>NC_133985.1:2727272-3030303 GCF_047716275.1 Strix uralensis
CTCATCTTCTCTGGTGGCCTCGCTTAACTTCTCAGTGCCTCAGTTTGCCAGGTTCTGGGATCATAAAGCCCTGTAAAAGACTTGGAGATCCTGGCACTCGGGGGAGGAAGGTAAGAATTAAAACAATAAGAACAACTGGCTCCCAGATCCCTCTACCACCTCCTGGACAGCACTGTTTTTTCCCCACCCCTTTGCATGTTATCATGTGCGTGTGATCACTCTGCATGTCCTCACCTGCCAGAACCCCTCTGTATGCTCTCCCTGTTCTGCTTTGCTTCTCTCCAAGGCCCAGGTATGCTGCAGCCATCCCTGCTTCAGCCAGGCTCCCCTCCCCTGCTTCCCTGCCTGTTTTGCTCTGTGCAAGGGCTCGGACAGACAAGGTGGCTGTTCCTGATTCTTTCTTTGTGTCCCTGAGCTTTCTTCATCCAGGGAGAGCCCCTTGCTCTGGGCACAGACCATAGTCAAGCTCAGCAGAGCCTGGGAGCAGGGACCACTCCCTGGGAGTCTGGAAAATGCAGGAGTATGAATCCTGCAGAAGGAGAAAAAGCATTTAGGTTCCCCAGGACACTGGCCAGGAAGCAAGACCCTGAACGCGGCCACCCTGTGCCCACGAGAAGCTGGCCACTGGCTGTTGACTGTGCAGGACTTGGGGGCTTGGAGTGACAGCTGTCCCCAGAGCATCGCTCTTGGCTCAGCAAAATTCCCTGCACCAACCGGAGAGAGAATTATCCCCTGTTTGTTTGCTCTGATTTGTTTTTAACAAAACTGTGCTGCTGGCTGTTTATCACTTCATTTTCCTCCAGGAGATGAGGCAAGCGAAGGAGATCAGCCAGAATAAAACATGACCTTTATGGGCTGTGCTGTGGGCTTGGACTTTCCACCTACCGCCTCTATGTACCAATGGGGTCTGAGATGAGCAGATGCCAGGTGCCATGTTTGGTGCTGGCAGAGGAGCAGCATATGTAGCTATGAGCTCAGGCCCACGGGATACTCCCCAGCGTGTGCTTATGACACCCACCCAGAGAGTTTTTGTGCCACAGCTCAAGTAACTTCCTCACACCCAGCAAATTCCTCCTCCTGGTCCCCGTCCCCCTCCGGTGAATCTCAGCAGAAGAGGGCTGAGTGCTTGTGGGGGAACAGCGCACACGACACCCTTTCTGGTTTTCTGCGAAGACCCAGTCATGTAGGGACTGCGTCCCTGGTCTCATTCAGTGCCCAGCCGGGCTAATGTGTGCACCATCCCCTAGGCGGGGGATCTGAGGGACTTTGCTCCCTGGAAGTACCCAGTGCATGAAAACAGAGTCTGCACTGGGACACAGCAAAGCACAGCCATGCAGAAAGATGCTCTTATCAGCATGTGCCGAACACCCAGCCCACACCTGCCTCTTTGCTCAGGGCTCTCCAGCCCAGCCTGGGGCTTGCCCCCTGAGTGTGTGTGCTGGCTCAGGCAGAGCTGACCTGCTTGCAGCCAGGTGCTCACCAGCTTGAGCTCTAAGCACAGCTCAGGTCTTTGCTATTGAGAAGAGTTTGGAGCAGACTGGCTGGCTCACCCAACTCTCCAGCCATGCCCTGCTTGCTCCCCAGACCACCATGCACTGGCCAGCCTTCCCATGGGCTCATCCCGTGTCACACGTGTGCATGGCCATCCCCCTCCCCATGTGGGTGAGCTCGGGTGGAGGGGACCACTTCTTTGTGGTGAGGGGGTCTGGCTTGGGGGGTAGAAGTGGTGTCTCAAGGGGAGGCTGAGGAAAGCAGGACTCTCACCACAAAATGTCTCTGTCCACCCAGTAGCGAACATTGAATGGCAGGGCGTGGACCACTGCATGGGGCCATTGGTTCCTACAGGGTGCTGCTGAGCTTTCTGGGTTCCCAGCCACTCCTGCTTGGGGATTCATGCCCAGTGCTCCCATAGCATCCTCCCCACCCTTGTCTGGACCCAGCCTATCTCTCCTTCCCTTTTCTTGGAGAGGGAGAGAGGCTCTCTGCAGTATCATTCTACTGCCTCCAGCCCCAAGCTCTTCTGTCCATTGACCCCTTAGACTTGTCATCATTCGAAAGCACAGTGTGTACAGCACATCTCTCCCAAATGCATGGCTCCAGGCAGCCAGATACCCTCAAGATAAGTTCTTGGTCCTGAGAGGGGTTGGGGGAGTGCCTCTGTCTTAGCTTGTGTGGTATTCAGATAGGAACTGAACATTCATTGCGTTTACCACAGACTCCAGCTGTGCAAAGACCTTCTCTGACCTGTTTCAGGACAAAATACAAAGCCTTTCCCCCCACGGATACATCTTTAGTTTTGAAGGCATTTATCAGTGGGCATCAGAGATGTGACGGTGGATGAGAGAAAGGGTGCCCTGGTGGGGGTGTCTCTAAGGGAAGGTGGGAAGAGATCCCGCCTGGCTGCCACTCTTCACTCCTCGTCTCCTGGAGAGAGGTCCCTGATCATCTGAGCCAAACACTGTCTGCATGTGGACACAGTCTGCTGAGCTCAAGAGGATGCTTTGACATTGCCTGCCTTTCTCAGCATTCAACTCAGGCAGCCCCAGCTGGCTGCTTGCTTTCTGAGTACCCCACTCTGACAGTGATCTGTCCAGTGTCCTAGTGGCTTCTGGGGGACTAAAGAGCACTTCGGCCCAGACCCAAAGGGTAGCCACGGGGACCTGCATGAATGGGAACAGTGAAGGGGACAGTTTTGAGATTTTGTGAGAACAAAACATTTTTCAGTGTTCAATCTCCTGCCTCAGTGTTTGAGTGAAGGTCCTGAACTTCAAAATCCCCCACTTGAAGCACTAAGGAAGGTGTCCTCCATCCCACCAGACCCCCAGGCATGGTAAATTCAAGTGGGTTTTGGTCAGAGCTAAAGAATACTCCTTCAAGACACAGGAGAGCCTTTGGGCATGCATGGGGAAGCAGGAGGGCATGCAGACTTGCCTTCGCAACTCTGGGAAGGCAAACAGCTTCCTGAAGGCATTTAGGGACACCCTGGGAGAGCAGTGGGCATGAGAGCTAGCCTGGAAGACTGCCCCAAAGCCTGTCTTCCTTCCCCCTCTGCTGAGTCCCCGGCAGGTAGTGACATAAACCAAGCAGGTTTGTTCGCATTGACATTTTGGAGGATGCCTCCCAAAGATGAGTCAGGCTGTGCCTGCTGCAGAAAAACAGTGATGCAGAGTCTTGTGGGACAGTTTTAGTGGCTGTGGAGGAGGCAGGCTCACCTGAGCCAGCCTCACTAGTCTGGTCCTTGGGAACTGCCTACCACAGATAGAGCCACTGAGTCCTGCAGAGGCATCCAGAACACCCTTCCCTTTCTTCCACAAAGGGATTAAGGCTCTTAGAAACTCCTGCAGCAGCTAGAAATGAGGTGTCCTTTCAGTGAGGTGCCCACCCTGAGGTATCTCATGTACCTTTGCCTACAGTATTCCCATCCTATCGTTGTCCTGTTGCTAAGGTGCTCAGCCTAGCAATGACTGCTGCTGACATGAGACCCTAGATACTGCCTATCACATTTCCCATGAGCAGCAGAGAGCAATGAAAACAGAGATCAGAGCGGAGAGGAGCCTAACCTGCTAATTACAGTGGTAAAGCAACATTCAGCACCTGCTGCTGGCAGTTAGTACTTCTGCCAGGGGCTATATGGCAAAACAGGTTTGGGTGGTGGTAAGACAGGGCAGCAAGACAAGATTCATTAGGGCCAGGAATGGTGGGGGAAAAGTTGGTCTTTCAACAAAGGAATAAGGCAAACTGGTGGGGTTAGAAACTGGATGAGTGCATCCGCGATGCGCTCGTGATCCTGCTGGTCCGGGTCTACCCCCTTCAGATGGGCTGGGTTTGCAGAGAGGCAAGTTGTCTTGATCATCACCCATCAGTCATCTCTGTGCTCATCTCTGTGCAAATCACAATGTTTTCTTCCTCCCGCCACTCTGCCAGGGTGATTTGTGTCAGCAGGGTCTCTGGCCAAGGTGATTGCAGCAGCCTATTTTTGGGCCTGCCCTTGAGAGTTGCAAGCCAGGAAGGTGGAGCCCAGCTGTTCCAGTGTCCGTGCCCTGTAGAGGCACTAACACCTGCAGTCAGTCCGTGCTGGCTGCTCTCCAGTGCCTTGCTAATTGTGTCAGGGTCCTTAAATAATACAGCGGCCATGTGCTGAAGGGGCTGCCTGCTGGCTCTCCCAGTGCTTGAGAGGGGACAGAGTGGCTCAGCTGGGGGCCACTTGAGGCTGCAGGAGATGGGAACGTCTCTGTTCAGGTCCTGGGATTTTGGCTCCAAAGGTGCTTTCTGCTTCAGCTTGGTTGCTGGATGCCTGCTGACTCCCTCAGATATTTGTTTGGCTCTGAAAGTCAGCAAGGGGCTGATAGATGCTCGCTCCTTTGAAGCCATTTTAGGTACAGACAGGGATTTAAGGGACAGTTCTGCACCCAAATACATTGACCATAGAGCTTCATTTATCTCATCTTACAACTCCAGGTAACAGCCCATTGAGGTGCTGTCCACTCCCACAGCTGCCCCACTTCACCTGAACATGGCAGGGATCCAAGTAACTTGTTCCTGGGCCTCCCTTGATCTACTGACCTGCAACACCACGAAATGAAGTCAGAGACCTGGGTGAAAGCATGACCCTGCAGCTTTGCCTTCCAGACCTGCCCACGCAGTGAACGCTAACAGTCCTTCCTGGAGTAGGTGTCACCCTACGGGACCCAGGTTAACAGTGACACATGGGCTTCTACTTCTTATGTTGTGTTGCAACTCAGGATCTGAAATTTGCCTTTCATGAGAACGGCAGTACTGCCAGCCCAAACGCCCATCGTGCCCAGGTCCTGTCTCCAACAGCAACTCATACCTAAGGAAGGATGTAAGAAGAAGATAAATGCATAGTACTTCCCTCAGCACTTACCCAGCCCCTAGATGGTCTTCCTGAGCCAGATATCATCTGCAGAGTGCATACTTTTCAGTGGGTTTCTCGTCCATGATCTTTCATCAACGTTAATGCTATGATGCCCTTTCTCAAGGAGTTCCGCAGCACCACAACATATTACTTGAAAAATCGCTTCCTTCCATCTGCTTCAACTTACTGAATTTGCTTCATGCCCCTGCTTCTCTCCGGGAGCGAGAATGAGCAATCCCTGTTCACCTTCCCTGTGCTGCTCATCTTTTTCTGGATCTCTCAGCTACCCCTCAAGTGTCTCTTCCTGCTCTGACTGTTCATGAGAGGTAGCTGCAGTTCAGTTGTATGGGTGAGAAATATTGTGGCCTGAAGAGTCACCTGAGTAAAGCTGTAGTTTTACAATAGCTTCCAAAGATTGATGAAATTATCTTTCTGGCACACCTGCCAACCTAAGAAATCCTGTTACCCCTATTCTAATGAGGCACAGCATGGCCAGCTATCAAATACACCCCCAATGAAAAACAAGTGGTTGAACACCAGGGACTGAGCCTACACCTCCTTGTTCCCATCCGAGAGGTGCTGTGCTAAGCTCACCCAGCCAGCTGACCAAACACTGTCTTGTCCTGACAGTGTCTGACCCACCGACGCTGCAGTTTGAATGACAGCTGTGAGCATCACCTGAGGTTGTCATCTGGCTCAGATGCCTGCAGAAAGTGAGCTGGAGAGAAGTCGCGTTTCACAAACAAAGGGAAAGAGGGGAGGGAGGCAGGGGAGCAGCTGAGCCAGTGGAACTGTTTGTGCAGCCATAATTACGCCGTAAAGCAAGGCAACAGCACCTGGAAAACAGCCCTTGTGCTAGCTTGGCAAACAGGCCCCGGTGACCAGAACTGCTCAGAGCGAAGCTGCCTTTGCTGGGGAACTCGCTCCCCTGAACGGTGTGTGCCCGCACACTGGTTGCCCACGGGGGCAACGCTTTGCTCCTTTTTGTCCATGGAAGAATTGCTCCCTCCAGGTTTTGACTTTACATCTGTTTACCTTCATTAAATATTTTTTTTTTAGAAAAAAGAGGAAGGCCAGTTGTTTTTGGCGGTTTGAAAAGGTCCCACCCAATGGAAATGGAAGAGAGCAGAGGGAGGCCTGGAGGGAAGGTGTCACAATCCTGCCTGGGGCATCTGTCACTCCCTGTTGCATGGCTGTTGTCTGTGTGCCCTCCAGTTGTGAAACCTTCCTCTGCCCACGTTTTCCTCACTGAGTTTCCTCCAGCTGACCCCTCTGTAGGACCAGAAGCACTGTCAACAATGGGGTACACCAGAGAGGCACCGCGCTTGTCTCTGGGACACCAGCAGGACCTGGGATGCCAGCCAAGGGCAGGAGTGGGAGAGTGTGGGGCCAGACCCCGTAACCCACCACCTCCATGCTGTGTGCAGTCCAGGTGGACACTGGGGCACACAGGGATGCTCGTCTCTTGTCACCAGAGATGCTCAAGTGCCATTCTGGGAGGCACAGGCAGGGACTCTGGACAGAGCACATGAGCCAGGCACCCTCCCAACAGCCGAAGCAGGTGGGAGAGACAAGCCAGACATTCCCTCTCTCTCAGCCCTGTCCCACACACACACATCAAATGAGAGCTGCAAAGACCTCTGTTCTCCAGGCTGGCCTCCCCCTCCCTCGGTACTATTTCTCTCACTCGCTCAGCAGTTCAGCCCTGCATCCAGGTTTACATATAAATAAAGAGTGAGTGTGAAATCCACCCTGGGGTCTCTCCTGACTCCCACTTGGCTCCCTAATTGGAAAGTCTGCCAGCAGGAGATATTGCAATGAGCTAAAGCAGAAACAAACTCCCTTTATCCCAGGCAGAGATGGCGGGTGGGGTTAGGTCCCCAGCCCAAACCACACCAGCTGGGAAGGACACAGAGCAGATCTGCACAGACTCAGACAGGCTCTGGTTCTCCATTAGGCTCTGGGGGCTTCAGCATTGTGCTGTGCCCGGAGGGAAGGGACGGGCACAGACCAGATTTGATCATACAGCAGCTCATCCCTCGAGGCAGGGCTAGTCTAGCACTTTGCAAACCCTGACCACTTGATGCCAACGAGGAGGGACATTAGGACAGAGATGTGATTTCTATGCAGCACTGGGTAGGTGTGTGGCTCAAACACCTGCATCTTCAAAAAAACCCACCTGATTTTGAGGTTTCCCCATTTACTCTGTGCTCAGGAGAGGGGTTTCCCCAATGCATACACAGCTCTCACTGAAACACTGCTGACCTATAGGGACACCCCCTCCTTGGGAATTGAGAGTCAAGACTCTCCTCTTCATCTGTTTCCTGGAGGGAAAAACTGACCCTCACACCTTGGGGCCTCTATTACTGCCAGTCAAACCCCGTATCATAGATGGTGTTTCTCCCAGAGGTGGCAGCACCACCTTCCATGGAGGCAAAGTCCACACACCTCACCAGGTTACATCGCACCTCAAACATGCATGTCAACAGCCAAGAGCTACGTGGCACTGTGAAAGACAGCTGGGAAACCTCATCCACCAAACCCCCATGGATATTTTGCTGCCTCCTTTAGTTTTTGGACGACCTGGAGGCACAAATGTTGCCTCCAATAGAACTGATTCAAAAGCCACAATGATCTCAGTACAAGCAGATCAACGTCCCAGAGTTTGTTTTCTGAGAAAACAACACAGCTTTTCTGCTCAAGCAGGTTTGTTATCTGCATTAGGATGTTATGTTCACCCTGAGATGAGGGGCTAAGTGCTGTACACACTCATATTCTTTCGGTCTAGCATCACCCAGCTTCAACGAACTCACCAGATGAGCAGATGGGGAAGAAGCCCAGGGAGGGAAGAGGAACAAGGTATGGTTAGATAGCATGGCAAACCAAGAACAGAGTCAAAACAGGTACCCTGAGCTGCTGACCACCATTCTTGCGCAGAACCGATCTATTCCCATGAAGGGCATGGGAGAGAGAATGCTTTCTTTATGAAAGTTCATCCGAATTTTTGATAGATGTAGGACCCAGATAACTGGGAATTTAAACTTCTTCAAACAGCAATTTCCTCTTCTGACCAAGGAAAAACAATCCTGACGTAACAATATTATTGCTTATATTGTCTGTGTGAATTAAAACATCAACAGACCCAGCAAATGGTTTATGCCAAAACATCAGCAAAAGCAGTAAGCTCACTACTTTGATCTTGATGTTTGGAGCAAGAGGCAAGGTGATGCAGTAGACTTGTATATGTCTCCTATACACACAAACATTGCTCTGTGGCCTTTGGAGAGTTTCTCATGATCATTCCCATGATTTACCCTCTAAGACTGGACAGGAACTTGCAAAGGCACCGTTATGGTTATACTTTTTTCCCCAGTGAGATACTGCCAGCTGAGTATTGCAGACTCTTCCTTTTACTAATCCTACCTCCTGGAGGCACTTAACAACTAATCTGGATTACCTATTTCTACTGGTCTGTGGCAAAAGAAACCTCATTGTTTCAAGTCCTGTGGGCTCACTCCAAGGCAGTGGCCCATGGGAATATCCCCTTGTCTTCCTAATTTGATTTAGGTTGCTCCTTTGCCAAGACCCCTCAAGTATCACATGTATTTAAGTGGGCCATTGCACGGGCTCCAAACACACACTCTAGCTAGGGACATTATCCTGTTGTGGCAAACCACCCTCAGATCCAGGCTTGCAGCAGGAGGATTACCGCTATTTAGCAGTGGCTTGTTAACAGATGCCTGAAGGAAATATAGACAGCACAATGCTGACCCACAGCATGGAGCTGGAAACGCCTTCCTGGTCTGATCTAGATAGGGGTTTTCTACTTCAGAGCAACCCTTGTCAGGTTTTAGCCAGCCCATAACACTGCAGGTCAGACCATTGAAACAAAAAGTCCAGTTGACTTCACCAAACACTGGAGCAAGCCTTTGGCTCCAGTCACCCAGGAAGCAATCAGCAGAAGTTGGGAGTCCCCAAGATTTGCAAGCCAAAAGGGCCCAAGCTTGTACATATAAAAGCCCCAGGTTCTGCCAGTCTTGGAGGTATTTTCCCAGCCCTCCTCTAAATCCTTGCCTGTGACTGTCATTTGGTGGGATGCACAGACCTGCCTGCAGCACTCAATGCAAGGTCATCGTGACACCACCCACCTGTCTAACACCTTTGTGAAACTCCTTACATCATTCTCGAGTCTCCTCCATGAAGCGTCTCATTTTTATTCACCTTTTTGGTCACTGCTGGGCTCTTGAGCAGAAGTCCTCATTCAATTGTCACAAAATAACCCAAATCCTGGGAGGTTACAGATGATTCAGAAGCCCTCAGCATAGAGAGTGGCTTTACAGAGGCTGAGGATGGGCTTTGCCTTCCTTTCACATGCACCACTATCTGCCCGAGCTCACACCTCACTACGCCCATCTCCAATTCTTTGCAATCCTGCTTATTCCCTACCAGCATACACAGGTCTGCCTATTCTGTATGGCATCATCTTATTTGTGACACGAGTTCTGAGCTGCCTCCATACAGCGCTGACCTTGGCTGTGTAAGCGAGGTCAACAGTGCCTCTTGCTCCACTCAGCCTGACCACCCCACTGACCCTGACCGTCACAAGTTTTGAGCAAATTAATAGGACATGGTCTTGCTTCAGACTGCTCTCCATGCTCTCTCACGTGCATCATCATGGTGCACACAAGACTTTTCACAGATGCCGCCGAGTTTCGTGTAGGAGGATTATTCCCAGGGAATCCCATTTCTCACTTCCACTCACACATCCTGGTGGCCCCTTACTAAGGACAGCAAAAGCCCCAGTCCAAGAACCTCTCTAAAGAGCTAGGATTTGTGTGGCAGATCATTTAGCCCAATTACATTAGGACAGTGTAAAAATTTATTCCACAAGCTGCTGTTGGGAAGGAGCAGCCTGGCTTTGTGACCAGTGGTGACCTTCTCCAGAAGGAAGGATGATGGTGGCTGTACCTAAAGTCTTCAGCTTGTTCACTGATCCAGGAAAGACAAACACACCAGCTTGTCCCCAGCAGCAGCATCATGCTGGTCATGGTGCCAGGATGCCGCACTGCAGTATGGCAGTTCCTAGGAAAAAACAGTTCAGGTGGGGCTTGTGGTGTTTACAAGAGTTCAAAGCTGGTTGTCACAAAAGATTTTCCACCTGCTTCCTGATCTAATCCTCCCTTCCCAAGCACCTTCCAGCTGCCACCACTTCATATGTGGCTCCATAGATGGCAAGACCCTTGCTTGTCCTGGTGAGCCAGCACCACAGGTGAGGTGCGGCTGGATTGCTCTGGCTCTTTCAAACGCTGCACCAAGCTCCATCCAGCTATTTTGGGCTCTGCCCTGTCTGTTTCTGATTTAGTGCCTCCTGCAGCGAGGCAGACAGTGGTTCTCCGATGCAATATGCCATTGGCAAGAAGCAGTAAAGCTGGGTAGCTGGAGGACAATTATCTCTGCTCTACATGAATGAATGAAATCTCTGGTGGTGGGGCAGGACCTCACTGCAGAACTGGGTATCTCTGCTGTCTCTGGGATCTTTGTCAGAGCAGCTTGGAAATCAGTGAGGAGATGGTCTTCCCTTTAGCACAGCCCCCAAGGTGTTCCCAGGTGCTGGCTGAACAGCATCAGGTTGGTATCCCTCCCTTCAAGGAGGGTGGCCATCTCCTCCGGGCAGCACTTCAGAGGAGCTGAAGCAGCTTCTCCCTCCTGGTTGCCCTAGAGAAGAGCTGACCCCCTTCAGCGTAGAAGTGCCTTGCCAAGTTAAAATTAGATTTTCTAAATATCCTGTCCTTGCCCTGTGACCCCAGAAGCACTTCCGAGGCCCGATGCTTGTGATGGCAGCCAACACACTGTCCCACAGGGAAGGAAAGCCCCACATTCCTCCTTCCTACTGCAGCACATCCCACCCTGGCCTCCACACAGCCCCAGCTCTTCATCACTTGCCTGGTGTGTAGCAAAGAATGCACCAGAGCCCACAAGTAAACTGGGCAAAGCAGCCCAGACCAGTGTGCACCAACAGGATAATCTCATGCATTGTGCTTGTGAAGAAAGACACCAGCCTGTCTGCGTGGTGGGGAAGGACCAGCCGGGACCGCTGCCTCCCCTCCGCATTACAGTGCCCGGGACTGCAGCCCCAGGCGGATTCTCTCCTTGCTGGATAACTTACATGTAGCTTCCCTGCTCCATATACTCAGCTGTTCCTCTGATATGGTGCCAGTCTCAACACATGGAAACCAGGCCTTCGAAATCTTCCATAAGCTCAAGCAACTTTACATTAGCACATTGTCTACGATCTCGAAGCCTACAGGCTGAGACCGGCAAGCCTTCCATAAAATATCTAGCCAGGTAATGGTAGCTTTGCATGAAGCAGAATGAAATGATGGAATCGTCCATCTTTCC
Source organism: Strix uralensis (assembly GCF_047716275.1). Lineage (NCBI taxonomy): Eukaryota > Metazoa > Chordata > Aves > Strigiformes > Strigidae > Strix > Strix uralensis. Next base: position 2,738,548 of record NC_133985.1, read on the forward strand.
AGCTACCACATTTTTCTTGGCTGAATACAAATTTTATTTAACGGTAGCATTAAATTCAGTGCCACCTGTTTTATTCCTGTGTCACCAGGACCTGGAAGGAATGCTTTTCTCACAGCTTTTGATGCTATTTGCGAGGATACGGCTCCTAATTGCAGCTCTGCTATGTTAACATTTCCAGGAATTTTCATCAGACCATTCAACACGAACCCTTGGTTTCTGGGAGTTTCCCTTCTCTTATGAAACTTTGCTATTCTTGTCCCAGCACTAGTGAAAAATCAGAGGGGAGAGGGGAGGTAAGAGCGTTCGTGAACCAATTTCTGCAACGTTTCGCATTTCGGGACTATTCACCCCCAGTGACTAATTCCTCCTTTCTCCTCTTTACAAAGCCACATTTCAAGAATGTTCCCTTCAAGACCACTTTTCACCCCACCCCTTTCTCAAACCCCAGCACTATAGTCCACAAGAAAATCTGGAAAACCGTCCCTACTCTCCTTCAGGAAGTGCAATTGATGGAGGAGAGCTGGACAAAGAGCTGTCCCCAGGTCCAGTCAGGTAAGAGCTGCCCCTTCCCCTCCTGTCCATTCCCCAGGCTCCTGCTGAGTGATGAAGACTCTCAGTCTGCTCCCAGGCAGTGTCCCAGCCAGCTGTCAGCAGGGTGTTGAGGATTTCACCGAGCATCTCCAGGGTAAGCCATTGCCCTGTACCCCTGGGACCTGACCATTGCTGGTGAGCAACAGTCGGGTCTTGTGACCCTGGGGCAGGTTCCCGCTGCCCAGAAGGATGGGGAGGCAGCAAGGCCCCTGCCAGCGCTCGTGGGGCTGCTTGAGGTGCTCAGTACCACAGCGGTCTCAACTCAGAGACATCTCCCTGCCCCATGGATTGAGTCCCTGGTCACCAGGTCACCAAAAATGTCCCTACGCTCAGCTGTGGGTTGACCCACCTGGCTGTTTCCCATGACTTGGCAGCAGATGGCTCCCAGCATCCCACGGTCTCCGCTCCCAGCAGATCTGCTCCCCACTCCCCGCCCCTGCTCCCCAATCCTTGTCCCACTGTTAGTGGATGTTTGCAGATGGCTGATCCCACTTCTGCACTTCCCACCCCACCTAGAGTCCCTCTTCTTCCACCTCTGTCTGGGTACCAGCACCAGCACCTCCTGTGCTGTCCCCAGCATGCTTCGTGGGCCAGCCTTGATCTGCCTCCCCTGCAAAACCCTTGTCCCAAAGCCCTGGGGGCAAGGCTGACCCTCTGGAGATATCTGTCAGCACAGAGTGCCCAGACTCATAGCTCTCCCTGGAGGCAGCTTTCCCGGGAGGAGGAGGGGGAAAAGGAGATACTGGTCCTTTCTTTCCTCATGTCAGCACTTCCTGCCCTCATCCCTGGGTCCTGCCGCATCTGCATCCCCCAAGCATCGCCTGCACCATCCCTGGAGGTATGCATCGCACCACCACCGCCAGCCTCTGAGGCCTCACATGCCCACAGGAGCACCGCGGGGGAGGTCACAATGTTTTGATTGCTCTGCCTGGGGACAGCTTGCTTGTTCTTGTTACAAATCCCTGCCCTGCAAGCTGCCATCCCGGCTGGGAATCCTAACCCCATCCTTCACACCATGCAGGGGGAGAGGACAGGGCTACCACAGCAGGGAACCCCATCCCGCCAGCACTGCAGAGCAGGGGGGGCTGAGGGCAAGCAATGGGGTCTCAGATTTCGGTTTCTCTGCCCTTGGGGAGCCCATGAGGAGAGGACTGAGGAGCTGTTTGGACTCGTCTGCCTCTCCCTGCCTCTGCAGGAGGGTATGGGTGAGATCCTTCTTGCCAAGAGAGCCCCATGGCTTGTCCTTTTTGGCTGTTTATGGCTTGGACTAGATCAGGTTTCTAAGCTCTTCCCAAGCAGGTAACTTTGCTTTAAAAAAAAAGACCGCTGATTTTCTCCTCTTTCCTCACCCTCCCATCCTCCGCCCTGCGATTTGTGGCCTGGCCTGAAGATGGTGAACGAGCAGCGGTGCTCTGGAGCACAGCTGGGGCTGACCCACCTCTCTGTCTACCCTGGTCCCCCCCAAAATGCCCACGGGCCCAGGCAGGTGGCGAGGGGGGGGCTCAGCATCATCCTGCTGCACCTGGTCGGGTGACCTCCCCATGGTCTCCTGCATTTTCTACCCAGGCCTCCCAAGAGGACACGACCCAGGAAGGGAGGGTGGCAATGACGTGTACCTTTCAGCCCCCAAAAAAACATTTTCTGCTCCCTGCTGAGCTGCAGGCTTGCAGCATGAGCCACCGTGTGCCTCGGTCTCCCACTGCAAAAAGGGCTGGGAGCCCTTTCCCAGGGTGCTGTGGGGATAAATACAGCAGATAGCATGAGGTTCCCAGAGCAGGTAACGTCCCCCTAATTAAGATAAATACTAATTAAGTCTGGGACTTTCAAAGAAGCCCTGGGAGCAGACTCCAACTCCTGTTGAATTTCAATGGGAATGAGACACCTGACTCCAGAAAAACCCAGCCTCTGATATTAAGCTTAAATGGGCCCTTCTCTAACATTGATATATTGCTGCTCTGTAACTCATGAGTGCCTTCCCGTATATCCGAGCACAACATCAATGTCCTGGAAATGCTAATAAGAAGCTTTAGGAGGGCAGCAGCGAACAGGCTCCGAGTCAGATGCCCGTGATCATCCTGTGCTATTAAACATTATGGACAAGCTTTGAGCAGAGCTTACCCGTATTGCGCACGAAGCTCTGGCTGAGCCCCGGGTGCTTTGTGCATCCCTGCTACTGATGGAGCTGCCTCCTCCTCCTCCTCCTCTTCCTCCTCCTCCCCGGCTGTGGAGAGCTTACGCTTGCCAGTCTGAACCTGCACTGTCTGGGAGACCTTTACTGGTGTGAGCAAGGTGAAGAGGCAGCGCACACCTCATAGCTGGTTCATAGCTGTGTGTGCTGGGAGCAGCCTCCCAAAGACCACCAAAGGACGGCAGCAGGAAGCACGCCCTACCCCTTGTGAGAAGATCCCTAGACAGCCACAGAGGGATGAGGAGCGTGCAGCCCCCCATTAACACGTCCATCCTGTGCTCACGCACCCTTCACCTCCCCTTCCTTGTCCGGCAGAAGGTGTGGGCCACCCCTGCAAGGACCACGTCGTGAGGGCTGTCCTGTGTGGCAGCAGGAACCGCTTGGGGAGGTGGGGGGACGTGGCACCAGCGTAGTGATGGAAAGCACTTGGGATTTCCAGTGACAGTGATCCAGGAGCACGGACCGACAGCACCAAGCTTGGGCTGCAGAGCCATTTGGGAATGCCAGACCGTGAGACCCCTCCGCAAGCCACCACGTGTCCAGCTGGCTCAGACCCAGCATTGTGACGGACTGGACTTTGCAGGCCCATTGCCAGCCCAGAGGTCTGAAAAACACAACCTCTCTGTCCTCCTGTCCTGCCTGCCAGTGCCTGTTTCAAATTAGCATTTCCCCTGCCCCCACCTCCAGCCATTTGGGCAAATCCCCTCAGCTGTCTGCCAGCGGTGCCGGGACCAGACGAGACCAGCCCAGGAGCCCGGTTTGGTTTCCAAGGACTTTCCCAAGTCCCGGGTACACTTTAGCAATTAGAGGGTTAAGTTTCCTCCCGGCCTCGCTGCATTAACTGGAAAGGAATGAAGTGTCAGGCATGTTCTCACCACAGCAGGCTGTTGGAAAGCAACTCCCTTCTCCACGCACACACACCTCCCACTGCTGCGACCAAATTATTTTCTATCCTCCAGAGACCCAGTATGCCAGACAAAATCTGCAGCATGACTCTGATTCATTGCAAAAGGATGCAGATGTAATATTCCCTTTTTTGCCGGGGCTTCTCGCACGCTAATTCACACGGCATCTCTGCGTTTCGAGTTTTACAGCTCTCCTTCTCTCTTTATTATTTTTTTCGGAGGGCTCTGACGCCCCTCACTGACCCTTGGCCCCGCGTCCTTTCTCCCAGAACCACCAAAATAAAGACACTAAGCCTCCCATCTCCAGCGTGCAAATAGGCAGCTCTCCCCAATGTGCTAATTAGCCGAGTGTTTGGAAGTAAATAGGTATGATTGGTGGTAATTTCCTGGCTGAAGGGGTAATTATTTGTTTCAAACAGGCTGCAAAATAACCCCTGTAAGGTGAGATAGGAAACTAAATTCAAAAGAGGTTTCCTATTCCCACTAAGCAGGATTGAAAACTGGTTTGAAATTCCTTTTTTTATTTATAGTACATGGTATCCATGGAAACCTACAGAGGAGGTCATGGTAGCTAGGCCTCCGTTTCACCCTGCTCAGGGGATTACCGTTGCACAGTGGTACGCAGCCGTGTAAGAAAGTAGATTCACAATTCCCCGCAAATAGCCCCCCCCCGCCAGCCCCCAGCCCCAGCCTTCCTGGAGGGCTGCGGGAGAGCTTTTGGGAGGCTCATAAATCTGCTCCAAGATGCGAAAGTGATGGGAACTCTGCCTCCAGCGTCCCCCAGAAGCAGGAGGCTGCGAAGAGCGCGCAGGCTCCCCGCGGTACGCTGCCAGCGATGTGCTGTGGGACGGAGCCGCTCATGGCGCGGCAGCAGGATGCTTTCCCCTTTGCCCAGGCTCGCATGCCTGGCTCCCAAACCCGGCACGAAGGGGAGGAGCACCCCGGCCAACTTTTCATTTGGCTCACCCAAGTGAGGAAAGCCCAAGTGTGGTCCAGATCCCAAATTCCCATTTGCGAGCAGCGATGTGCAGGCAGGGCATCTTCCACCTTCACCTTTCCCTGTTGTTCTCAGGAAAGTCATCGCTTTAAAGAAAGAGAGGGAAGTGTGAAGAAAGGGATGCCACAGAAACGACTGTGGGTTTTGGCCAGATCCTGGGGGCATTGCACTGGGCATTGCTCCCCTCACTGATTTCAGTAGAGGATAAAAAGACTGTTTCTCACCTTCAGGAGCTATTTGGGCGCTCCCAGGTAAGAACCTCTTGCTGCTGCGGTCAGAAGTGACTCCATATTACCATTCGACTGCGTGCGATTTAGCGGGAGAGAGTGATCATTACTTTTTATGCTGTATGTAAAAACGCAGTTACAGTCCGTATAGCGGCTGATGCTCTATAAACAGTCAGCGGCAGCAGCGAGCGAGCAGTGCAAAAGTAGGTGCGCTCTGCCAGCTCGCTCCCCCGTGCTGGCAGGGCCACAGCAGCTGGATGTTCCCTGGGAAGGCAGAGGTGGAGCACGGAGCTGCTCCACAACCATTTTCCACCCCAGACAAGCCAGCTACCCAGACCCCCACGCCATCCCCTTTAAGCTCTTCACGCTCTGCCCCAGCAGTGCACAGAGCAACATTATGCCTGCGACCTTCACTAATTCACTTTCCCTCTCCACACCGCCTTTCCTCCACTTGCAGAAAGACACGCTTTTTCACACAGCATAAAAATAGCCTGCGTGAGGCGTTGCCAGAGGAAGCTGTGGGGCCAGCAGCGTGCAGGCAGGCGGAGGGATGGGATGGGATGCTCCACACAGGTCCCTGGCCCTGCTCACACCACCCCTTGCCCCGACAGGGAGCTCCCAGACCAGCCTCCGACCACCCAGACGTCCTTGGTGCCCTTAACATCTCAGCTTCCTCTGCCACTGACTTGCTGTGGACTCAGACTTGATGTGATGAAATCCAAACGGTGGAGGTCAGCAGCAGGGAAACACCGCCTTACCAACGTTGTCCCTGAAACTGAATTTATTTTCCCTCTGTTTTGGGAAACTGAAGGCTGAGAGCGTCAAAATTAGGTGAATTGTGAGGCAGATTTTTGAGGCTTTCTAAACAAAAAATTGCCCCAAAAATAATTTCCATGTCCTTTATGGAAATTATTCTGGTTCGAGTATCTGTCAGTGAGAAATAGTGCTGAGGCCATGACCATCACGCAAAACTGAACTGTTCATATCAGACTGACTTTACGTCAACAAAAGCCCTGTCCTGATAAAACACCTCCAACTGCTCTTCTCTTCTCAAGCCCTTACCTTGATTCTTCCTCTGCCATCCCTCCAGCTGGCGTGTGCATGGCACCGTACGCTGGCGGCCGCCCCCAACTACTTGCTTAGGCTTCAAGCCAGTACCGTGATATTCTTCTCATTTTCCATCACCACCCCTAATGAGCACCCCAGTCACCCCCATGTTCTTCAAGTCCTTTTCTAAGCCTGCCCTTTGCCAGAAGGAGAGTGCCCCAGGAGCATCTCATCTGCTGGGCAGGGCTTCAACTGGCAAGGGGAGAAGACACCGTCTGCGAAGTAAACCTCTGGGCACACCCCGAGGCTGATCTGAGGAGGTGAATTACATGCTAGAAGTGTCCTTTTCTCTCTAGCAGGGGCTATAAACACTGGAGACATCAAAAGGTAGACAGGATGAGTCCAGCCCTGCTCTATCAGGTGACCAGCCAGTGCCATCACACACTTCTGTGCTCTGTGTTGGACTCACCTCCTCTGCCCTCCCTACCCCAGGGAGCCACGTCACTCCCCACCTCAACGCAAAATCTGCATCTACCCCGTATGTCTTTTCTCACATTAAGTTGATCCACACGGCTGGTGGTTTTCTAGTGCTAACCACAATTTTGTGCCTACCTTGACGCATGCTATGCTATTGCAAGTACAGTCAATCAATCTTGCCTCGGCCAATAAGCGGGAGAGAAGTAATGTTTTTCCTACTCCCCCAGCTCTCTTCTCCTCCCGTTCTCCATCAGGCACTCAGCAAGTTCACAAGGGCAGCCAGCTCTCGGTTTCCTTGGTCACGCACAGCAGCTTGCCCTCCTAGAGTAATAAAAACAAATGACACGTTGCTGTTTGTTGTCAGAGACGTTACTAGGCCCCTCCATGGAGAGAAGGTTTTGGGGGAAGGAAGCATTGGCATTTTTAGGTTCCTTCATGAGCAGGTGGAGGAAAGTTGTCAGTAGATGTTAGTTGTCAGTAGATGTTAGTTGTCAGTAGATGTAATGCCAGAGTAGACTGTAAAGGATGAGCAAAGATTGAGACGTACTGAGGGGTGCAAGTCTGAGAGATAGGGGTGTGCTGGAGCTGGTGAAACGGCACTGGATCCAATTATCTGGGAGCAAGGAAGACCCAAGAGGTATCTGTTCCAAGTCCTGATACCTGCCAGAGTGGAACAAGTCCCCACATGTGCTGCTCCACATCTCCTGCTCCTGACACTCCATTTAGTGACCTTAATGTGTGGACACTGGGGCTAGTAAGATGAAGAACAGATGAATCCTCCCTTGTGGCTGTAGCCAAGATCTGCCCTACTTCCATTTGCAGTGTATCTGCATTTTCTCCTAGTTCAGCATCTCCTCGTAGGCACGCAGAGAAGCACTCGCCCGTGCACATGTGCACACACACTTAACTGCATGGGAGGGAGCACCAGGCACCCCAGCAGAGCTGGAGCTTGGGAGTTCAGGAGCTGCTCGTGCCAGGAGCCAAGTCTTCCTTCAGCCCACATGGAGCTCAGGGTGATCAAGCCCCTGCCAAGCTGCCCCCTGACCCAGGAGCCCTGCGCCACCCACCCTGCAAGTTCTGCATCCCACCGCATGTTGAAGTGACCAGGCAGGCTGACCGAGGCCGCCGTCCCTGGGCCTTAGCAAGCACCCTGCTTCAGGCCCCGGCCGCCCTTGCAGGCATGGCAGGTGGCCAGCAGTGAGCAGTGCCGTGCCTGAAGGATTTCATCATCTCGTTGTTGATTCAGATGCCAGCCCCCACTCCATGAAGTTCCAAAGGCTGCAGGAGAGGAAGACTCGCAACACCTTTATCTTTAGCTTTGCTTCTCCCTTTTTTCCTATTTTTATTAGCTTGGAGACATCCCATCCTTTTTATAGCTCTGAATTCAAGGGTGATCAGATGAAAGTGTAGCTGGGCTTCTGCATGAGTAGATGAGCAGCCATAAGGTCAAGGCACCTGAAGGGAAAGTTTCCAGCTTTCGCAGCCCTAAAGATTGTCCCATAAAATTACTCATAAAATTAAAGTGGGTTTTGGGTTTCAAAGTTCTGAGAAACTTGAAATAGTCACCAGTCAATTCTGGTATTTGGGAAGCCTCAAACCTCTGCTTATTGAAGCAGAGGTTAACGCTGCAGTGTAACATCTGCTAGGGACAGGAGAACACGTCTGAGATGGCAGCGTCCAAATCAGCTTGGAGGTTATGGCTTGGGCGGTGGGTGATAAGTTGCTTTCACTATTAAAACATTCAGCTGGCTCCATGCTATGGATCTGAATTGCTTTGGTCAAATTCTTCCCAATAAAATGCAAAGCCACCTTCTCAGACCCTTCTGCAGGATTTATGAGGACTGGGTCCACTCCAGTTTTCTTTCTGTATCAAAGTGATGATTTAACTAATTGATGATCTAATTTCAGGCTGGAACTGAAACTAACCTGCCGATTTGTGAATTTGACCTTGGTACAGATTAACAACAGTGGCAGTTAGTGTTAGTCTAACAGCATTCCTAACAGCTTTTGCTTTGGTGATACCTTCTCTGGACTTTGCTTTTGCTTTTTAAAAATGTATCAGTAGCATGGTAAATGGCGAGTGTGAGGAACAGCGACTCGGGCAGCTCCAACCACCTCTGGGGGGGGGCCCCTGGCTGCAGATGTCACTGTCATACCTTTGGCAGCAAATGCCAGCTTTGAATCAGGCAGGGGAGCTGATCTCGCTGAAAAATACCCCAGGCAAAACAAGGGAAGGTTCCACTCAGCAGCAGCAACAAGGTCACACGAACGCGTGGGTCAGCACAAGATGGAAGGAGAGGCTGCGTGGGGGAGGCTGCTCGCCTGTCTGTGCCTGGGCAGAGACCAGCCCCAAGCCGGCAGAGTCCTGCGCTGTGTCTGCCAGGCAGAAGGCAGCAGCTCCAGGGCGCGTGACCTCCAACCTGTGCCGTGCCTCGCTTGTGTCCCTCAAAACACCCTGCCAGCGAGTCCATGGAGCAGGTCAAACGGCTACCGAGGCGCGTGTTTGTCCAGCCTCAGCACACACCTGGCACCCCCACACACCGCCCTCACCCCCGTGTACGCTCAGGTGCCTGCCTGTAACAAGCACACATACCTACACAGGCTGTCCCTGCTCACAGCCTGTGCACACACACACAGACACACAGTGTGTATCCCAGGGTGCATGCGTATCTGCACATGCCTTACACACAGACACACAGCCTTTGTCCCTCACACCTACACACATTCACACACATTCACATACATTTACACACATGCACACATGTCCAAGTGTACCTTTATACGTGTGAACACACACATGCTTGTAGATGCCAACAGATGCATGCCCTCCCAGGCACATGGGCTGCCCACCCCATGCTCCCGGTGCTCCTACCACGGCCACCCTGCGGGATCCTTGGCCCCACGCTCCTCACCTTCACCCTGGGCCAGGGCTAGTGATGCCCCAAGACCCCGGACAGTCACTGGGCTCCTGGCTGAACCCGGACCTGCACCAGGGATTTCCCAGAGCCTCACACCAAGCATAGCACCCCACTAGACTCCTCATGCCAGCCCCCACTTCACCAGGCAGAACCGCCTCCTGCCACCGCCCAGCAGCTCTTTCCATCTCGGAGGAGCCAATGGTTTGGGACATTCCCATCTGCCTGAAAACAAGAGGGAAAAACAGTGCAGCAGGACCTGCGTGAGCTGGGGCTGCAGGATACTGCTAGGTGGTGGGATGGAGGAGCAGAGACCACAGGAGAGGCCAGCTCAGAGCTGGAGTGGGTCTGTGAACACGTGGCTGGACACAGCATCTCGACATGCTCCTCTTCACAAAGAGCCACCCCATGCTCGTGTTACTCTGTGCAAAACAAAGCCATGCTCTCTGTTCCCAGCGCTGCCATGGCACCTTGTGCAGCCTCCGTGCTGCCTGAGCCCTGCCGGCACCTCCTGCCCTGGTAGGCAACACACACAGGATTGGTCCTCGTGACCTGAGGAGGTGAGCCGTGGGTGATACAGCTTTGAGATGGGAAGCTGGAAGTTACTCTCTGTGAGCAGTCCCCATGGCTGCTGGCATGGGCAGGCTGTGGCTCGGGGCGCTGCAGGAAAGGCCAGCCGGGTAGGGGCTGGTGTGCACAGCCAGCATGTAGGACAACAAAACCTTATTTCGTATAAGCAAAAGTGTAAAGCCGCTCTGCCTGCTGTGGGAGCTCAGTCCTGCGTGGCCACAGAGCTGCCTGCAGGCTGCCTGCCCTGCTAGCCGGGCAAGCAGCTCTCACCGGGGATCTTGCAGCACTGCACTGAGAAGGTGAAACCCGCTCAAGCTGCAGAGATCGCCGCTGGGGCGGGGGGATGGCTGCAGGCTAATAATATTCCATGTCTCATTATGCCACGTATTAAGCTGAAATTTGCAGATGCTCTAATCACCGCGAGGCATTCTGCGCACACAGCCTCTCTCCAGCCCGGCAGCTCTGTGCAAACACCGAAGGAGAAGCCCTGCTAACCGTCCTGCCACATGGTCTCCTGGAATCTTTACAGACCATTTCACCTTCACAAATAGCCTTGGAAATGTCTGTGCATCGACAGCCCCTGCGGTAGCCAGATAGCACAGCCGCCTCCTCTGCAGCTCCCCGGGCCCCTCTTAAGCTTTTTCCCATCACGCCATGCAAATGCGAGGCTCCAGAATTTACACCGGGGCTGGGTAAAGCACCTCACGTCGAATGTGATCTGCGCCCCAGGCTCGCAGGAAACGTGAACTGTATTTTATAGAGGTTGAGGGAAGATCCTGCCTGAATTGCTTTATTTTTTTTTTTCCTCTCTGTGTCTTCTCTTTTCTTTTTTTTTTTAATTATTTTCTTTTCCCAGATCTCCGCCCTTTGCCCTCCTGCGATCAAAGGGGGCACACATTCAAGTGCCATGGGAATACTCGGTCCTTGGGTATTCTGGGCAATCTCACGAGAAAAGCTGCTTTTTCCCCAGAGGTAGAGAAACGCGCATGAACCGGGGTGTGGGAAGGAGGGGTGTGAAGCCTGCTGGTTGCCTGTGCGTGGGAAGAGAGGAGAGGGGAGCAGCACAGGCAGGCACGGCAAGGGTTAATCGGAGACTGTCCTTGCTGTTTTTTCCAGGCCTGGCTGCACCAGATTCTTCCATTTCTCTTGGCAGGGATTTAAACCGTGGGGCTGAGCTAAGCACGTGAGCCTGGAGAGTCCCTGCACTCCGTCGGTGAGCAGGACCCCGAGTGAGACCCTGCAGCTCATTAGCAAAGCAGCAGGCTCGTCCAGGGCGAGCAGGTGCCAAGCAGGCAGCAACAACAGCAAAACAGAGATGGTCTCGCTGTGGAGAGGCAGAAATGCAGCTAGATGGGGAGCCCCTTCCCTCAGCAGCAGTGTTTGCTGCTCTGGGCATGCACGCACACGTGCACACTTACTACAAGTAATAACGCACAAGGAAACCTCGCCCTCTCTCTGCGTAGGGTGAAATGTAAGGATTTGGGAATCAGGCTCATCTCTGTGCTTGGTGCTCGTTTGGGCCACCGCCTTCAGTCTCAATTCATATGCATTTGGCAGCTTTTCCTTACCAGGGGGCTTGTGGTCTCCCTCCCCCATCCTCCTACCCTGCCAGGGGGGAAGCAGGGGTTTGAGATAACCCACCCCCAGCCCACCAGGAAGCCCCAGGCAGGGCCATTTGCTGCCTGTCTCTGGGCTTGCAAAACGGGGTGACCTACAGAGCCCCCTGACCAGGGGAAAGGGCTGGGAATCATTCCTTGAACGAGCACAATGGCTCCTCATCCTGATGGCTTGTCTGGCTCCGCGCTCACAGTTGCCCAGGCGACTGCTTATGGAAAAGCGCGCATGGCCAGAGAGGCTCTGGCTGCTCGTCCCAGCGGGTCCTCACCCCCTGCTCACTCCTGGAGGGGATGGCACTGCCCTGCAGCAAACGCCTCTGCATGCGTGCTGCCGAGAGTGACCCCAGCGCCTGCCACCACTTACACGGACTGAGGTCCGGACCTTTGCAGGTGTCCAGAATCTAGACCCAGATCTGCTGCTTCAAAGAAAATCAGGTTCAGTCATGAACCCCCTCCCATGGTTTGATCAGTGTTATTGTGTGCTGCTGCCTCCATTGCCACTGTGCCTGGGTGTTGTGCCGGGTGCTGTACAAACACTGCCCGTGCCAGCACACTGCAGTCAGCATCTTGGCAATGACAGCAGTGACTCTCTATTGCTTTTGTTGTTGGTCTTTCCATCACCTAGGACATGTTTTTACAGGTGGACCCAGAGCTGGACAGTCTGTCGTTCTCAGCTGGTTGTGCCACAGGCTGCTGCAGCGATGCCAGAGGAGCAGGAAAAGTCACGGGCAGAGAGTGCAGGTGAGCAGCAGAAGTGGAAGGATTCAGGATTTCCCAGGGTCCTGTGAAAATCCAGGCGGACACCCTCCAAAGAGGTGTTCCAGATGCTGGCTTTCCCAACACCCCAGCCCCAGTCTGTCACACATTACCTGAGTGTCTGTGCCCAGACACAGCGCAGTACCGGGCAGCTGAACGGCCCCAAAGAGCAGCTGGCTCATGTCTCCCCAAAGAGACAACTTCATTGTGCCTGTTCTGTGGAACCTGAGCACCGCTGGGGTGGAGGACTCCAGCACCTTCAAAACAGATCATGTCCCCACAGGAGCTGGTCAGGGAAGATCTGGCCAAAACACTCCCCCTGCAAGCTGCTCTTGCTAAGGGCAGCAGAGTGGGTGGCTCTGTGCTGCTTTGTCCCGTGGCTGGTGTTGGCATTGATGCTTGAAAAAGGCCAGGAGCCCCTGAACTCTGAGTTCTGGGTCGCACCTGGTGCCTCTGTGACCATAAAATGGAATAACTGCTTTTTGCAGAAGTGAGCTTGCCATCCTTCAGGCCGGTGGCTAGAGTGCCCCTGCAGCCACCAGAATGGGCCTGGTGCAAAGCTGTGGATGGCAGCTTCACCGGCCTCCCCTCTGCCAGCCACCCTAGCCCTGACATGGCACTTCTCTCTGGGCATATCCCCGCGCCCCAGCAATGTTGTGTCCAGTCAACGTGTCCCCACATTTCTCCATCACAGGGTACGCTCAGGGCATACCACAGAAACAGCCCCAGCATACACACACATAGTAATTTGGGAGCAGAACCAGCTTGGACACCCTTGATCCAACATCTACTCTGCACAAACGTATCCCCCACGGGAAGGAAAACAAAAGCAGGAATGATTTAAAAAGAGAACAAACCCCCTCCTTCTGTGGGACTTTGTCCTTGCTCAGAAGAGGAATCACCTACTGCAGGAGTTTGATTGGGGTAAGTAATAGACCACCTTAAGCTGACATGACATCTCCTGTGAATGCTGCATTCAACGGTGGACAGGCCATATGCAGAAATAAACAGGGACCCGGGACACACTGGCAGCTCTTTAAAAGATTGTTAATAATGTGCTGTTCACGTTCCTCAGAGACTGCTGCCATGGTCTGCCAGTAACAGACGCTGGCAGTCCTGATGGGGAGTAACTCCTGCCGTGACAGAGCCCTTGCCTGGCACCAGGCATGAGCCCAACCTGTCCTTCCCCTGGCCTTGTCCCATCATGACCATCAGCACTGGGGAGGGGAACACAGGCCTGCAGCAGGGCCCCCGGTGATCCAGGTGGGACGGGGGAGACATGGATGTGCACCAGGGGTTTGCACTGAAGCCCTGGTGGGCTGAGGGAGCCTTGTGTGTAAGGTGACGGTTTCCAGCATGGACCTACACCTTGAAAGCAGGAGGGGACTCTGGGGACGGGGATGAGGTGCTGCTCCAGACCTGGCAGGGTAGGGTTGTTAAGGGGTAGGACTGAACCTGCAGTTAATGGGACCAAGAGCACAGTACCTGGAGAGCAGGACATCAATAGGACAGCCTAGGTGGACGGGCATCCATCACCACTACCTGTTTCTTACACTGCAGCTTGTGAGCCAGCATCTCTGTGGTTGTCCTAGAGCAAATAAAGTCCAGATCAGAGTGGTACAAGAGCAAGCGAAATGGAAAATCATTCAAACTGCCACATTTCTGTGCAATCCACCTCCCCAGGCCCAATTCAGCCTGAATCTGGCCCACTAGCTCCCAGGACTGGGCATGGGGATGAGGGAAAAAAAATCACAGAACTTTCCCCCTTTCCCGTAGGCAGAAATCAAAATGTGTCAAGCTGGAAATCTCCCAAGAGCAGCTCCCTCCTGGGCTTCGTTGCTGCTTCCTGTTCTCGGGGGCAGGAAATACCAAGCAAACAGCTCCGTGCATGACTTCAAAACTTCCACTTCCAGCACTGGCTGCAAGATGAGGATGGAGGAGCCTGCACATTGGGAGCAGCCTGCCCAGAGACTTTGGTCCCATGGACCAGACCCCCTCCATTTCTTCTCTGCCCCCTGGGAAGCCAGGTCCCCAGGAACAGCTTCTCCTAGTCCTTAATATAAGACTCAAGAGGTGGTTGCACTAAGCTCCTAGGCTGTCAATCCTGGTGCTGTTCGTTTGCTTTTGCTCTCTGCCTCCACTCAGAGCCAGGCAAATAGATGTATTAACAACTGCACAGAAAATGAGCCTGCACCGTGTGGCGTGTGGCTGCTGTGCGTACCCCGTGTGACCATGGCTGGCCATCACAGCACAAGAGCTTTTGCAGTCCCCTCATTGCTGTCATCGTGGTCTGCACAATACAAGCTTTGCATGGGAAAAAAAAAAAATCTGCTGCTCCCCTTCCCCATTAAAGTAACAGCCTCCCCTCCTCACAGATGGGGTGGTGTCCCCCAACTTCTTGTCTCCGTTCTGATTTTTGAGGGTTGGTTCAGCCCTGCCCTGCTGTGCTAGGAGCTGCACAACAGCACAGAGTGACTGCCGGTAGATGATAAAGGTCTGCTTCCCCCACTTTGCTCGTTAGAAATAACAAGGTAGTGCCTGGCCTGGCTCTGACAGGGCTTCCAATCGGTCTGTTGATCACCCAGCAGTTCATTAGGCCAGGCAGCAAGGAGCAAACCTGGGATTGGAGCTGATGGCTCAGAGCAGGGTCCACCCTGTGGTTCTTCATTTCTGTGCCCCAGCTGCTCCAGGGTGCAGGGAGAGGTCCCTCTGCATGACTGGCACCCAGGTCTCACTGGAGCAAATGTGCCCTGGAGGTTCCTGCATCAGAGCTGGGCTTTGGGGCTGTCCCCAAGAGACACCTGTCTCCTCTGGGGTACCCCTGGTCCCTGCCAGCACTCTCTCGGAGGTTGCACCGCAGGGTCCCCACAGGCAGGGGCAGGAGCTGGCAGCACACCCGCATGCATGCAAGAGCCCAGAGGTGCCCAGCACAACCTGAGCCTGGCAGGGGAGGTCACTGCCTCATTTGCCTGCCGTGAGCTCCCCATGCTGCTCAGCATCTCCACTCTTGGCCCGGGTATGGATGAAGCCAGCTGCTCCTGGCGCCGGCGCTCGTCTCTGCCAGGCGCTGAGCCATCTGCCTGGCAGGGCCAGCCACACCTGCTGGGAAGGAGACAGAAGCTGGGCAACCTCCCCGCCTTTGCGGCTTTCCGGCTGACGGCATCACACGGCAGCTCCAAGAGGGCTCGTGTGTTTGCACAAAGAGAAAAGAGATAAGTGGATGCTTCTCCCCCACCACCCCTGAAGCCCGGCCATGGCTGGGCACCTCGTGAGAAGGGTGGGTACCAACAGGAGTCTCGGACAGCGCCATGAATGCAGCCATGAGACCTCTCCCTGGACCATCTGGGGGGTGAGATGTGCGTCCCAAGACCCTCTGCTAGAGTGGCCCGTGGTGCTGCACAGCGCAGGCAGCCCCATCCCCAGCACCGCACAGAGCCTGTTGCCAGCGCCCAGTGCAGGAACCAGCGAGGAACAGAGAGTGGCTTGGGTTCTTTGAGCGGAGGGGTTCTTGGCTCCCAGGAGGGTAGGGGTTTCAGAGGCAACATGCTGAAACGGCTGACTCTGGACAGTAATGATGTGACCCCTCCCCAGTGTCAGGGCTGGCAACTGCCCTGGGTGTTGTTCAGAGCCCACCTACACTTGCCACTGTGGTCTGGGCTGTCATGGAGAGGAGCAGAGAAGGCCCGATAGCTCTACCCTCTCCTGCTGGGTTCACCCCATCCCACTCCTCTGCACCAGGAACTGCGGGAGCCAGGATGTGCCATGCGCTGGTGCTGGGATGCAGGCTGCTTCTGCAGCTCCTGGTGCATCGGGGCCGGACATCACCACAGCACTGAGGGTGCAGGATGCTGCCATCAGCCCTCACATCCCAGCTCCGCTGCCAGGAACAGCACCAGTTGGGTACTAGGATGGAAAGTCCCTCCCAAACCGGGTTGGATGCAGGAGTTGGGGTCTCCTGGCCTCTGGGGTGGCAAAGCCAGGCAGCAGGACAGGCAGAAATGATGGACACCATCTCCAGACACCCCACTGCTGAACATTCCACAAGTGGCAATTCTGCCCTCTCTTGTTTCTCCTCAGTGGGCATCACGGAGTGGTGCTTCCCCCAGCCTGGCTGTGGCTTCTCCCACCTCAGGGCTGCTCTGCCACTCCGGCACCCAAGTGTCATGGCTGGCAGCCTGGCAGACCCTGCTGCTGAGCCCAAAATCAGCCTGGAGGACTTTCTCCAGCCCTCCAAAGGGCCAGGTCACACCAGATCTTTGTCCGGAGTCCAACCAAGGCAGTGAAGCAAGCTCCACTATTGAGGGGTTGGGAATATAGGAAAATTATCCTCAGGTTCTGAGAAAGCCTCCTTACTCAAAACACCAGCCCCAGCAGCTCTCCTGGGCACACACAGCTAAGAGGTGTCTGCAGGGAGCTCAGCTCCTCCTGGCCATCATGCAAAGGCAAACCCACCAGCTCCCCCATCCTCTGGGGCAGCTCGCCCCTGGGCTGCTGGCACACTTGAACTCAGCAGGACCAACCTTCTGGCTGAGAGAGTGGCAAATGGAGGCACAAAAATTCTTCCTGGATGGTTTGGTCCAGGATTAGTGGCCTGCCTAGGAATGAGGATCACTGGTCCTGCCTGTTTCCAGTTTCACCTTCTTCAGATGCAGTAGCAGCCTGCTGATGTGGCTGCAGCTTTGCTCTAGACAGGAGAGCCTAAGCTGGGCTGGGGAGAGGGACCGACGTGAGCACTGTTGGTCCAGAAGACATGGGTGTCCCAGAGCAGCAACCTGCACAGTCCTGGAAATGGGGACCATTGCCATCCTCTGCAGACACCTCCATCCCAGCCAGTGCCTTGGCTTTGACAAGGAGGCAGAGGTGCTCCTAGGACACGGTGCATTCAGCCCATTTCTTCAGGTGCCCTCGGGGAAGGTGAATTGCCTCCTGGCATCTACTGATGATGTCTCCAGCAGGCAGAGCAGGAGCAGAGGGTGACGGCAGACACTGCTTCCATGCTGCAGATACCACAAGTATGCTGGGGCCGGGCAGGCAAGTCCCATGACATCCCATGTGCCCAAGGTCCCCCGGCCACAGTCCCTGCTACTGACGCCACAGTCCACACAACAAAGCTTGGTGATGGTCACGGGTCTGCTCAAGCACATGCTCCTGGCTGCAGCAGAGGACTCAGAGGAACAGAGAGGTCGAATTCAGAATCCATCTGCCCTGGGAAGCACCTGTGACACTCCAGCCTGGTCTTTCTGCACAGAAAGCGGGTAGACAGCAGCTTAGCAGCAGGTCCGAAATTTTGTGTGAGCCCTCCAGGGGATGTTGACCCTGGCTAGGGTCCTGCTGAGACCCGAAGCTCTCACTCGACCCCACCCAGGAGTCTGCTCCCCCCCATCCCACCCACTCCAGCATCAGCCTGCCAGCCTGCAGTGGAGGACTTGGGACAGTTCTTGCTCATCCCCAGGGCTTCCTTACCCCATGGGGCTGTTGTGCCCCATAAGATGAACTCTGCCAGCTGGTGCCACCCACAAGTCCCAGCGACACCCGCCCCAGCCCACCCCTGTGGGTGCCTGATGGCTCCTGCAGCATTTTGCAAACCTTCTCCTTCAGCAGCTTAGGAAAACTTTGCTCTAGGAGGACTGCTTTGACCTTGACCTGGAGTAACTCTGTGGTGGTGGCTGCAGGAGGGGACATGAGCTCAGCAGCCTGTCTGATGGGAAAAAAACCACACACAGCAACCTCTCTCCTTCCTTTCTTCTCTCTCTGCCATCCATTTGGTGGGCAATGCGGCCTCGCTGCAGCTTTATCTTGGTTCTTTAAAAGGCTCCCTGGCTGACATGCACACCGTATGGGAGCAGTCAGCCGAGGAGAGCTGTAAATCTCTGAAGGCCTCATCTTGTGGGGCACATTAGCTGTTTTAAACTTGTCAGCTTTCAGCGATGGAAATTGACTGTTCAAAGCCATTCTTCCCTCCACATCCTGCTCCATTTTACACAGCGGAGAGCGGGCTGCACCCCCGTTGTGTTGGAGCAGGGGGCTGTGCATCCTCCACGCACATCCTCAGGGACTGTGTGTGTTTTAGGGATGTTTCTCGAGGTCCCACCACGGCTATGAATGTCTCCAAGCCTTCGCTTCTCTCCCCTGCGATCCTGCCCTCACCTGGAGGTGAGGATGGGGATATGTAACCCCACAAAGCACAGCTGTCCACGCCAGCAGACTTTCCTGTGTCCATCTATGCAGGATGACACCAGATCCCACTGATGCTGAGTCTGGGAAGGTTTATGAAAATCAGCCCCAGTTTCAAGGCAAGCTGGTGGGATTCAAATGCAGCACTCTGTGTGTGTGTGTGTGTGTGTGTGTGGCACGTGAGTTCCAGTGCCCAGCACAGGCTTGCACACAAAGGGACACGCAGCCTGGCTGCTCTGTGCCCAACTGGGGAGGACGCTCCCACTGCTGCTGCCCTTGCAACGACTCTGCCGGCACCAACAGCTCGCAAACAGTGTCAGGAACGCAGCGCGTGGGGGCTGTGAGGAGGAAAAGCTCTGCTTTAACAGCTCTCCCCAAGGCAAACTCCCACACAGGCATCTTCTCAAAAGGGCACGTGACCCTGTCCGCGCATCCAGCCTGGGCATCCCACGGATCCACTGTGGAGCCAGCGCTTGGTGGGTGCCCACCTCGCCCCCCCTGTGCGTGCAGCTCAGCTGAGCACAACGATCCATCTCCATCCTGCTGGGCGTGTGGTTCATCTCTGCAGATGCTCCCAGCCCCTCTGTGGGACCCAGAGAGGAGACCCTGGAGCAGGAATGGCCCTTCGTCCCCCTCCCCCTGGAACAAATCCCCATGCTATGCTTCACAGACATCACCCCAAGGAGCCCACCTCCACGAGGGGTGTCTGAGGAGCAGCTTCACCCCTGGGGCGAACATGGCCACCCTGAAGCAACCCCCCACGGCGCCCGGCGAGCAGCAGCTGCACCGTGTCTGCAGAGGGAGCGTGACAGCCGCGCTCAGACCCGAATCAGCCCCGGGTCCCTGACCCTCCCCACACACAGGGTCAGGGCGGCCGTGACGGTGGAGACGAGGGGGGCCTGGAGCAGCTCCTGGCGCTGGGTGATTAGCGGTGCGAGCCCTGCGTCAGAAAGCACCGCTTTCCCCCGCTGCTAATTTCTCTCCTTGGTTACAGGAGGCAGAGGGAAGCGGTCCAGGTGGGAGGGGGGCATCTGGGCCAGGGAGCGCGGGGGCCCTGGCACAGTGCGCAGCGTGATCCATCACAGGCGCAAAATAGTTGCCCCCGAATTAGCCAAGTGCCGGATGACGCACCGTGCTCGCAGCCGGCGGGGAGGAGGGGGAGGACGGTGGTGTCAGCGGGCAGCCTACCCATGCCGCTGCCGCCGGGCAGCAACGAGGCCGGCGATGGGGAGAGGCTGCCGGGAAGGCAGGCAGGCAGGCAGGCACTGCCAGCACAGCGGGAAGGGTCTCGGCCCCCAGCTGCCGGCACTGCCGTGCCCCCCGCTGCGCCCCGCAGCAGGGCTCCCAGCACACCCCTGCTCCGCAGCCTGCGCGCTCCCTGCAGCGTCCGTCTGTGGCGATGCCCAGAAATAATCTGGCAGCAAAGCCGAGCCAGAGCCGCGTCCACCCACCACTCCACGTGAGCAATGGGGAGCGGAGAGGGCAAGAGGAGCCAGCTGGGCCCCTCTCTGATGCTGTGGCCCTCTGATAACACTGGATTTGGGTCCTGCAAACCTGTGACAAGAGGGGTGCCAGCATGGGGGAAGCAGTTAAGCTTCCTATCACCTGCAGGACAGTGCTTCCTTGGGGACCCTGCCAGCCCACCTCCCTGCGGGCAGCAGAGAGGATCCAAAAGCAGGGAGGGCACACACGCATCCCGAGCCCGCGCTGGCGTCCCTCTGCCGAAGCACGGTGCAGGTCCTGCCGCCGGTCCTGCAGCCCCAGCCCCACACCCTGGCTGCAGGGACAGCAGGGCCTACATTAAAAGCCTGATTTGCAGATTGCTGTTCATGACACGGTGCTCCAGCCTGGCTAAGGCCGACGGGTTGGTTATTATATCGACAGCATAAACGTGTTGCAAATTGCCTGAATTAGCCGTGTGCCATGAACAGGTTTATGGATAATGGGATGCAGAGCCCTTTCAGGAGCAGGCAGCTCACAATCCAGTTAGACAGCTCCAGCCCCAGCCGTTCCCCGTTGAAAGATGAAAGCTCGTAGGATACACCAGACAAAACCCAACGTGCCTCTCGTGTGCAAGCAGAAATGCCCTGTGGGCAGGATCCAGCCCAGCTAGCACAGCCTGCTCTCCCAGCTGCCACCACCTCCTCTGTCCTCCTCACCTGATCTTTTTCTTTCTCAAGGAAAAAATTCTCCTTCTCTTCCCCAGGAGATACTTTCCCTTAGGGTGTGGGGAGGGCGATGATGTTACACTCCACCTTTGTGTCCAAATTGCACAGCAAGGACTTTGGGCAAAATATCCTGTCACGCAGTCAAGGCTGCCCTTAGCTTGGACTTTTGAATTAAACCTCACCAGCCGCACTGACTCAGCCCGAAGGCTGACCAGGTCCAGAGTCACATCTTGCAGCAGCTCTAACAGGGTGCAAGGGAGGACCTAAGGGCTGAATTAGCTCTTGCTGGGTTTTTTGTGCATGATTTGACCTGATCACTTTTTTTGATCCATGTTTAGCTTTTGGGTTTCCTGCAGCAAGGCATTCCCCAGCTTCTTCTCAAAGACTGAGCTGGACTGAAAGGGGTTTGGTCACTATGATTAAAACTTGGCCAGTCTGATGTCCTTGGCTGGGCTTTCCTCTGAGCGTGCAGCCTGGACCTGAGCCCTTCCGAGTGTTTTCGCAGGGGCATGGGGTGTCACACCACGGTCTGGACAGCATCACCATGGGGCAGCAGAAGGTCTGGAGGGGCCCTGGCTCCATGTGCATCCCCACCCTGAACCCCTGCAAGAGCACCATCTTTAAAATGGGGCTTATTAATGTCCACCAGCATCGCGGTGCAGCAGACACCAGGCGGGAGCATGCAGGGGAGAGAGACAAAGAGAAAGCAAGCAGCGGTGGGGAAGGGCCAGGCTCGCCTCCCTGCACAAGCGCTTTTCCTCAACTGAGCGGCGAGAAAGCAAAACTGAGAAGTGCCTAAAATTAGAGCTGCCAAACCCCAGCTGGGGAAGCCTGGAAAGATCCCCAGGCCCTGGAGCCTTGGGCGAGCTGCATAAAAGGCAGCGGAGGGGAAGGGAAGGGAGCTTGGGGACTGCAGCAAGTAGAGCGAGTTACAGTGGGAGCAGGGAGGGGATGGCTGCCTTCCCCCCCCTCCCTGCATCCCACCGCCTGCACAACACCCCCCTCCCTGTGCACACATGGGAAAGGATGCACACCTCATGCCGCAGCCCAGTGGGGGTTCAGGGGAGCTGCTGTCCTTCTGGGGGTGTCCGTTTGGAGATGCAGCTGTGCCAGTACAGCAGGGACAGGGTGCATATGGTCCCAGCGCTGCAGGCAACCCCCTAGTCAGTCATCCCAGCTTGTCTGCCTCTCCAGGAGACCCACGGATCTCACACTGGTGCCTGGAGAGGTCCATGCACGTGGGGACTGCTCCCTCAGCCCAAGGGCTGAAAAACACATACCCGGGGCTCAGGTGGGGCTCCGCTGCCTTGCACCCTGCCACAAAGCTAGCTGAGCTTCTGAAGGAGCAGGGATAACTGAGGAGGCCAGAAGCTGGGTGACCTGGGCCACTGACATCCTCACAGAGACTTGCACATTCACCTTCACCCAGCAAACTGGGATGGCAACCCTGTGACCCCCCCAGCTACCCACCCTGGGGTATCTTCCTGCCCAGGAATTCACGTCCAATGAGTCAAAAGCACAAGCTCTGCCATCAGCCAAAGACTCCAATGCAGCTGAGGTCCAAGACACCATTCCTCAGCGACCCCCAGCTCCTCCTGCAGATGTGAGAGCAGACACAGGCAGGACCAGTCCCACCAGCAACCCAAGGCTCCTCTGGATTAACAGGGCAGGAGCTTGGACGGCACCATCCCGGCCTCAGCACTGCGGGTGGCAGAGTCACCAGCCATGCACCAGATAGACAACTAAAACCTGAAAAATCAGCAGCTTCACAGGCAGCTGGTGACTTTGCACTGAATTTGGCTTCCCAGATCCTATTTGTCATGATCAAAGCGACCAAGGTTTAGCGCCAGCTTCACTGAGCTCAAGAGATGCTATAAAATGGCTGAGTCAAGGGCAGGTCTATATCATTTCCCTCAGTAACTGCAAAAATCACAAAGGCAGCCATACCCTGACACCTGGTGAAAGCCTGGTCCCTGCCTTCCCCAGGGCTAGACCCAACTCTAACCAGTCCTTCCTGCATGCCACAGAATCAGACCCTAGCCACTTAATTTGGAGTAAATCAGCCCCTGCTTGATGTTTGTCCATGACTCAGTGCTGGATGTGTGTAAAATTATCTAAGGAGGAGGTAGACACATTGGACGGGAGATGTAAAGAAAGGGTCTTGGGGGGAAATGTGTGCCAGAGGGATGCCCTGGGGGTGGCTTGCCCTGAGCTGGTTGCTGCCTGTCCTCCTGGCAGCCTCTGGTCCCAGCATGAAAGTGGGTGTGTGCTGACAGCTGAGAGAGAGTGTCCTGGCTCTGCTCCGCCACCCTGCCTCCTGCCTCTGGCACAGCTGGCACCGTGGAACGTGCACCCAGTGGGAACAGGGCTGGGATGGAGGAGAATCAGGTGGCTGCAGGGGACTTGCCAGGACCAGAGGCTGGCACAAGGTTGATCACCAGGAGGTGCAGGCAGTGACACAGCTATTGCTGGAGGGAGGGTAGCACAGGACAGGACCGGACAGGCAGGGTGGGATGAGACAGCCAGGAGATGATGGGATGGAATGGGATGGCATAGCAGAAGACCATTGGGACAGGACAGGATAAGACAGGGTAAAGCAGAGGGGGTGGGGTGGGATGGTATGGCATGGGAAGGGATAAGACAGAGGGGATGGGACGGGAGGGGATGGGATGGGATGGGATGGGATGGGATGGGATGGGATGGGATGGGATGGGATGGGATGGGATGGGATGGGATGGGACAGAATAAAACAGGAGGGAGGGGATGGAATGGGTTGACATGGCATGGCATGGCATGGCATGGCATGGCCTGGGAAGCGATAAAACAGAGGAGATGGGATGAGACAGAATAAAACGGGATAGGATGGGATGGGATGGAGCAATGACTGGATATATGGGATGGAGGGGACAAGAAGTCCTCCTGGGAGCCAGCTCCCTGTGGCCACACTGGGGTGGCCCAGCCAGTGCCTCCTGGACTGGGGCAGAGCCCAGCGCAGTGCTCTTGCTCAGCAGGCCCAGCAGTCCCTGCCGGCCCTGCTGGCCTGCCTTCCATGCCCGGTTGGGCACTGTGCTGCAGGCAAGGAGCCACGTGCAAGGCCCAGTGCAAGCATCTCACGCTTTCCCGTGGGGAAGCGAATTGCTCCCTGGAGCGTGAGATCTGATTAGATTCGTGACACACCACAGAGTGGCAATAACGCAATGGCCAGGCCCGTGGTGCGTGCCCCGTGCCCGACCTGCGTCCTCCCGGGGCTTCAGGGCCTGATGCGTGGCAGGAGGGGCAGGAACAGCTTGTGGAGGGAGCAGTCTGGCATGCTCCAGGACACGTCCAGGCTGAGACACGGGAGATGGCAAGGACAGGATGGGGGCTGGCTGCTAGTGTGCCTGGGCGATGAGCTTGGGTCAGTTGTTTGCACCCCACCCAGGGCAGCCACCAGCCCTGGGGACCGTGGGAGGGATGGAGGGAAGGTCTGAGGTTACCCCATGCCAGCGGACAGTTATTCCATCCCTGCCTCCCACCAGATGCAAAATGATGCTCTCCCACCTCTGGCTGGTACGGCAGCTGCACAGCTTGCCCATCCTACGGGGGCATCAGCTTGCCAAGCCCCAGAGAGCCCCAGGCAGCTGGAGGTCAGGCAAGCTGCATGGCCAGGAGAGGAGGTATCTTCAAAGGCCTCTCAAGGCAACAAACAGTACCTGTTCTGCAGTTTACCCTTCAAATTTGCTGCCTCTAACGGTTTCTGAGTGATGCCTGCCTCTTTATTTGAGATCTTTCAACAGCTGTCTGATAGAGAAGACCTTTATCTTGCCTTTCCCGGGCTCCCATCCAACACCAGTCTCTGGAGGTGGGGAAGAAGGGGAAAAAAAACAGAATTCACTTCTGACCGAGAGACTCACCTAATCCACCGTGTGTGGAAAATTACTGCCACTGCACGGCGCCCAGCCCTGGCCCCCTTCCCACCCTTGCCAGCCAGCGCCTGCTCCTAAGGCTTTTGTGCCTGGATTTTTTTCTCTCCTCTTCCTGCTGGGAGAATGGGAAATTCGGCGTTTGGACAAACCCTTGAGAAAACAACTTTACACGTGCTTCAGGCACTGAGTCGTGTTTTTTTGGTTTCATCAATCCTGAAATATATTTGCCTAAAATCACTGTGCAGGCAGTAAAAACCCCCCAGACCCCATCCCACCACCCAGTATCAGCAGACTAAGGACCGCTTATGCCAGCAGCATTGCTGGGAGCCTGTGCCAGCGCTGCAGGCTGTGCAGCAAGCTTTCCCCCTCCAGGCACAGGTCCAGCCTTGCAATGTCACCAGGTCCTTCCCAGCATGGTCCACAGACCTGCCCAGTCCTGGCCACCTCACAGCCATACTTCCACCCTGAATGAGATGGTGTGAAGAAGCTCTGCAGAATGGTGTCAAGCTTCAGGGTGGGTGACCTTCCTGCTCTGCTCAGCACAGACACAACAAGGCTAGGAGTCACCTCTAGCACCTGAAAATACCTGCAAGTAGACCTCTGCAAATGAAGGTTGCCCACCCTGGATGGCTCCTTCACAGGCAGAGAGAGACCAAGGCACTGTAAGGCTTCCTCTGAGCTCTTGCAGCATCTCCTTCAGCACAAAATGGATTGTACCCTGGGGTCCACTGCTCAGGCCCTTGCTGGCCCCAAGGGCTCAAGGCACCAGCCTGTGTTTGTGCTCTCCACAACAGCTGCCCAGTCAGCATCTCCTCTTGTCTCTAGGACGTGCAGCTGTATGGTCCTATAACATGCTCACCAGCAGTTTGAATAACACTCGATCCTGGAACTGAGATTAAAGACAGGCAGGTGCAAAATTTCTTCCCATCCAGATGCTCTGGACAGAGCTTTGCCTCAAGGAAGAGGTGTACGAACCTTCCCACACTGCTGGCTGGCAAGAAAGGGTTGTTATCCCTAGACCACAATTAAGGAAACTGAGTCACACGACAGCAAATCTCAAGCTCAGAAAAAGGTTGTCTGGCTAATTTTGTCTTGCCTGTGAATATCATGCAGAAAAAAAATAAATGCAAATTGTTTCCTATGGCAAATAAACCATCAAGAGCCACCTGTTTTACCTCCTGTATTCCCTGTTTCACATCATCTGATGTCTACTTCGGACCGAGGTATTGCAACCCCTGCGCCATGTGTGACTCCAGACTTAGCATCACCTCCTCATCGCTATGGGATCGGGTATGTAAATCACACGGGATTTACTTTCTTCATTCCTTGAATGGTTTCCGAGCTATAAAGCACTTCCAGCATAGCTGCCAAGCTAAACCTGTGTGATCTTGCCCCAGGCCACTGAGATCTGAGCCCTGGATAGAGTCTGTGACAGTACCCAAAAGGACCTCACCAGTATGGCTGATGGCACACACCTCGCCCAGAGAGCTGAGGGGAGGGACAGGGAGAGAACAATGCAAACCCGTTTCCTAATCTGGAAAGTGTAAAGGCACCTGCCCGTGCACATGCTGAGTGTACAAATAAAAATGCAGCACAACTGCGGTGTTGTTGGTGCCAAGTATTTATAGTTCAATTGCACCTGAAGTCCCTCCCCAGGCCTGGGAGAGGGGAAGCAGCTGCAGCCTGGCTGGTTGGGTGCAGAGAAGGAAAAAACTGCTGCTTTGGGCAAATAAAGCAGGGGGGGGGCTGGATTCGTGCTTGGGTGGGTCAGTGTGGTGCTCCCTGTCAGCATGTTTTGGAAATACCAGTCCCCTCCACAGCTCCCCCGGCGGTGCTGGTGGCCCCCTGAAAGGGACACGGCACAGGACCAGCTTGTGCACAGCCAGCCCATGGACTGGCAGGAAGGGCACTGGGGTAATCTTTTGCTAAGAGGGGATGGTGGATAACATTTTCTGAAGTGTCCTCAGGATTTAAGGGCCCAGCTCTGCAAAGGAATTGAAATTGCATGAATTAGGTACCTAAATAAGAGTAAGGCTCTTGAAAGCCACTCTGGATCAGGCTTTTAATTCACTCTTTGACCATACAGTAAGAAAGCCTCTCGAAAGATAAGGGCTGTATTATAGGCACACAGTAGATGTTCTCCAACCTGGTTCCCCATTTTCATCGGTGCCAACGCTACGTGCGTGGGGACAAGGTTACAAATGTGGCTAGTGTCTGTAATGCTTCCTTTCTCTCCTGATATCCAGACATTCATGGAGCAGGGTTTTCTGAGCCAGAGGGGTGCTACCTTTCTGCTTCAGAACTCTCCATGGGCTTTTCCCTTCTGTCTTTCAACTCTCACACCTCCTGTGTGAAGTGGGAGCACCCACTCCCCCTGCAGCAAGGAGCTCCCCTTAAGGATGCTCCATGGAACAAACATCTCCTTGGGTTTCTTTTGAACTTGGCCTCTACTAACTTCATTTCACCCAGTTGGTATATGAGAAAAGGCATCAAACAATGATCCATTTTCTCCCTGCTGTTCAGAGGAACTGCTCCTGCTGTTTCCAGGAACTGGATCTTCCACCACAGGGAAGGATGGTCCCCATGACAGGGAATGAAATGAGTTCACACCCCTTGTCGTGGATGGCTTTGGATGTGGTTTTCTTTTCCATTCCTGACCAAAACAAAGAAATGCAGGAAGAAAATCCTGCCCTGCCACACTCACTGGCTCACTGAAGTTCACAAGTGACCTTGGATCTCCCACTGTGCTGAGAGCTTCTCCGAAGCTTAACGCTGCTTCCAGAGGTGGAGAAACTGAGCCACAGGGTAATTATTAGTTTTCTTCTGGTCACCTTGTAACGCTATGCAAGAAAGTAAAAAAAGGCTCCCAAAGCCTGGTCATTGCCTTTGAAGGTCAGTCCAGCCCACATCACTGGAGCATTTATGTTCTACTTTTCCTTGGATGGATTTATCCTCCCCACTACTGCTTATTCTCATTACTAGATTTTAGCATCCAAAATAGTGAGAGCAGGTAAACTGAGGCACAGAGGGCCTCTTGCAACCTAACCAAAATCCCACAGAAAGGTGGTAACACAGGTTTGGGTACACCCACACCTGGACTCTTCACCTACTGCACTGGCTGGATACCTGGGGAAGCGGGATGGCAGCAGCTGGGCAGAGGGGGCACAGCGTGGCCGTGGCCCCATGGCTCACAGATGGGCTACGCAGTACCTGGGGAGCCTGGCAGCAGAGGCAGGGATGCAGAGGCAGGGACATGAGCACGGGCTCACCAGCCCCAGCCAGCCAGCTGATTAAAATGCAGTCCGGCCACCCCGGGCCTGTCCCCACCGTCTCCCGGCTTTAAATAATAGCTTAATTATCTCATTTACATTTGGCTCCTTTCAGGGAGGCACTGCAGTTCATTAACATTTTCCCTCCCGGTGTCTCACTCTCCATCCCCGCTGTATCCCACCCTTCCCACGCTGCTGGTCCCGCTCCCCCGGGCACCCATCACCCACTGCAGCTGGTCTCCAACCCCACTCCTCTCACAACATCAGGGCTCTGGAGATGCAGACACCCAGCTTGCAGGTGGCCACAACAGACACAGATGCTGGACAGCCACGTGATGAAGGCTCTCCTCATATTCTCCCCACCACTCACCGATGCTGGTCGGTGTCCTGCCATTGCTTTGCTACCAACACTGCCCCTGATGTCTCCCCACATTCCCATTTCCACCCCTCACTGGGCAGCTTTTAACTTTCTTTTTTATCTTCTCTTTTTAAATCTCCTTTGAAAGCTCCAGCCAAACACTGAATTCCTTTGAAGAAGAAAACGTGTCTGTGGGTTGCCCTTTCTCACCGGAGGGAGCTGCAAGAGATCCCAGTGCCGAGCCTGGAGAGGGGAGTCGCTGTCCAGTGGCTCCCCTGGCCCCAGGCGCATCCCCAGGGGTGTTTCTGGAGGAGACCAGGACTGGAATCACCAGCCCTCATCTACCAGACCCTCTGAGCCCCCTGTCAAGTTTCGCAGAAAACCTGAGTTGCGCTCCTACATCACTTGGGGTCTTTGGGACAATTTAGTGTTCCCTGCTAAGCTGAAGGGGAGATTTTGCAGCAAATTTATATGTAATTAACTCACCAGGTGGCCAAGGCCATGAAGCAGGGAAAGGGCTGGGAGGTTCTGTGTGTCACTGGGCTCCCCACCAATCTGTCACACCATATCGTGAGCTGGGATGGGACCTGATGGTCAGGGGAAAGGGAGGTGATGCCACCAGAGCCCCATCCCACTGATGCTGGGCTGACAGAGCCAGGAGATGGATGTCCTCAAGGCTCCTTGGTAGACCTGCTTACTGCTGCATGACCCTGTGCCCCAGCAGCCCCTTTCCCCTGTCTTCTCTGTCCTCTCATCCCCCTTCCAAGGCTCGGTGCAGCCCCGGAGGCTGCAGCCCTCCCCAGGCTTGGCACGGCTGGCCGAGCCGCGGCACAGCACTGCAGGCCCGGCTGCTGAATTACAATCTCCTGCGTGAGTGGCAGGCATTTCCAGATAGTCCTATTGATTTTGTGTAGCCTCCAAAACCCCCGTTCCTGCTGCTAATTTAGCTGGGACGACCACATCGTCCCTTCTCCTGATGATGTGTGCGGTGAAACCCTTTGATCCGCTCCCTTCAAACAGCCCCCCATTGCCAGGAGAGTTTGTGCTTCAGTGCAGAGGTGCTCTTTTTGGAACATATATTTTTAATGGGTATTTCAGACGTGGCGCAGGCATGAGGGAGTAATTCTCCTGTGCCCTGGTATTTACATATTTTCCAGCATGCACAGCACAGGCAGGGGAAGGTTTCACAGAGGGAGCACAGCAAACAGGAAGGAAAGAGCTTTGTGCTTTGTATCGCCAGGGCCCAATTACAGCCTGAAAGGCAGGGAGCCCATCCGGGTATTGCCCTCTCCAGCCAGTCCAAGCTGCAATTATAGTCCTCGCCAGACTCAGCAGGATCTGGAAAAAAATATCTCAAGAGCTTCAAAAATGATCGCTAGCTCACTCTTCGGGGCGCGGGGATTTTAGGGCACCATCTGCTCACTCTTCTCTGCCAGCACTGATCCTAAAAACTACTGGGTTTCACCTGGCTTCTGAAAGAAAATAAGGGCTAGGGAGAACCCAAATGCTCACCACTGTGCTGACAGGGCCAGGAGGCTGGGGAGATGATGCTGCAGGCGGGGGGCTTCAGGGATGCGGCTGGTGATCCGCCAAGGAGGGCTTAGGGTGTGCAGAGGACACGGGAGGAGATCCTGCAGAGCAAAGGTGATGGGAGGTGCGGAGGGAAGCTGGGATGAGGTTCCGTGCTCCCACTGAGGGGTCTGACAAGACCCACCTTCCCGCAGACTCACGTGACTCCCAGACCTGGGGCATGCCCAGGCATTGCTCTGCTAGTGGTGCAAGCCCAGGAGCTGGCAGGAGCCCTCTGACAGCACCTGTGTTACCAGGAGGGACGGGACACAGCCAGATACCCCCTGGGGTAGGTCACACTGCAATTCAGGTCACTTTTGAGGTCACCCTGCAGCCAGTGCAAGCCATTCAGGCCACCTAACAGCCCAGGGGAGCTGCTTGCCTCAGCACTGCCCTGTCTCTCCTGAAGGCTTGGTTGCCCTCAAGGCTGTTGACACCATGGGGACAAGGGTGTGTTGAAGCAGAGGATAGTGTCATTGCTGCCTGAGGACCTGTGCTGGGGACCAGGAGAGGCAGAGTAGCTGAGTCTCCAGGGGAACCAGCCTCTACGACCAGTTCTGCATGCTACTCCTGGCCACGTGTCACTGACCAAAGTGAGATCCTCTACCAGTGACAGCATTTTCCACTTTTGCAGGGCAGTTTCTAGGCAATGCACTAAGCTGCAGAGATAGTAGAAAGAGAGAAGAAGAGCTATATGGGAATATTGTGTATCGTGCTAAACCCAGCAAGCTCTATTTTTGAGCCAAACAAACAAATACTTAAGTCGTGCAAGTTTCTCAGCTGAAACAGGCTCTTGAGTGAGCCAGATTTGACCTTCAGGCACTGCCAGGACTAAGTAACGTGCAAAGGTAGGATTTGTCCCACTAAACTCGATGCACAGAGTACCACCACACTGCTGTCAAGGCATACAGGTTCTGTTTTCTTTGAAGCTCTTCCAGCCTCAAAGTCCTGCCTGGCAATTATACACATTTTCAGGTCTAAATTTGCTGGCCTGTCTCTAGACATATGCTGTACGATATGATACGGAGCATTTGGGCATAGATTTCCGTGCAGCAGCGCCGTCTGCTTCCGAGCGCTCACGCTGTGGCACTCTGCTCCTTCAGCACTGTAAAACCTATGGATTAATATTTCGATGTACAGGAGACTGCTCTGCATCTCAGTACGGGCAGGGAAGAGGTAGGCTTGGATCCAGAGCTACCACTGCTGGAGCAGAGAGGGGAGGATGCATGGGGACAGAGTGCAGGACAGGGCACGTAGTCCCATTGCTCTAGCGGGTGCTAGTCACCCACCTCTCGCATGCTTTTTCCCATAACATTGACCATACACATCCAAACATCAGTAATGAGGAGCAGGACTGCTCCTGAAGTCAGCAAATGGGATGTGGCAAGCACTATGAGGTGCATTAAACCTAGCCCAATGCCTTGCTTTCCAGGCCGTTCTTTGCCTACCAGGGCTGTCCACATGATGAACCATGCAGGAGTGTGCCAGGTTTACTGCTGCCGTCCCCAGCCTCGCTCAGGATCTTCGGGCATGAGAATCATTCAGAGCAATAGTGGAGCAGACCAGAAGCTGATTGTGATTCCCATCAGTAGGTTCCAGTGTTAATCAAGTTGTTATAGCAAAGGGGATATATCCTAGGAAAAGCAACCTGCAGACAAGGGCTGCACATCCAGATGTGGAGGGGTGCTGACTGCAGCTCCCAGTACACCCCAGAGAAAGGGGGTTGCTCTGACAATCTCCTGCCTTTCGCTCAGCACAGGCAGGCACAGCGAGGTGGCACTCTGCAGGAGCCCTTCCATGCTGACAGGTTGCAGCAGGGGTCAAGGTCAGATTTCCCCCTTTGGGGTGCACACTGAGGGCCTGACCAGAGTGAGCCACCTGGACTGATGCAGGGGATGAACACCCCCAGATACCAGAGGGCTTTAAGTAGCAGACAGAGATTTGGAAGGCCGAATCCTGTCAAGCCAACCTACGATTTGGCCTGGAAAGGGCCCCAGATGTTCCCACTCAGCAGCCAGGCACCGAGCGTGGCTCTGGGTCAGGAGCAGGGCTAAAGCATGTCCTGGCTGGAGCCCTGCAGCTCTCACCAGCCAGCAGACCACCCCGTCCTGCCTGTATGCCGTGCCCAGCCCTGGGGGCTCCACCAGCTCTGAGGGCAGTGGCAGCTGGTTGAGCGAGAAAGAAGAGCAATGCCGGTGCTGCCGGCACTGACATCCTCTCCAGCATGGGGTCCAGTCCCTGGAGCCAGGAGGTGGCGAGGGCTAGTCTGGGGCCAGATTGGGGATGGCCCTTCCTGTGCCCCATCTCCTCTTTGGAGAGCTCTTATTACCACAAAGATGAGAGGAAGGGCGAACAGTGCCTTGGCTCCTGCCTGGGCATGCTCCCAGCAGCTGTCAGCTCTGCAGCGAGATAGAGGTGGCCGAGCCTGAACACCCCTGCATTTCAGCACGAGTGCAGCACCCAGCAAGGTGTCAGTTCCCACTGACTCCATCCCAGCACCCAGTCACAGCCAGATTTGCTTCCCTGCACAGGAAGGAGGTACCTGCTGAGTGTGGTGTCCAGCCGCAGTGCTCCACCACTTCATTAGCTGCCTCAGAGCAATGTGTAGGATGGGGGGACAGGGGGGGCTGGGGCTAGCTGGCTCATTACTGTGCTCTGGTCCTGCTGGTTTGGCCCTGTTGGAGCTATGGTTGGTGGTGATGGCTTGTGCATTCCTTCTGATGAGGTCTCACAGTCCAGGAGACCCTACAGTCCTCAGGCCAGAGGAAACCAGGGGGGGAGATCAGAGCTATTTCTGTGACCTTCCCAGGAGTCCCAGCACTGAGCACATTCACCCCTGTTTGAGGGCCTAAAGGGGGTCACCAACCACACAGCATGAAATGCCACGAGTCTCCATATCAAGACTTCTCCAAGTCCCATCCACCAGGAAGCTTCAGCTGAGTGAAGTTCTGGACCAGGTCACTATACCGCTGAAACCCCTTCCAAGCCCCAGACACCACAGGTGGTATGACATCAGCTGGCTCACCCCACCAGCCTGCACTCCGAGCCATGTGAGGATGAAGTCCCCTTTTGAGCCCATCACGCTGCCACCCCCTGGCCCCCACCTCCCCTGCACACCACTGCCCCTAGGAAGCAAAAGCCACATGCCTTGCTCCCAGCTGCTGGACAACAGCCAGGAACCACTTCCAGACTGCATCACCATATTCATGGCCTCTCTCAGGCTATATATAGTTGTGTGACTGCAGGTTTTTCTGGACATCGAGTTGCTAAAGAACTAGCATTCCCCAGCCAAAGCAGTGCATGTCCCAAAAGGGAGATGAGCTGGAAGAGGGGAGCTGTGAGAGCTACAGGAATCCTGAGCATCTCCAAGGTGAAGTTTGCTTCACTGACAAGTATCTGCCCTGCAAATGACCAGCACACTGGGATTTTAGATCTCTCTGTCTCCTCAGCAGCGAAATGCGTGTGGAGCTGGGGAGTTTTTGTAGGCCCAATTTCGTTTGGATGCAGCCAGCAGATCCAGAGAGGATGTGAACCTCAGCGCCAAAAGCTGCCTCACAAAGATGTCATAGAAAACAGAGAGGGAGAAACCACTGCTGTATTGCACATCACATCCCTGGCCTTTCCAGTCACTGTGGTCTGCAGGTTTTTTATGAGAGTCTAAGCTGAGGCACTGACTCAACCACTGCAACATCCCTCTCTTCTCTTGGCAGCCCGGAGTGCTCCAGACTTGTCTGCAGCACAGCAGGGGATGGCATGATTGCATCGCTGTGCATCCCACTGGGTCCCTTTGGCTCAGCCACATCTGGTTGGCCGCCAGACCTTGTGACCCTCCTTCTGCTTCACTCTGATACCTGGGAAGATCCTGGGATGGGACATACCCAGGAGATCCTGGGATGGGGTATGGGCTCTATCAAATCCAATGTCCTACTCAGAAGGCAGCCACTCTCAGACATCTGTGGGAAGGTAGAAGAGACCCCATGAGTCTCCTCTTTCCCAGAGGAGTTATGAGCACTTTCTCTCCAGGCACTAGTTTATCTGTAAGTACTGTGACTTAGTTTAGCCCCTACCTCCTTAGACCAGACTTCAATGACCCAACGTCAGCAAGGAATCCCAAAGCAACACACAGTCATTGTATGACCCATTGCTCTTCAGGCCATAATGTGCTGATGCACTAGATTCTGTAGCAGCCGTTGGTCAAGTCTACCCTCTATCTGATCTCTTCCTCATGCTACTGTGTGTTTACTGTGCCCATGAATGCACCAACTCCTTCATACTGCCATGCTGTGCACAGCTCGGTGAAATGATCTAGACTAAAATGTAACTCCAAAAAGCACAAGAAGAGAAGAAGTCAGTGCATGGTGATCCATGGCCTTAGACGTGGCTCATCCACCTACTTCTAACCTTCAGGAACCCAAATAGCTGCTTGCTGGAGTTAATCATGTGAGAAGGTGGAGCAGTCCTGGAGTGTTGCCGTTCCTATGAGCTCATCCGTGTTGACCTCATCATAGTGTCGCAGAATACTTCAAGTTGGAGGGGACCTCAGGAGGTCTCTAGTCCAACCTTCTGCTCAAAGCAAGGTCATCTGTAAGATCACATTGTCCAGTGGGGGCTTGAAAACCTCAGAGGATGGAGACTGTACAGCTTCTCTGGGCAACCTGATGCTGCTTGACTGCCTTCACGGAGAAAAAAGTGTGTCTTTATCACCAGTCTGAAGTTCTCTTAATTCAGCTTACACCCACTGTCTCTCTTCCTCTCACCATACACTGCTCTGAAGAGTCTGACTCCGTCTTCTCGATAACATCCTCATAGGTACTGGAAAGCTGCTATTAGGTCCCCCTGTGTCCTTCTCCTCTCAAGGATAAATCTCCCACTACTGTTGTTGTTCTCGACATCCTTTCTAGCTGAGAAGAAGCAATAGTCCTCTGCAGCTGCCCTGAGCTCTTGTGACCCTCTTCACCTCAATCCCACTAAACATGA
The DNA here is from genome assembly GCF_047716275.1 of Strix uralensis. NCBI lineage: Eukaryota > Metazoa > Chordata > Aves > Strigiformes > Strigidae > Strix > Strix uralensis. Next base: position 2,773,257 of record NC_133985.1, read on the forward strand.
AGGCAGATGAGCAGATCACATCCCATCATACTCTGGATGGCTCTAAGAATCGGGAATGATAAATCAGCTGAATTAGCTCAGTCCAAGATATTCTCATCTCTCTGCCGACACATGATAACACAGGGCTATGAATACTCCCAGCCTGGAACACCTCTGAAGGAAAAAAAGTCACTTTCTGTAAGAGCTCAGCTTTCTCTAGGGAAGCAGAGATATTTAGTAGGTAAAACAATGGAAAAGGAGGCTTGATAGGTCTCGGGTAAATCCCTTAACCCCACCGTGCCTTCATTTTCCATGCTGCTCCTGCAGGAACCAGTGGCTGAATGCACTAAGCATCTGCACAGAAATGCAAGTGCTACCCAATCGACCTCTTCCCCTGGCTGAATTATCTGTCTCGTGCTCTGATTTCACAGTCTCTCAGCATAAGCTAAACCAAAAAGTCAGTCCTCACATATTTAAGCCTCTTCAGAAGGTGAGCTATATTTTTTCCCATGTTGAAGACAGGATTAAGAGGGGTTGGAGACACCAGGAGTTAGCTACATCAATCAGAAGCAGATCCGTGTATCACCATCATCAACCACCAGTCCCTCTGCCTACAACAGTGTCCTTACGATGTCTCCTCAGCAAGTATTGACCGAGGACAACCCTGGTTCACAGAGATAGCAGTACTAGACATAACATCTATGGACGGGTCGGTAGGACACTATAAGTGAGCAGGGACGTAGAAGGTGTGATGGAAACAGGTCTTTGAGAGCAGTGTGGAGAACAGGCGGTGTGAGGTGTAACGGAAGATAACCAGAGCTGACTGGGCAAGAGCTGACTGTGAGCTTTGGATCTGCTGGAGAGGACCAGCTTCCATGACAGAAGGCCATTTGTGAGCCAGCCTAAAGGTGCGAGCAAGCCAGGAAGTCTTTGGAAATCACCAGCAAGACTTAAAGAGAGTCAGGAGATCTTAGGTCTCATCTTGAGCTACTCATTAGCCACAAGGACTCTGGCCTTTCAACCAGACTAATTACTGATTGCTCAAAGGATAACACTTCCCACAGCTGCTAAACTTGCTGACGCTGGGCCCTGGATGTCTTCTATTCTGGGAAGGGGGAGTGGAGTCTCCTAGTGTGAACTTGTGGAGCTGGGCAAAGCCACACTGGAGCAGAGATAAAGTCAAGGACAGCTGCAGCTGCTTGGCAATCGTTCAAAATGAGCCACGAGTCACTGACTTGGCTATTCTGGGATGAGCTGAGGAGCCAGCGCTGGGGAGAGCAAATTCATAGCCTGCTAGCACATAAATGGACTGCAGCAAGCCTGAATTTGAGCAACACCCAGCACGGAGGCAGAGCAGATACATGTTTGTCGGAGACCTGATTGGAGACCTACAAAGCCCCATCCCTGGTCACTGGCGAGGAGCCATGGCTGCATATCAAACATGGGATTTATCTACCAGACCTCACAGGTCTACAACAGGGGACAGCCACATAGGCTCCCCAAAAGTCACAGAGAGAAATACGTGCTTCAAGGACTTTTCAACCCTCCCCAAGTTCCCTGAAACTGGATCAAAGCTTTAGCCTAGGGCTGGTGTACCTGAGCTCAACTGTTGCTGAAGTCCGTAGTGAACCTTGTGAAGGTTTCCCAAACAGGATTTTATTGGGGATGGGTTGTTTCACTGGATGAAGCCTATGATATTCCCTGAATCTGAAACCAGTGACCAGAGGAATCCTCTCAAACCTTTGCCTAAACCTGGAACCTGAACAGTTTATGTGGTGCATTCTCCAGCTTTTGGGTGGAAGCACTAGGACTGATGCTCAGTGAAGGTCTGTTCCCTGCCTCCAGTGTTCCCATTCTGACCAGGAACACCATGACTGGGACTGACCTGACCCCACCACACAAGCCCAGTGCAGCTCACCTCCAGAGCTGCAAGACTCAGCTAGACAATTAAACTCTTTGCAAGCTCACCCAAAGGACACCAGGCCTTTTGAGGTCACTCATTGCATATGCTGGAAAGCAGATATGATCTCATTAGGCAAATATTTATGATCAATATTGTCCACTCCCTGGCAATGAATAGCATCACTTGGAGCAATAAGCTCTCCAGGGATGGTTAGAAACGACGTGGGTTGACAGAAGAGCCTGGGTTCAGTGTGAACCTCTGCTCACCTGGCTTGAAAACACCTACATTTATTCTAAATAGTTTTTTCACGATTCACCAGGAGATTAATTAGCTGCTTGGAAACCCCAGACATTAATTATTGATTATGCAAAAGATTTTGTTCATCACAGTTGCTGAGCTTGTCAGTGCTGGGGGACCAGACGGCTGAGGACATCAGAACTGGGGGGAAGTCTGGATGAGCCCTGGAGAGTGGATTTGCCACCCACTCCCCATGGTGGGCCACGCTGTAAGGTAACATGGCTCAAAAAAAAGGAGCCAAGCGTGGCAGTGAGAGCCCAACTCAAACAACACTTGTGTTGAGGAGACAGGGAACTGAGGCAGAGGATGATGTTACCCGTCCAAGCAATAGATCCAGCACCCCCTGCACCCTGGGGGGCCCAAGCTGATGGATGGGGCTGCCTCCAGGGTGTGCAGAGGGGAGAGAGATTTCACCATCGCCTTGCCCTCGCAGCAGCACAAGGGCTCCATGCAGCACCCGATGGACGCTGGGTGGAGAAGGTGGCGAGCGGGCTCCTCCTCACCCCGGCTGCCCAGGCAGTGCGATGGCAGGCAGAGCGAGCCAGCAGCCTCGCCGAGAGGTGAGATGCAGTGAGCCGCGGGTGGCAGTGATAAACCTCCTGCAACGCCCTGCAATTAATCTTGCAAAGCGGTGAGTCAGAGTCACCCGGAGCTTCCTCCCCTCACCCAGAATGAGCCACTGCCGTCCCCAGAAGCTCTCAGCTCGGGGGACCTGCAAATGCCACCGGCCTCAGGGAGAGGGGTTTTTCATGCTGTGCCATCCATCAATTGAGAACCCTGCCTGCAGAGATGTGCCGGTCCCCCCTCCAGGTTCCTCTGCCACACCTGAGGGAAATAAGACCCACCAATACCCCCATGCAGTGGCATATCTCAGTAGAAGAGTGGGGTGTTTTCATCTCAGCTTCTTTGGCCGTCAGGAAAGTGAGAGCAAGATGCCATCCTCATGATAAAGCTTCATATAAAGAGGTGTCAAAAGCGAGAGGGCTGGAGGAGGCAGGGAGGGCTGAAGGAGTGTAAATAAAGATCGCAGGAAGGAGCGAGCAGGCCGGGTGTTTAACTCACACCGGGAAAATGCCCCTGCCTGTTTCCCCCCGTGCTTCCCCCAAACCTGCAGTGCTCCCCAAAGTTTGCCAGGCTTTCCAGGGGAAAAGCCTCTTCCCGTCTTGCCCTAGGCATGAATGCAGTTTGCAGTTTTAACAGCAGATGTCTCTCCTATTATGATTTATAAAAATGCTTAAAATAAATAATGCAAACATATTTACAGGAATGAATTCCTGCTCCTGAGCGCGTTTGTCACTCGGAGGCTCCCAAGCAGGAGCGACTCGCCGCCTGAGTGCCTCCCGCACAGCCTCCCCGCTGCCCCCACGCCACCGCCACCTCCCGCCAGCACTGCGGCGGCTGCCAGGAGCCCAGGGCAGGGTGGCCAAATCCCAAATCCCACCCCCCCAAGCCCCGGGTCTCGTCCAACACTAGCGCTTCAATACAAATGTTGTATAATCAACGTGTTAAATATTTAAAATGGTCGTGCAGGAGAGCTGCCCGGCGGTGCCTGATTTCACACATCCTGACAATTTCACGGACCTCTGGGCTTACGTTTCTTGGCAAATAATGAAAGGCTGTTGGAGCCCCCTTCCTCGAAGGGCATGTTGGGGAGGTTTGCCCTGGCCGCAACTCCTTCAAACGCGATGCGACTTCTGCAGCGCCTCTCCCACCTCCGCGCCCAGCCATGTCCAATGCTTTTAAGCGTGACCTTCGCGCGGGGCGGATGCAGCCGTCACGCCACTGAGGTGACTCAAAGGCAGAGCGGGGGGACGGGGAGGGGGGGACGGCCGGGGGCAGCTGCCGGCAGAGCTGCTGCCTCCAGCGCAGCAACTTTTGCATCGCCGTTTCCGCAGCCCCGCTCTTCCCGGCGTGCGTGCACACAAAAGAGCCAGGCATACCTGCCTGCGCGGCGGTGATGCGAGTGGCCCAATTACAGCTCCGCACCCAGCCTGGCCGTTTCCATAGCTTCACAGCGCAGCGCTTCCCTCTCCCGAGGCCATCGGAGCAGGACCCAGCATCTTATCAACGATCATCCTGCAACGCAGCTCTCCTCCGGGCCCTACCTGCCGACGGCCGGTCTCGCTAGTAACGCAGGATAATATCTTTTCCCACCAGAGCCATGCGATGATTTCTTCCCGCTGTAATTTTGTCTTGCTTCCAAAGCCACTTGCATAACTAGTGTCGAGGAAGCAGAGCGCAAGGCAGGGTGACTGCGAGAGCTCCCCAGGGCAGGGGATGGGGCAAGAGGCTGTCCCAGTCTGAAGAACATCTGGAGCAGTTCTGGTGCTCTGGTCCTGCCTAAGGAAGTGTGAGAGGAGCCATCCAAAAGGACTAATGGGTCTTCCTGGCCAAGCCCCATCTCAGGGAGGAGAGGCAGTTCTGCAGCCTGCAAAGCTGAGCCAGGAGGACAGGGAGAGGGAGAGCAGGAGCTTCCCCATGATGGACCAGATCCTATCTGGGTGAGACCCCCTAGGGAGCTCAGAACCACACCCTGACAAAACAGGCACAGAAATGAAGCTGAAAAGCCTGCTCCAGAAGGACGTGAGGTGTTTGTGGCCTCCCGAGGTGGTGACTTGCTCAGGGTCCTGCTTGCTCACAGGCTGCCTCAGCAGACAGCAGGAGAACTGGACAAGCAAAGACATGGGGTGTCTCTGCTGTGACGTGTGCCATGGCGGAGATGCACATTCCAGGTGGGACAAGCGGGGCTATCATGAAATGCACACCCTAACACATTCCCAGTGAGCATCCTACGTCCTTGCCCCCCTCAGCCAGAGTCACAGCCAGTGCTGCAAGTCAATGACTGACCCTGCTTCTACTGATCCAGATCCAGAATTGGATCCACAGGCAAAGCCAGCAGGGTGAACCACCCAACACAAGCAAGTCAAGCCCCCATCCTTGCCAGAGGTCTGTGACTGCACTGCCAACCATCCCACCAAGAGCTGCCCAGCAGGGTACTAGCAGCACACAAAATAAAGGTTGCTCAGAGCTCTGCATCCTCTTGGTGATGATGTAGGAAGAGCAGATTCTGTCCTGGATCCATCCACAGCTTCCCAACTAGGTGGCCAGGCTGGAATTGTTCACACTAATAGTTTATCCGCCAAAATCTCTGGTTTCAGAGACACTAGAATTATTTGTGAATTTGGGCTCCATTTGAAAGGACAAGGAGCATCTGTTATCTTGGAATAAGCAAAGTGGGTTTTTTTCAATTTCTGCAGTTTTTAGAGGAACTTTGCAACTTTTCACTTGTAACTCATCTAGAAATGTAGTTAATATCAGTAGTGGATAAAACCAAGTGCCTCCTCCTGTCCAAGCAACACTTTATTGTTTCAGAAAGAATATCTAGAACAGTTCTTTCTGGGTTGACCCAAAGTGATTTCTTTCCCCTGGGTTTTTGATTTAACAGCCAAAACAATACAACCCCACTTATTCTCACAGGCCAAGTATACTTTTTGCCACACATCAACTGCCTGCTTGAAATTTTCCATGCTTTGCGGCTGACTCAGACCACAGTTTTCTCTCCAAAATTTAAGCAAAAACTCATTTCTGAGAATACAGTTTGCCCATCAAGCAGGACCACGAAGCTTTCCCACTGCCTCGCCTGAAATCAAGAGTGAGACGGCTGTGCTGGGCCCAGACGGGGCTGCTCCGTTTCCCAAGGAGGTGCACACATATTTGGGTGAACTACCAGCCTCTGGAAATGGTTGTTTGCGGGTTAGTTTGCAGACTGCCAATGCCACAGAATATGCTCAACCTCCGGAAAACTGGGGTCCTCCAGCAGAGCAGGCTGCTGGGAGCAGAGGGCAGCCATGGGGCCAGCCATGCCAGGGCTGCTGGAGGTCTGAGCATTGCCATGCCCAGCAGCTGATGCCTAGGGAAGGCAAGCAGGCAGGGCAAGTAGGTAAGAAATGCTCCCAGTCCTGGTGATGGACTTTGCAAGATGGAATTGGGATGTTTGTGTTTTCTCTTCTTTCTTGCTTTTTTTGCCCTAATCTCTCTGTGCCAGGTTTGAAAGCTGTACATTCAGGACACTTCAAAGTCGAGTGCCACCTGCTTCACACCTAGGCACTGAAACACCCATGCTGGTACACCCCCCTGACTCCTTTCTTGGGGCAAATAGAGGTGATGATGGCCCTTCAAACATGGATGCTGCAGAGAGGACAGCTTCCTCCAGAGCTTTCTGCCGTCAGAGGGATTTCATTTCCCAGCAGAGCTCAACAAACAGGTGGAGGGGGCAGAGGCTACCAGTGAAAGCAAACTCACTGGGACCAAATGAGTACGCAGTACTCTGAAGGAGGAACAGGACAAGGCTGGCCAACTCGAGTGCTCATGTCCTAACACAGCCGTGTTTGCCGTGGGAGACACGGCCACAGCATTTTCTGAGCTATATCCTCAAATTGTCCTGTGCGCCTTGGGGCGGCGCTTGCCCAGGAGTGCCCATGCGCAGGCAGGGCTTGCCGGGTGGCATGCCAGCCCTGCGCCTGCCCTTCAGGAGGGCTTCAGAGGGCAAGCCTCAGGGCAGGTCTCCAGCTCCCTGCAGCTGCTGGGATCACAACCGTCTCATGCTGGGCAGCAAAGGCATGTCCACCCCTGCCTGGGCCAGCAGCACTTGTCTAGCCAAGGCAGGACAGGCTCTGACCCGATTCCTCTTTAGTGGGAGGAACAAAAAGTCTCCCAGGCAGCAAATTTAACAGACCAGGTTGTGCTGGGTGTCAGCTCGGCTCTGCTGGGCTCAGAAGCAACTCGGGACAATCAGCAAACTCCTCGGAGACAGCTGGAGCAGCAGAGACATAGATCTGTTTCCCTCTTTACCCTGCCCTCCTGGAGCTCTGCCACCTCCAAAGAAGGGAAAAGATGCCAAAAAAATGCGACTGGAATATGAATATGATGTTCAGACTGCGGCAGCGGCTGTAACCCAGCTTGAACTCTCTAGCCACAAAGGTCCATCCCATGCTGTAGGCAGCAGGGACGATGGCCATCCCCGGCTGACAAACCTTCCCTCCAGCCCCAACCCTCCACCATGAGCCCGTCGGTGAGATCCTGCCGGTTGCTGCCAACACCCTGCTCCCCTGCCCCCAGAGCTCACCTACCTGCAGGGGCCGAGGCCCTTGATATTCCTGTGGCACAGCAGAGGTTACTGGCAGAGTCCATCCAAGCAGATGCCGAGGAGAGGGAGTAGCCTGTGCGTGGTCACGCCTGGGAGAGGTCCAGGCCTTTGGGTTTGGTTTGGTCTCATATCCATAATGAGGCGTGCAGGGCGTAGCAGCCACACGCATCACAACTCAGAGCGGAGCCGGGGATGTGGACGGGAGAAACCCGTCGGCTCCAAGGGCAGGGGACTGCACCCCCAGGATCTGGCTGCTGCCCCAGCTGGGCAGCACAGGGGTGCCAGGGCTGGACACCCCTGCCCAGGAGGCTGTGTCAGGGAGGTCCCTGCCTGCCTCCAGCACTTTGGCTCTGAACAAGGTCAGAAGCCTCAGGAAAGGCTGAGGCAAGGCTGCCACGCACCATGTCCAGCAGAGAAGGACTGCCTTGCCCTCCCCACTATTGGCTCCCTTTGCAGGGGCATTACCACCCTGCACTTACCCAGCCCAGGCACCACAGAGCCTGGCTGAAGAGTTTCTTCTGGTCTTCCAACCTCAACACACCAGAGCAGCAATTTAGGATGAGGCCGAAGAGCCACATTGGGCTCATGGCATCCATAGAGCAAGACCAAGAACCCCACCAGGGATGCAGCATCCATGTGCAACACCCACATGTGAGCCAGACCTTCCTTGTTCCCCTCTTTGGAGGTCTGGGACTCATCCACAGCTCAAAGGATACTCTGCAGTGCTGTGGGCAGTGAGGGCTTTGCCCAGACCTAGGTGGTGCCTGTTTCTGGGCTGGGAGACAGAACTGAGTGGGCCTTTGCTCTCCAGCCTGGGCAAGCCAGCAGCTGCGAGGGGAAAGGGGGAAAAGGAGAAAACTGGGTATAACGAGAGGCTGCTGTAGATCTGCTCAATCAGGGCTGTGGCAGCACCAGGATCTGTGTTAAGAACTGGCTTCCCCAAGTTCAGGATGCTGAGAGATACATGGAATAAATTACTTGTGACACTGACTCCTACACTTCCAGACTCACGCGGGATTTAGCCACCAGACTCCCAGTTAAGTCAGCGACAGTTATTAAGGTCAGGAGAAATTGGGTGGCTAAATCCTATCTGGGGGCTGCAACACTGTGCCAGCTCACAGAGGCATCTCAGTGCTCCTGGGGGACATGCCCCCTGGCACCCCTCCCTGGCGGAGAGGAGAGGAGAGGAGAGGAGAGGAGAGGAGAGGAGAGGAGAGGAGAGGAGAGGAGAGGAGAGGAGAGGAGAGGAGAGGAGAGGAGAGGAGAGGAGAGGAGAGGAGAGGAGAGGAGAGGAGAGGAGAGGAGAGGAGAGGAGAGGAGAGGAGAGGAGAGGAGAGGAGAGGAGAGGAGAGGAGAGGAGAGGAGAGGAGAGGAGAGGAGAGGAGAGGAGAGGAGAGGAGAGGAGAGGAGAGGAGAGGAGAGGAGAGGAGAGGAGAGGAGAGGAGAGGAGAGGAGAGGAGAGGAGAGGAGAGGAGAGGAGAGGAGAGATCTCCCCCTGATCCAGGAACAGCCTGGTCTGTTTTGTTGCTGGTTTCTGAGTGGTTTCACTTATCTCTTTCCTCCTCCACTACCTGAGGTTTCAAATGCTCCAGGGAGATGTGTCTATTAACCACAGTTTTCTTTGGCTGTTATATGTCATTACAGTCTCTCTTCCCGCTAATCCTTCCCAGCTTTTGTTGTTGTTATTTTTATTATGATTATTTTCACAAACCCTTTGTTTCCAGCTGTACTTAACCTGGCCATGTCCCTTTAAATACCACAGCCCGGGCAGAATAGGGGATCAGTCCTTTGACAGGAGCTAAAGTCCTGTTTGATCTGGATTAGATGCTGATTTTGCTTACCAGACTAAAGACCGAAGGGGACCATGCAGCGCCTGTGTTTGCACAAACCTGCCTGGTTGCATTCCTCTTCCTCCCCGTGTCCAGCTAAAGGGGTGAGCACAAGGGCTGTGCACACAGCTTGAAATCCAAGCGGATAAACGGTCACTTTGTCTGGAGAAGTAAGAAAATGGAGGTGGGAGGATGGAGTCGGCAGCTCTGCGCTGTGCTGGAGAGCTGACTGGTTGCAGACGTGACCTTTGAGCAGGTCAGCACCCATCAGCTGAGACACCCACAGGCATCCCTCAGCCCTCGGCAGACACCGCATTGCTCACCCCGGAGGGCCCAGCTCAGTCTTGCTGCCCGTCTTGCAGGCTGGGTCTTAGTTGTGGTATCCTGGGTCCCTAATGACCCATCTCATGGTGGGACCGGATAGGATGTGGGGGCACCAAGACCTTGGCCATGCCCCATACCCAACAGATTGTGTTTTCTCCAACAACTCCCATCCCTGCTGTGTCCCTTTCCCACCCTAATCTCCTGACTCTTCACCTGCCCTTTTCTCTCATCCCTCTGCCCAAAGGACAAGTGTTTTCTCATTCCCTGTGCAGTCTCCACTCCTCATGTCTTGCCCTGCCCTGGTTCCTTCCCCCAGCTCGGTGTCCCCCAAGCTCCCAGAAGCAGCACTGCTTCCTTGGCTACCCTGCTGTTCAGCCCCTCTGACATACTCCTGCCCCTTCTTCTAGGGACTGTGGCAGAACCAGGCTCCGGGAGAGGTAGCAGGAGCACCAGTCAGCTCAGGCACTTCATGGACTGGAGCTGGGGAGGCAGGAAGCCCCCACTACACACACACACGTACTTCCAGTAGAGCCAATTTATACCTCCCCCTGCGGCTGCCTTGGTGGAGAAATGTCAGGACTCACCGCAAGGCAGTGAACTGCACTGCTGGTGGGAGCCCTCCAGGCCAGGCAGAGCAGTCAGGAGGTGGGGCTCAGTGCAAGTCTGGCACCCGCATCCCATACCTCGCTGCAGGGAGTGGGGAGCACACAAGTGGGCTCTGCCCCAGGCTGGTTTCACCACACCTGCTCCAAGTTGAAAGTACCGGAAAAAGCCTGGAGCAAAGCCTCTGGCTCTACCGGCCTTGTCCTTACAGCAGGGTAAAGCACGTCTCTTGCTCAGGCAGTCAGGCAGGGTGTGGACCCTTGCTGGGGGAGCACCTCCCACCAGCATGGCACCCAGGTCACCCACAGTGAGAGACCTGTGTCCACGATGACAAGGCGGAATGATGTCAGTGGTGGTGATGCCACCACCACATGAGCGGGAGCATTCGGAGGTCACAGGGCACAGCTGAGTGGTGCTGAGCTGTGCCAAGCGCTCCTGCACTGCCAGGGTCCAGCACTGTCCAGCTCTGCAGAAGAGAGGTGCAGGACCTGGGAGGCCTTCATGGGCATTGATCTCCTGGCTGGACTGCTCCCAAAGTTGGAAAACCGTCTGCTGGAGGTGGGACACTCATGGCTGCACCACTGCTGGAGGTGTCATTAGCCACAACAGATAGAGCTTGAAAAAGAACAGGGTCAGCAAGTGAGATAAAATGCAGAAATTAATGGCTGTAAAGGTCAAGCAGGATGTACTCATAAAGGCCCTGGTCCTCAGCTCCTGGGGGTGGGCTTGGCTGACTTGCACTGCTGCCATCTCAGCCAGCATGGCCAGAAAGCAACTGGGCACTGGCATTGACCGTCTGCCCGCACCCATGTCCCCCAAGACAAGAGGGTGAACCCCAATGGCAAGGGCAGGTGAGGAGATGCAGAAACCCAGGGTCGCCCAGGGCGCTGCCAGGGCAAAATGATGCTGTGTTATGGCACATGCACGTAAGAGACAGGGATATTGTCCTGCTGTCTTGTTCTTGTCCATAGGGAACCCTCATGGAAGAAGGTGACCTTGTGAAACTCCTTGGCCACTGTTCATTCAGAGGAGGAGAACAGGTAAGGCCAGAAAGTAGGTGGCACCAGTTGGCACACTGAGGAAAAAGAACTTAATAATTTGGGAGATCTCACCCATGCTTGCCCTGTTCTTGTACCCTTCATGGATTTACTATCACTTGCTCTATGCACTTGTTGGCTCATGGATTTGTCCACTATTGTGGCCAGCAGCTCCTCCATCCCCGGGACGCCTGTCCCAGGCTTGCTTGGGCTCAGGGAGAGGGGGCGGTGCGACAGGATGGGCTTGGGACACAGTTTCCAGCCAGCCCAGCTGCAGGAGAAGCCAGCCTAAGAGTCTCAAAGGTTTGGGATATGGTGTCCAGCCTGGCCAGCTGCAGAAGAAACCAGCCCAAGAGGCTGAAAGGCAAGGCAGGAGAGGGCAGGGCATACTTCCTGTCCCATGGGCACCTCATCCTCCAGCTCTGGATTAGAAGTGCAAGTTGGGCTGCAGGACTGGCTGGGAGACAAGGACAGGGCAGCCTGGTCTTGTGTTCCTGCTACCCATGGTACCAGCTGGACACCTTCATGAGCACTACGTCCACTTGCAGCATTTTGCTGGGGGGAGACAATAACACCCCAGACTGATGCTTCACCAGGGCTGTCAGAGCCAACGTCTGGCCAAGGCAGGGAGGTTCCAGGCTGAAAACCCCCACCAGCTTGGACTGGTACCTGCAGCTCTGCTAAGCCCCTGCTCAGCTGCTGTCATTCACCCATCATCACCCAAAGGCTGAAGGCTGATGCTGCGCCACCGCCTCCCTCCCCTGCCCGATAACGGAGTGTCTTGCACGGAGTAGCCTCCTTCTGCTGTTACAAGCCGACCTATTTCTCACAAATCCTGACTGCTATGGCCTTAAAACATCTTGACGCAGTGCTGAAACCAGCCTTGGCACAGTAGCGAGTCCCCGATTAAGCGGGAGCCGCCAGAGCTTGGTGTGGGCTTTGCAGCCAGCAGACACTGGCTGGAAGAGCAGAGTGACCACAGTGCGGCTTGAATTCGGGAGCACCTACATGATCTCTGGGAATAGTCAGACACTGTTCTTGATTAAAAAGAGGGACACCAGGTTAGGCAGTCCTTGTTGCCCACAGCCATGGGGTGCTGGAAGTTGGGGTACTCTGCTGGGGCCAAAGGAGCTGGGGGTACAAGAGGTGTCCTTGCAAGCGAAACCAGCACACTCCAAGCAGTCATTCATTCTACATGGTGCAGGGATTCCAGCTGAGACCCCAGACCAATAGAGCTTCCTCCACAGAGGCAGCATGGCAGGCAGAGTGCTGGGTCCAGTGGCACACTGGTCCCCAGGGCAGGAGGACGAGGACCGCGGGCAGTTTCTGTGTAGCCCCAGCTACAGAAAGCACTTAGTGATGGCTGCAGCAAAGTCCCCAGCCTCACGCAGAGCCGCAGCAGGGCGGCCAGCCAGGGCGCCCGGCCAGCTGGAGCCGCAGCTCTGCCATGCTGGGGACCCAGCTCATCCCAGAGTGGGCTGGCGGGATGCAGGAATGGGTGTCAGCTCCCACCTATGGGATCCTTTCCAAGGATACTGGTGGGCAAACATCATCCTGCCACGGCTCAGGCACAGGGAGATCTCAGCACGTGGTGGTAGGTCAGGAAGTCTGGAAGTCCCAGAGGTGAAGTGATGTAATGTCAAGCCTTCGGATGATAAAGGATCTCCCATGGTTCTTCTTCCCTGAGAAACGTCCTTTTCAGGCTGGCTCTGGTATGGAGACAGTGATGAGCACAGCATCCCAGAGTCCGGGTGGGACCCTCCTGCCCTCCTGTCCCAAACCTCAGCACGGGCAGTTTCTGGGGAAAGAAGCCAACACAGTGCTCACTCCCAGTGAAGAAGCTACAAAGAGACAAGGGATTCTTAGCTTGGATTTGAAAACCGCGCAACTATTCAGAAGAACTTCAGCGAGGGTTGGAAACTGGGCTGGAAAGCTCCCAGGAGGTGTGTGACACAGGGACGGTCACCTGGCCAGCTGTTGGGAAATGAACCCAGGGAAGTTTATTTAGATTAATGCTCCCAACTGAGCTGGCTCAGCAGCCCCAGGCTCCAGCCTTGAAGATAACCAAACAGGCTGAGCAGAGGCAGCCGTGTGGTGGTGAGAATCCCCCACAGCTGCCCATGGCTGGTGAGGGTCGGTTATCCCCAGCAGACCTGCATCGGTCATGTCTGGTTGCAGTGGGGCTGCCAAAACTCCCAACCAAGCTGGTGTCAGCTCAGCACCAGGACACGTTGGGGATCATCCACAGATGTTTCAGCCTTGCAGGAAATGCTAGATATCTCTAATGCCTGGCATGGGGGCTGGCCAGACCCTGCCTTGGCCCCACAGCCCCCCAGGCTGTGCAATGTCCCTGCCATGCAAGTCCGAGCAGATCCCACCACCCCAACCTGCTACCACCATCTTGCCCTCGGGGTGAATCACTGGGTCACCCAGCAGCAACCAGAGCTTGATGCTTGCTGGTGTTCCTGTCCCACCACCAAGGACCTCACAGCCCCCTTGCCAGGACCATGGCTCCTCGTGTCCCACCAGCCCCCTCCCCACAGCTTCAAGCCCCTGTGGGGACTGTGGCTGGCCCTGGCAGCGGGAGCAGGCTGCTGGCTGGGAGGTCACGCCTGGCCGGCGGCGCTCACGGCGAGCCCGCCATCCGGCTCAGCTGAAGCACATTTTGTTCGGCGCTTCCTGCATCCTGCCCCATCCCCGCGCCAGGGAGGGGGGGACGGGTCAGCCTGGGGTCAGGCTGCTAATTGCAGCCCCAGGGATGGCAGCACAAGGCAGCCACCAACCCACCATGCCAGACTACGACTCAGTGCAGGGGAAGCAGTGGCTCCCACTGCAGAGAGGGATGGGTGACGCCCCGCAGCCAAGCCTGGCACCCTCAAGGAGCTGGGGTGCTCCTGTGGCAGGACAGGACATGTCTCTGGCACCAGTGAAGAGGTCGCAGGTCCTACTGCTGGCTCTGCTGCAGCTCACCCCACAGTCAGGGCTGCAGACACGATCCTCTCAAGCTAGGCCAACTCCCACCACGCACACCACTGCTGGCATCACCACTATGCCGCTGCATCACCCCACACCAGCGACTGTCCTCTCCTGGCATCACTTGCTGGTGTCTTCCCACATGGAGTCACTGAGGCTGAGAGGGGCTCGGACATGGCCATGCCCTCTGGGACAGCACGCCATAGGGCAGCGGCAGGTTTCCTTGCCCTTCTGCTAACTCTGTTTAATGAGGATATTAATTAAGAGACACCCCAGGCCAACCCCTGTGGTAGTGCCCAAGGTTCTCCCTCAGTGCTGTGCAGAGCTCGTTATCATCATCCCATGCTCCCCATGCTGCCCGCTGCCGGTGGCCGCCCTGGGGACAGTGGCCTTGGGTGCCACTTCCCCACCAGCAGCTGGTGCAGTGGGGACAGCCCGGCACAGGGGCTGTGCCTGGTGGTGGCACTGGCTGAGCATGGTGGGGAGGATGGGCTTCACCCTCAGGGGATGCCTGAGGTCCTGCCTGGATGGGCAGGAGCTCGTTAGGCAAGGCTTGCTGGCAAGCACAAAGCCATCCACCTACACATGCACCCGGGAGGCACAGATATAGCGCAGCATGGGGGTCAGCTAGAAATGGGGTGTAGGGACACTCTGCAGACCCAGAACCTTGTCTCCCACCTCCCCACACACCACCACCTCATCCCACTCACAGGCAGGTTTGAATCCCACTCTCTCTCCGGCTCCTTTCTTTTTTCCAAACCAGTTTTCCTTCATTCTTTGTGGGGAAGCTCCTGCTCTCCTTGTCCCCTGCTAATGCCTACACTCTCCCTGCAAGCACCACGTGCTGCCCTGCTATGGCTCCCCTCCCCTGCCAGTGCCCACCTCCTCTGCTATTGCCCCAAGTCCCTGCGAAAGCCCCCAGTCCCTGCCAGTGCCCATGTACCCTGCCACTGCCCTGGCCGGAGGAGCATGCAGGCGCTGGCTGCGCTGGGCTCGGTGTGGCAGTGAAGGCAGGGGCTCTGGCCCGAACCACCTCCCTGTACAGGCAGCAGCACCGTGCACAGCGGCTGCACTGTCCTCCTCCATGCTCCCTGCCCATGCCTCCCCCGAGGGGCTCCTTGGAGCACTTGGGCTGCCACGATGCACTATGCCAGTGTGATGCCCATGGGGGTAATGGGGACACATGCCCTGTGCCTGGTGGCTTCCTGGGAGGAAAGCAGAGTTGGGGACACTGCTGTCCCTGGGGGGAGCAGGCAGTGGAGAGGCAGCGAGGTACAGCAGGGTTTGCCGCATCTGCAACTGACCCAGTGGCACTTCACCAAGCGCCATCCTGCACTGACGGCAGCCCCCCAGCGCTGCACGCACAGCACCAAGCACAGCCCCGTGGTGAGTGACACGGCCAGACCAGGGGGAACAGTCCCACAGGGCAGTCCTGGCACTCCACAGCTGCAGCTACTGGTGGGATGAAGCAGCACCCCCATCCCGCTGCCCCCCAAGGGGGTTGAGGCTGGAAAGCCCCAGGGAGGGGCTGTGCATGCCAGACCCCAGGTGCTCTCCCAGCATGGGGTAGGGGCTGGCTCCCCCCCAGGTGCCAGGACCGTGCGTTCACACAGACCCAACCGTTAGCCACAGTAGTAAAAAAACAACAGCCAGACTCCTCCGAGTAACACCCCCTCTGCCGCATTCCTGCTAAGTGATTTTGGCTGTTGCCAGAGTAGCGTGAACTGGGAACCAGCTCCTCACAGCCCCTTGCTGGTGCCACCCCAGTCAGTGCACGAGCTGGACATGCCACCCACCTGGGGTGCAAGCAGAGTCCGTCTGTCCCCACAGGCCAAGGCCATGCTGGCCCAGCTCCATCGCCATCACCACGAGCTCCAGTCATCCCCGCAGGTACCCCCGGGCTCAGCCACTGACATGACCTGGGTGCCCGGCGCTGGGCTCCAAATTCCCTGGGAGCTGCTGCGGAGGGTATCTGGGGCAGTTTTCCCCAAGGACTTTGTGCTCGGTCCTGGCAGGTCGCTGCCCGGCAGGGATGGAGCCCATGCATTGCTGTCGCCTGCCCCGCCTCCTCCGGCCGCACATCTGGTCAACAGATGCTGGCCCAAAGGCTGGCTGGAGCCAGGGACAAAGGCTCTGGCTACCTACTCCCAGCGAGGCAGAGCCAGCGCTGCCAGATCCAGGCAGGTCTGCCTCTTCCCCCAGGCTTGGACAATCCTGCCTGCATGGCCAGGAGACCCTCCTGGAGGCTGGAAGGGGACGCACAGCCCACCTGCCTGGCGCAGCACTGAGCACAGCACCCCAGGCACTGCCAGCGACCCCACCAGCCTGCCCACGGCCGAGCCCATCCAACATCCCCTCCATCCCGGAGAGCCATCCGTCGGCTGCACCGAACGCTCAGCTTCCTGAGCCCACTCACCCTCAGGAGCTCATTCTGGACTTGTCCCGACAAAACAAGCCTCACTGCAGATCTCCACGGCACATGGATGATACCGTTTTACCAAAAGAAATGGTGTTGCGCTACCCGGTAAAACTCCAGGCAGGTCAAGCTGGGAAATATCCCCGGGAGGAGCTGGGGCTGGCTTAGCCCAGCCACTGCCAGGATTAACCGTGCAGATTTAGCAGCCAGGGTGGCTCCAGCTCAGCTCATCACACCATCCCACCTGGGCCGGCCGCGCTCCAGCATCGTCACCGGCGAGGTGCCCCCGGCAGCCAGCAGGACCCCGGCTGGCAGCCAGCGCCGCAGCGGAGACGGGGCACGCAGGCAGGCGGGGATCAGCCGCCGTCGGCATTGGGGGGCCCGGATGGCTGGAAGGAGGGGTGGGAGAGAAATAACAAAGCTGTAAATCATGACACAAAACATGCATTCATTTTATTCACAAAAACAGCCTGGATTGCTAAAACATTACAAACAGCATTTCAATTTAATGATGTAGAGAGAGCTGGAGAGACGGGGATTTGAACAGAAGAGAAATATCACTTTTCGTAACTGCTTCAGCACAGGTCCTGCAATATTATTTTTATTTTGATTTTAAGTTCAGTAAGTTTACAAAAATTACTTCTAGGAGTAAACCATTGCAATTAGGAGGTTTTTCTGTACGCGGTGTTTCTTGTTCTATATTAATAAACTAACAATGAATTTTTTATTCTTTTTTTTTTTTTATTCTTTTTTCCTTTTTCAAAGACCGCCAGTTGTGTAGCAATTGTTTTCTTCCACCTTTTATACCGAACCTCTTGCGGGTTAAACTTACATGGGTGAATGGCTAGGAAAAGGGATACTACATCGCTTTAAACATATTCTCATTTATAAACATGAAGTTGAGGCATTCTAGAAACTATCCACTCTATTGTATGATGGGAAAGAATCAAATAAAAAGTATAAATGAGGGTGCAATTAAACAACTGTGCTAAATTACAGTAGTGCTTATTAGTAACTAGATTTTAAAAGGTTACTGTAAATTTACATTCCCTACACAAATACTGCATCTTTCACACATAAACAACATCAACACCAAAACACAGAAAGAAACTGATTGTCCATACTCTGTCTATTAAGTCTTGGTACTTTACAGATCCATTGTTTTTTTCTTTTAATTATTTTTATTTGAAAAGCAGTTAAATGTCTGACTAGGACTCGAAGATGTTAAAACGAACGCAAAAAAAAATTATAAAAACAGGAATGAGATTTGCGAGAAAATATTTTTGGTTCTAAAGAGACACAGGTGCATCCATTCATTTCAGCCAAAAATCCCTTGCCTGAGACAACACAAGCAAGCAGTGACATTGCACTTGGATGACAGAGCTTTGGGATTCCCGTTCCTACTGGAACCATCTGAACGCGGCTCCTGTAGGAAGCATCACCTTCTGGAAAGGAAGAGAGACAGGGAGGGGGTACAGAAGAAGAAGGGACAAGGCGTTAGGTCGGGTCCGGCACAGCCGCGCAGCACCAGGGTTGTGCACCCGCACCCCCCCCGCACCCCCGCGCCCGCCCCCCCCTCACCGGCCTGGGCTCGGCACCCCCGGACGCAGCCGTGCATCCCGAGGTTTCCAGCCCACCAGCCATGCCGGAATGCCAGACAGAGGGAGACAGGGGTCCCCCTGCTGCCAGCCCCCCACCCCGGCAGGGCACCCCCCGGCACAGCGGCTCAGCCATTGTTACTGCATCTCTACGCCGTGGCCGGCACAATGGCGCGGCCCCCGACTTCCCCTCCAGTTGATAGCGAGCACAATGGCCGGGCCACAGTGAGCCGGCGTGGCCCGGCACGGCAGCCCCCTCGCCTGCCAGCCCCCACCTGCCCTGCCACAGATGGACGGACAGCCAGCGGACAGGAGCCCAGTCAACAGATGGGTTTAGAAGGGCATTTGGGAGGAAACTGAGGCAGGGAATGAGCTGGCCAGGCTTGGGGCTACCAGACGCAGGAGCTGCTCGGGACACAGGGGCATCACCCTGCTACCGCCTGGCCACAACAGACAACCTTATCCCCGACAGACCAGCCCAAGGCACCACTGAGGACCTCTTGGCATCTTGCAGGGAAAGAGGGATGAGTCACAGCAGGCTCAATCCTACATGCAACAAAGCACCCAGCAATGGACAAGACTTCTTTAAGCCACCTCCAGGAAAGGTGGTATGGGGCAACGGCCCCAACGGCTCTGCGGTCCTATGGAGGGAGAACCTGGGACATTTCCCAGCTAGATGGGGTGGGAAGCCCACACAATGTTCATGAGGCCATAGATAGAGTATGCAAGGACCACAATGTCTCTCAATGCCAACAGCACCCAAGTAAGGCCAAGCCATGCTAGCCAGTGGATAGGGCCACATGATCACCAACAGGACATGCCTCAGAGGGCCCTTCGGGTCCTGCATCTCCAAATAAGCAAAGGAAACAAGCCACAGGCTGCGGTAACAGGAGCAGGGCAGCAGGCTGGGCTGCCACGGGGCTGTGGGGAAACAGCCAGCCCCAGCACCAGTTCCTGGCATTGAGCCCGTGTGCAGGGCACGTCATGTGTTGTCCCAAGCGTCAAAACCATGCCACATTCAGGTCCCTAACGCCACACAGGAGCCAGTCGGTTCTTATCGGGCCCTTCTCTTGGATCAAGACACCCACCAATCCTCAATGAATAACCAGGGCAGCATCTCCCCTGCAGGAGGGACCCCAACGTGCTCACTTCTACAGGCACCATGACCAAACATGGGGCTTGGGCAAGGGGAGGGAAGAGAAGGGCGAGAATGGGCAAGAGATGGTGCAAGAGATTGGCTGCTAACAGATGGCACCTTATCCTGCTCCCAGCCCATGTCTGGTCCTCTGGGCAAACTGCGCTGGGGCGGTCAATGAGCAGAGAGCTGCAGGCATCACCACTTCCCCAAAGGTCTCTGCAATATGTAATCAGGCATCTAGGGGAGACACAAGTGCCTCTGGCCAATGATGCACGGGGCTGTGGCATGGCACACTGCCCATGCTGGACCCTGCCCAAGGCACCGGATGCAGAACCAGCGGGGCAGAGCATGGTGGACTCTCCAGCAAGGGCCACCTACTCAGATACATCATCCCAGGAGAGAGAAACGAGGGGAGAAGGGGCTCCTAATGGGTCTGGAAGGAGATGTCTGATACATGTCACTTTAAACACCCCCTCCCCTTCATTATTAAAGGAAGATGCACAACCAGCTCTAATGTGGATGCCCAGGACAGATCCCCCCTCATCCCCACAATCACAGAATCAACTGGGCTGGAAAGGACTTTCACAGACCATCCAGTCCAACCCCCCTGCCGTGCACAGGGACATCTTTCACTGGATCAGGTTCCTCAAAGCTCTGTCCAACCTGACCTTGAACCCTTCCAGTGATGGGGCATCCACAACTTCTCTGGGTGACCTGTTCATTGTCTCACCACCCTCATCGTACAACATTTCTTCCTTAAGTCCAACCTAACCCTGACCTCTTCCAGTTTCAAATTGTTTCCTCTTGTCCTGTCATGACAGGCCTTGGTGAAAAGTCTCTCTGTGAGACTCACACGAGGGTGACAGTGACTCTCACACCAGCGCTAGCTGGGGCACCAAGGCACCAAGGTTTCTCCAGATGGAGGACAGCTCTGTTGAGTCAAATCACTATTCGTGGCCTTAACGTAACCTACAGCTCTGGAGACAAGCCCAGGGTGACCTATACAGAGCTGGCCACCAGCCCCCACAGCATTACCTGGGGCTGCTGGGTCTGGCAGAGCCTGGAGGAGCCTAGTCAGTGCAGGTACGTGCTGCTGCCTGCTCCAAGCATCCAACCAGCCTTGCTGGTTTTAGACCCTCAGCCAGCCACCACCACAGCGGGACACCAGCAGTGACCGGTTATTCAGGCTCTGTAGATGTGCAGATAAAGCTTAACAGCAGCAAAGGGATTTAGCCCAGTTTTTTATGCCACTATAAAGGTTTAATTCTATTTTTTTTTACTGCTTGATTTTAGATCAACGTTTAATCACAGCTGCGGCCCCTGTCCGGGCTCTCCAAGGACGCTCCCCTGGACACACCAGGCTGGCAGACCAGAGTCACTGACGGCTGCTCTTCTCCCAGGCAATGGCACAGATCCCCACAGAGGGGGACAATGCTTCACAAAGTCCTATGAATTTTTCAGCTCCATATAAAGGGCCACTGAATGGCTCCTCCTGTCCTGGTAACAAGCACTATGGTGTGATGGCACCTCACCAGGACCCGCAGTCCATGGAGCTGCTGGCAGCAGCTCTGTGTCCCAGCCAGCACCACCTCCAGATGGGTCTCCACTACAAGGCAGGTGCTGGTGGTTGCCCTAGGGTTGGCTCAACACAATGCATTACCAAAGCTGGTTGACACAGGGCTAGGTTTAACAACCCAGTCCCTGACCCAGATGACCTTGGGACATCAGCCAGGGTCCCAGCACCCCTGTCCCAGCCACATATGGCCACAATCTTGTTCAACCCTACCAAGGTCAACACACAGCGCAAGTGGATATCCTGAGAGAGGGGAGGATCTGCTCTGAAAAGGGGATGGTGATGCCCTGGAGAGATCCACATCTGCCCAGACATCCATCCCCACCAGCACAACATCTCTTCTCAGCTTCAGCACACCTATGGTCGTGCCCAGGAGGGATGAGGACTCATCTTTGGTGGGGCCCAACTCTATTACATGAAGAGCCATATTTCAGTGGCTTCAATTTCTCAGCCAGCCACGAGATGGGGGAACCAATCAAGGGGGTGAACGTTTCATGGGCTCCCGGTGCTATTGATCATCCCCAGACCCGACACATAGCTGGGAGAAGGAAGTGACTCCTCCGGCTGCTGCAAGCTCTGAGTCTATTGACCTGCTTTAGGACTCTTTGGAAGAGATGAACTTTTTTTTTTCCCTTTCTCCCTTTTTCCAGATCACTGACTCAGCAAATTAGAACAAGAATATAATTTAGCAATACAGCGGTTTTTGAAAGACACAGTCCCCCTCTCCTCATCCCCACCGCCCAAATAGATTTTTTTTTTCCCCCTTCACTATTCATTCAGAGCTGATGCTAATTGAAAAACACAGAACAAGGCTAAGAAAACGGTGGGTTGTCTCTTTGGGACAACCAGAGGATGGGCAATGCCCTCGTGCCGGGATGTGCGATTCAGCTGATGTCCGGGTGATGTTTTAGCCTTTGCCGGCTCTGGGGATGCATTCACCATCAGGAAGATTCTGGATCAGCTCCCAGAAAAATCAAACCTGGCTTAAGCACAACACATGGGGGACCCGGCAGACAGGTCTTGGCCCAGAGCACCCCCAGGTGTGACCAAGAGGCAGGCTCTGCCAGAACGGCATGCCCACGTGCCACCCCTGCCCCGCATCCCAGCACCACCAGCATCCAGCCCTCACCCCTGCCACGCCATGCCATGCGACCAGTAGCTGCCCACAGCCTCGGCTGAATTTCAGACTCACGTGATGACCTGGGTCACCAGACTGTTGCTGTGCTCCTCACGTGAATATCGCACCTCCCCAGAGGATTGGGCAAGGTGGCACCTCAGCCCAAGAGCGGCTTGCAGTGGCTCTCCTCCAAGGCCAAGGGCAACATCCATGGGCAGACCATGGTGGGCAGTGACAACTCAAAGCATACCACCTCAAAGCCTCACACCAGGGGAGATCCAGGCATCCCCGTGCTCGGCAGGTGCAGCAGGAGCAGGGGTGCTCCCAGCTCAGTCGGGTGCCGAAGCCGGCGCACCACACGTGGGGACTGCGGCCCAGCTGCCACCAGGAAATCTGACGGGTGCTTTACGGACTCATCCTGACCACCCCCAATGGATGCTGGCCCCAGGAGAGCCAGCACGGCCACATCACAGGAGATGCTGCCCAGTGCACACTGCAGCTGTTTACCACCCAAAACCAAGCTCCAGCGTGCTTCCACTCAGAGTGAAAAGCCAGCTAAGGGGCTGGGCTCTAACTGCACCATGGCCACAGGTTTCACTGTCACTGATTACCCCCAAGCTCTGCCCCAAAAAGCTGCCTCCTGCCTCCCAATCCTCTGACCCAATTGCCGGGTTAGAAGTTGCTCCCTGGCTCGGGGAGTGCAGCCCACCCAGGACAAGGGATGCCGGCACTGAAACTCAAGCAGAGACCTGCTGCTGCCCATGCCTGCAAAGGCGAAAGTGAAACCCAGTGTGCCCGGGGACCCCAGGGAGAGCCCCCAGCCCTCCTCCCCAAGCCAATCGACCCCAGGATGTAAGGGAGGGCGGGAACTGGGGACACTGGGCAGAGCACACATCTCACGCTGAGAACTGTTAATGGAAAAGGGAAAAATAAAAAAGTAAGAAGTACCAGGTGTTTTATTATCTAGGGCAAGATCCGAACCCAGGAGCGCAGCCCGAGGAGGGGTTAGGGTGCCTGAGAGGGGCCGGTTACCTCCAGTGCTGCAGAAGGCTTCTTTTTGAGTTCTTCACATTTTCGGAATTTGCAAATCTGGTGGCCAGTTTTGCGATTCCTACAACTGCTGCACTGCTCGCAGTTTATCCGTCTTCGGCAGGGCGGGCACATGCCGCATCTTTTCCGTTTCTTTTTCCCCGAATTGATGGCAGATGCCAACTCATTCTGCATGGGATACTCTGCCAAGCCAGCCATATGGAGCGCGCTCTCTGCCAGAAACACGCCGGCAGGGGTCATAATGAAAAGGCCTGGGTTGATGGGAAAAGCCCCCAGGTAAGGAAAATCAGAGGGGCCGTTCATTGTCTCTGCAGCTGAGACTGCCTCCATATCAGAGATACCAGTCCCGTGGTCGCTTGCTAGAGGAAGATGCTCCTGTACCACTCTTTTGAGCATTTCTGTCGACTGAGCAAACTGTTGTAGGGCGGTCTGTCCTTCTGAGGAGATCTCCGACACCCGGTCTAATTTGCTCAGCATACTAGAGATGTTTTTGTGCTTTGAGGTAGAATGACTTTTATCCACAGTTGCTTCGTTCCCATTAGCTAAGGGGTTGCCTTTCTCTGAATGTTCGCTTACTGAGCTGCTGCTACCAAAGGTGGAATAGTGGGAGAGTGGACGGGACTTCTTAAGACTTTTGTTCAAAGGTTCACTTATTATTCCACTTTTGTTCCTCCTCTCAGAGTTGACAGGGGGTTGAGAGTCATCTTGGTTATTTTTTTCCGTCTCTGGCTTGTTCCCAGTGTCTTGATGGGAGCCCGAATTTGACATGGTGCCCGGAGCACAACGACAAAACCAAACCCAAAATTAAAAAAAAAAAAAAAAAAACAAAAAAACCCCCAAAACCCACCCCCAACACCAAAGCAAAAGACCCCCAAAGCCCTTCTGGTAGCACCAGCCCGCCAGCCACCAGGGAAAGCTTAGGCGGGAACGCTCATCAATGGGGCGTCTCCTCCAGCGTCGCCTGCAGAGGACTTCAGTCCAATCTCAGTGCAAAGACATACTCTGCAGCTCTGGTACACAACATGCGGCTCTGGAAGTAGAAAAGAAAAGAGAGTTAGCGCTGGCAAGAGCCAACGGGCTTTTCAAAGCAGCTCTTCCTCCCCCTGCCATGAAAGTCTCAGCACCGTGAACAAAGAAACTCCAGGGAACGGACCTCGGTGAAGATCCGTTCCGCTGCTCTTTAAAAGGGTCGACATCCAGACAGAAATGGGGGGTCACTGGGGAAGTCCTGGCCTGGTAGCAATGGCACTCAGCTGCTTAAAGGCTCTCTGTGCCCAGCTCTCCTCCCCCAGGGACTGCAGCCCCAGGGAAGTCACGGGGTTCACCTCCTGCTCCGCTCCAGCGGCGTGCAGCCCCCAGACCGGATGGGACGGCGCCTGCAGGATGCCCCCAGGCCGGCAGGAGAGCTCGTGTGAGGGGTACCTGGTCCCCACCCTGCAGCCCATGTCCCCCCAGCTGGGTGCCATGGAGGCAGCAAGCTACGGGGCTGTGCCCTGGCTCCCATCCCTTCCCCTCCACCGCCCCCCCGAGATGCTGCTGCTCACCCAGCCCAGGCTAGGCTGCACCCCTCACCCTCCTCCTCCTCCTGGGCCCTTGTCCCTGGGCACTGCACACCAGTGCTGGGCAGGGGAAGGAAGCCACATGGGGAGCTGTAGCATCCATCTCCAAGCCCCACAGGGAGCCACAGCATCCACCTCCAAACCCTGACAAGAGCTGCAGTTGTCCACCTTCAAGTCCCACAGGGAGCTGCAGCATCCACCCCCCCAAGCCCCTGCAGCGTCCTCCTCCAAACCCCACGGGCAGCCATGGCGTCCACCTCCAAGCCCCAGTGCTGCCCTCCTGCCATGCCCCCGCACGCCCTGCCCGCACACCCACCGCAGGCGCCCAGCCGCTCTGGTGGAGGCAGGGGCTCAGCAGCGATGGCAAGAGCTCCCCCTCGGCACCATTCCCAGGAGCAGGGGCGATGCCGCTGTCCCTTGGGTGGCTCTGGGGCAGCTGGGCCCAGGGTGGCTGTGAACACTTGTTGTTGTGAAATTCCTCCTCCTCCCCTCCCGGGCACGCACGCACGCACGCACAGGCACCGCCGGAGTAATCAGGCTTTAGAGGAGAAAAGCTGCAGGGCTTAGCGGAGCAGGAACCCACGTCCCCACCCCAGCAGCAGCTGGGGGAGGGCAGCACCAGGAGGAGGCCCCTCGCCTACCCCATCCCTCCATCCCGGCAGCCTCCTCTCCGGAGTCTGGGCAGGGACACAGCCACAGTCAGAGAGCTCTGCCGGGACCCTCACTCCTGCCCAGGGGTGATGCAGCAAAGCGAGGGGCACCCCTGCACCCCCTTGCACCCCATTCCTGCTCATCCATCACCCTTCGTGGCACCTTCATCACAGCCGAGCTGCCATGCACCCCCAGCAACCCCGTTACAGCCCAGGACCCTTCCCCACGGACACGGCTCGGCAGCTGAGCTGCGGGCATCACCATTAAAACACTGACAGGGGCAAGGTCCCCGCGCCAACCGCCATGGTACTGGCAGAGGAAGACAACCCGTCTCACCCCGGTGCCAGAGCTGGCTCGCCTGTGGAGAACGCACCCCCGCCCTCACACTAAAAACCGCTTGCTTCAGCTGCTGCGGGATTTAAGATGCAGCGTGGATCGATGCAGGGCTTGGGTTCCAGCCTGGAGCTCGCTAGGCCACGTGGGGAGGGAGGGCTGCGGAGGCAGGACAGACTGCCCTTCCCTGAGCATCATGCTCCACGCTGGGCAGGGGGATGCTGGGCAGTGACGAGGCTGGGGTGCACCCTAAATGGGTGCTGGGAGGGTGGGTGAGCCACTGCTGTGCAGCTGGGGCACCCATCCCAAGCTGCCGGGGAAGGGGGGGGGGCCTCTCCCTGGAGGCGTTAGGGCAGGTCACACCTTAACGCCGAAAGCAACGGGTGCTGGGGCCGGAGTGGGGAGCGCAGCAGGAAAAGCACCGGACGGGAGGATGTGAGATAACGCTGCCCGGCGGTGTTATCTCACGCCCGCCCGCGGCTGCCTTTCCTGCGGCCCTGCACCTCTTCCGTCTCGTGGCGCGGCAGCCCCCCTCAGCCGCCGAGCAGGGAGCCAAGCGCTGGGCCAGATCCGCCCGGGATTCCCCAGCCTGGAACCGCCGAGCTGCGGTGCTGCTGCGGCCTTAACCTGGGGTCTCCAGCCACGACCGGGAGCGCGCCTCGCTATGGCAAAGACCTGGAGTCGTGCCCACGTGGGGCTCGCCACCACACTGAGGAGTCCCCCTCAGCCCCACGACACAGGACGGCGGGGTCCGGGTGCTGAAGTAGGGAGGCCACCGGCTGGAGGCATGCTTTGGCCTCAATCCCCATCAGTCCTCATCTTCCTCCACAGCCAGCCGTATCGGCCAGCCTAGCCCAGCTGGCTCTAGCAGGCAGATGCCCACTGGTCACACCCTGCCATGGAAATTGGGTGCCAGCAGCTCCAAGACCCCGCCAGTCACAACCTCCTCCAACTGGAGCCAGAAGAAGTCACCAAAGTACCCTCTCCTGCCACCCATGGGGACAAGAGGCACACCGCTGTGTCCCCCCTCAGCCCCAGCTCTGCAAGGTGGTGCCCAGCTGCTGGAGCAGGGTGCTGCGCCGAGCCGTGCCAAGCCGTGCTGAGCGGTGCCGTCACACAGTCCCACCGCTGTCACAGCCGCCCCTCTGACTCCACCACAGCTCCTGCCATCTGCAACCGCCCAGTGAAGCCCTCCAGCCCCCCAGGGCCGTGCTCCTCTGCGGTGGCAGGCACTGGGCACTGCTGCCATGCCAGGTGGGACGGGTCTGTCCCCACACAGTGTCCCCTCCAGGGACCCCGGGACCTGCTTGCTGCATGGTGCCTGGCTAATTTGCACAAAACGGGTGTCCCCCCGCCAACCCCAACACTGTGGGGTCACCCAGCGCAGCAGACATCTAGCTGCTCCTCGCCAGCCTCTGCCCGGCCGCGTTGCTAATTGCAGCAGGGGGAGGAATTAATGATCTTAATCCCTTCTTTATGATTGACCACAGTAAAGACCAGGAGGGCCCCCCCGTCCCATTTCTGTCCCTTTTCTGGCCCCCATCCCCTAGGAAAGGCGCTGGGCAGCGTCATCTGGGTCCCTGTCAGAAGGTGCTTAGTCCCGGCCGTGGCATTAAGGGGCACGTGATGGGTTCCCTCGTCCGGGTCTTTGCACCGGGCAGCTTAGCAGCCTGGAGGGATGCCAGGGTTCAAGGGGACACCACCAAGGTCGGGAGGCCCCAACCCACAATCAGGGGGTTCCCAGCCTTTCACAGGACTCTGCTCCCTCCCTGCAACCTCCCTGCCAGGTACGGGCTGAGTCCACAGGCTCTGAAAGCCAGGTGCTCCAGGAGCTCAAGTGACCGGTGAGCTGCAGCACCCAGGCAAGGCTATCACTTGGGTGTCACCCACTTCGCCCTCCCCGCTCCCACCGAGACCCATTCCATGGGTCACCCCAAAAGCCTGCCCACTGCCAGCCCAGGATGCCTGGCTGGGGCGAGGCAGCAGCACATGGTCCAGGGAGGGAGAAAGGGAGGTGTCCTCCCCCCAGGGCTTCCCCCTGCGCTCACCCAGCACCACCCCACATGCCCCCTTTCACCCTGTCCCAGGGCTCCCTGCATCCTGGCACATAGGCTGATGTCGGGGACCACACTGCAATAGTCCTAACAACTCAAAAAAAAATAAAGGTTGCAAAAGGATCTCTGGTGATCCAGCTGATGGACTAAGAGTGTCTCTGATTGTGGGCACCATTTACCATCAGAGGGGAGCAGGAGAGGAGCTTCGCTTCTCGTAAAAAAATGACAAGCTGCGATTTCCAGCCTGCTCCCCTGTGTTATTTAACTGCATTGCTGGAAAGCCATCAGCTCCTGCCGACGTAAAAAGTCTTGTCTTTGAGGAAGAACTTCTGCTTTCCTTTAATTTTAAATAAATCAACCTCCTCCCAGAAAAGCTGCCGGTTGGTCAGCCGTGCACAGACACGGCCGTAAAGGGAAAAGAAAGCAGCAAAGCCAAAGCCGAGCTGCTCCCAGGCTCTAAAGACAAAGGGAGAAAATAAAAATTCATCTTTTTTCTAATCCCTGGGCGCTGGGTGGGCACTGGGGGCGGTGGCTTTGTCCACCCAGAACAGACAGAGGACAAGGACGGAAGGGACCCCGGCGTCTTTTCAGCCTCGAGAAAGGCAGTAATTGTCCCCTCCGCTGGGTTTTTGTCCCCGCTTCCTCCCCCTCGTCACACAGCCGCCCGCCCAGCACGGCCCCCACTTCCCTAGCAAAGCCCTGGTGATGGACAGATGAACGGACAGACAAATGGACAGACTCAGCCATGCCATGGGCAGACCTACGGCAGGCACCCACCACTGGCACTTGCTCCTCTCCAAGGCATCCCAGGAAGGGTGTAGGTCGAGGAAGGCTGCAGCTGGAGGCACCTTCCCAGGTGGAGGTACCACTCGCCGCCCCAGAGAGTGGCCAGAGGTGGGCCCCATGCTCCTCAACCACTCTGGCCACCAGCCATGGACCATGGGATGGCCAGGACTGCAGGGCTATGGGTGGTGGGAGCGACGCATGGGGAGTCCCAAGATGCCCTTGAGGCATCCTGGTGTCTGAAACATGCCCTGAGATGAGAAAAGACAGCAGGCAGAATAGGACCTCCACCCTGTAGCACTGTCATGGGTCAGAGGGTCCAGCTGCAACTCAGGTCAAAGGCTCAGGAGAACAAGCACAACCAGAACAAGGTTCAAAGCAGCTCCAACCCCAGCACCCCAACACCTGACTCAGGTCCCAGGTACCCAATTTCCACAGCACACTCAAACCTGCTGCTTCCTCCACTGGGTGACACAGGTCAACTGAAAGCTGGTGGTGATGTCTCATCACATTCTCATCAGTCAGAAGTCAGGCAGCAGGCACCAGACCAAAGGGCTCAGGGTCAGAGGGTCAGACCTCTCTGACCACACAAGGAAGCACCATCAAGTCTTGGGCTGCTGGGGACTCAGCCAGGCGAGCACTGGCCATGGGGACTGATGGCAGGGCAGAGACCCATGGCACCGTCCCCTCTGGGCTGCTACTTGTGTCCAAGTCACATCGGGGAACAAGGTGAACTAAGAGAGAAATCAAGTAGCGATCTCCCAAGGCTGAATATCCCTGCAGGACACCTATTCAGGGAGAACATGGTACCTGATAACCAGGCACAGGCACCATGAAGCAAAGACAAGGACGTCCTTCATTGACATTGTTTGCAAGCCATCACCTCTGTCAACCCAACGGCCCCCAAGCCCTGCTCTTCGAATTCATCCTCCCAAAAACTGGTCCAGCTAGAAGATCGACTCCTGGATGCACCATGGAAGTTACCGTCACCCACTACATTTTCTCCAGACATCAAGAGAGGACGCCCAGGCCTGGGGGAGGTTTGGGCAGTGTTGTAAATGTTAAGCCTCACCCTGGGCGTTTGCAGGTTAATGAGCCATAGGTATGACAGGTCACCAGATGGACAACTCAAATGGATATAGTTCATCTCCTGTGCTCCAGAACACCCTTCAAAGGGCCAGCTGTGGCAGCCGTTCTGCTCATCTCTGCTGCCGAGGTGGCACTGAGGGACATTAAGAAGCCAACTCCTGAATTAAAAAGGCTATGGAAGATTAAATCCAGCATCTGGAGTTAGCCCTGGAAGCAGATGGTGAATCATCATGGCGCACAAAGTGGCTTTCACCTGTCTCCTCCTTGCAGGCAGCCACTCTGCTCTGGTGACGCCCCCCAGGAGCAGCTCTGGACGCACACACCGCCTGGCCACCCCCGGGGACGGTGCGGTGAGGCCATGCCACCATCCTGCAGACACGCAGCTGAGCAGGCAGGAGGTGACACCACCTCCCCTGGTGGGCTCCCTGTGCCAGGGTGCCAGCAAAGGCATATTTTTAGCCCACTGGTGGTGGCTTTCCCCACATAACCCCATGGCAGCTGCAGGCTTCCCAACCCACCAGCACACTGGGCCAGTACGGCAGAGCCCCACAGGGACACCTGCCTCTGGCAAACACACCCAACGTGCCCTGGACTTCCAAGAAGGTTACGACCATGGAGAGGACAAGGATGTCCCCAGGGACACCACCACCTCCACACACATCCTTGAACCTCACGCTGCGGCCGCCCCCATGCACACCCCGACATCCCAGTGAGCTGCAGCACCAGTACAGCCAGAGCCACCATCATGGGGACCGACCTGTGCCCAGGGCACTGCCCCACGCTGTCCGGCTGGGAAACGTGGCTGCGTCCTGCCTCCGCAGGGTGGTGGTTACGGATTAAGGAGTCTTAAATGTCAGACGACCAGGCGCTCCCTGGAAATCCACTTATCTCCGCTGCCACTCGGAGCGGCCGGAGCCGGGCGGTTATGGAGATAACACGATTTGAAGCGTCCACCCGAGCATTGCAGGGCTGCGGGTGCCCTGCGGACAACGCCAGGCACCTCCTCCCCTCCTCCGCTCGCCCAGCTGCTGCCCAGAGAGCCGGGTGACGGCCACACTGCTCAGCGCGGGGGCTGCACCCACTGCGCAGCCCCCCCTTCCCCAATTCGGGGGGACGAGGGAGGCTTGGCAGCTTCACCTCCCAGCGCTCATCCATCCCCCTCCCTGTGCCAAAGCTGCGCCAATTCGCTGCCCAAATCCTAAAATGACTGTAACTAAAACCTACCAGATTGAGCCTCGGGAAGGGCCCCCCCCGCTTCTCCCCCCCCTCCAAATGGGATTGAACAGATCTGCGCTCGCACGAGCCCAGCTCGCAGCCAAGCAGCATCTGACATTCACGCGCCGTGGCACGGCTCTC
Organism: Strix uralensis; assembly: GCF_047716275.1. Lineage (NCBI taxonomy): Eukaryota > Metazoa > Chordata > Aves > Strigiformes > Strigidae > Strix > Strix uralensis. The sequence goes on from NC_133985.1 coordinate 2,804,065, forward strand.
TGCCGCTCGCCCACTCCCCCCGGCTTGGCATCGCCCTGCCTAACGCTGCCCCCCTGGAGATGTGGCATCACTCCCAGCCTAGCAGAACCCCCCTGCCCTCTGCAAAGCCCCCCCGCCCCCCCAGACCCTCCTGGAGGGACCCGAGCTCTTTGGTCCAGCTAGTCCCCGATGTCCCCTCCACCAAGGGAGCACCCCAAGGTGATTGCAGGGCTGTGATGTTCAGGAGACCAGGTTGAATGACCCAAGGGGGCTGGGCCAGGTGGACAGGGCAGGCACTTCCCAGCAGCTGATGCCAGCATTATCGGGCATCCCAGCAAGAGCCCCAGGAGCCACTGCAAAGGGCTGCGGGGAGTCCAGGCAAGGCTTCACGCCAGGGAGACCCGCATGCATTCTCACCAAGGCCAAGCTAAGATGTGTGAATTACTCCCGTTAACAGATGGGGCGAGTACAGCATAAATTACTTGGGGTCTAACCAATAACCAGGTCACGGAGAGACCGATCAGCAGGCGCAAAGCTCCAAGAAGTTAATTAAAAATAAGAAAAAAGTTGTAGGCACAGCCACATGGCTAAGAGCCCCAAATCCATTAGTGCCACCTCCAAGTGCCACCTCCAATGGTGCCCAAATCCATTAGTAACACCTCCAAGTGCCACCTCCAATGGTGCCCAAATCCATTAGTGCCACCTCCAAGTGCCACCTCCAATGGTGCCCAAATCCATTAGTGCCACCTCCAGTGGTGTCCAAATCCATCAGTGTCACCTCCAAGATCAGCCCCAGCCTGGAGAGGTCCACTTGCGCTCCCAGATCTCTCAAAACCTCATCTCTCCACATCCCACCAGACAGTTCCGTGGTGGCAGAGCACAAACTGAGGGGCTACTCCAGGTCCCAGGAGAGCCGGCAGTGGGAAGGGCTGCTGCACCCATGCCAGCACCAGTGTGACTGTCACTGCCAGCAAGCAAAAAGCTCAGGGGATTTGAGTTTGGTCATTCATGGGTGGTGGGGACCTCCTGGTCCTTAGTGATGAGACCCCCCACCTCAAGGGTGTCAGGGCAAGGCCCCTCAGTGCCTGTGCCCCATGGACGAAGCAAGTGCAGGGAAGTGAGGTAGAAGCTGTGCAAGCAATGGTGTGGTGAGCACCCAGCCTGCCCAGCCACCACTCTGTGCGCTGAAGAAGACATTGGCATCCAAGAGGCATCTCCACTGCTCACACCAGAAACACCCTGGAGGGCTGGGTCCCCGCTGCTTCTGCAACAGTGGGATTAAGGCGTGCGATCCCCCTTAAGCACCCCGCAAGCACCCGCTCCTGAAGGTGACTGCTTTGGAGGAACTGCTTTTACCACCAGGAAGGCAGCAGCACCATCGGAAAGCCGCCGGGGTCCAGGAACGGCAGCTATTGACAGATGTCTAAGAGGACGGCAAATAATCCCGTCTTCCTCTGGAAGGATTCGGGTCGCCCTCGCCCTCACCGGGGGTTTATCCATTGTCTGGATCTGCCGGCGGTTGTTATTTTTGGTCAGCACTGCATTTTGCTTGGCCTCGCTGGCAGGAGGGAAATAGGAGGAAGAAGAGAAAGGGGAGGAAGGCTGCTTGGGCAGGGCTTGGCGGGGGGCAGTGGGCCACCCCACAGCCCTCAGGGAGTCTGGGTCAGTCTCCTCCCAGTCCCACAGCCTTGCTTAGCACAGCCAAAACTCGCCGCAGCAATGGGGCTGGCCGGCCCAAGCATCACAGCCTCCCCTGGTGCCCAGGGAAATTGTTCCCAGTAAGCCCAGTGGACCAGTGAGGCTCAAGAGGTTTGTGGGGGCAGGTCTTGCTGCCCAGCTGCCAGCACTCTCCTGCACAGGCAGAAGTTGGGGTTGTCTCCAGAAGCAAAAGAAAGCACAGGGGAGCTGCAGCAGGGACAGGCAAACCCTGCCCGCTGCCAGCACCATCCCAAGCCCTGCCTGCAGACCCACACGTGCCTCAGGTCCATCCAGATGGACCAAAAAAGCCTCGTGAAGGCAGGTCTCCGACCTGCCCTGACCCCCCCCAGGCTGTGGACCCCCATCCTTCACGCTTCATCCCCAGCACTGTGGTATCCCAGGCAGCAGGCAAGCCCCACCAGCAGGTCCCATCCTCCCTGATGGCTTCGGCTCGCCAACACTGCGGGATGCAGCTCAGCCAGCTGCTAGGATCTGTGCACCCATGCCTCCCAGCTGGGTACACCGGGAGGTGTGGGCAGAGCCGAGGTAAGGAGCATCCAAGAACTGCCAGGGAGAAGACGCACAGCCATGCCCCGAGACTTTGCACTTCTCCCCATCTACCCGTCAGCAACTTGGGGGGAGCATCCCCGCTCGCCGGCAAGGCAGTGCTCGCCAGCCTTCTGTGTGTCGCCTTTCCACCGCCGCCCGGTCTGCCTGCAAAGCGTGAAGACAATAAAAAGCTGCCTCCCCGCTTGGTGGGCTTGCGCTCCTTCAAGAGATGGAGGGCACGCTGCACAAAGCCGCCTCTCCTGAGCTTTCTCAGCGCTCGGCGCTGCTTGTCATTCAAGCAAACCCCATGGCCTTTAAGCTGCCAAGGTACCAGAGCTGCTCCGGAATCGGAGTTCGCTCGGCTCCTGCCCTGGAGCAAGGAATCTGAAACGCTGCCACTGGAAACGAAACAGAGCATCCGTCATTTTACTTGCCAGGAATATATCCAGCCCCCAAAAAAAGAAATACTGCCTGCTAAAAAGCCAGCAACAAAAGCCCTCGATTTCACCAGCAAAGCAGAGCCCGTCATCGGGCATTTCCACCCAGGTCCTGATTCTCTGTTGAATTCAAAATCACCCAAAATAAAAATGAGCAACCAAGTCGGGTCAGGGCCGAAGGGGCCAGAGCCACCCCTGGGCCAGGAGGAGGGCACCAGGTCAGGACTAGTGGGGACCGGCAGACCCCACCCAGGATGCTACAAGGGAAAACTCATGGGTTGGGGAAAAAATGAGGCAGGTGGCAGAGGCAGGGCTGGAGGGGACAAAAGCTCCCACCGCTGTTTTGGCAGCGCATCCAAGCACAGCCAGCCCCACAGCAGGGGGTGTCCTCGGGAAGCCACCCTGACCACGGCAGCTGCCAGCATCCTGCCCGCAAGCCGCCCCCGGCCAGGCAGGTCGTCACCCCCTGGCCATTCCCAGTCCCATCCCCAGGAAAAGGAGCAGCACGTTCCCAGCCAGCCCAGCCCCCAGCCCAGGCACGCCAACCCAAATATCTGCAAGAGGCGCTCCCCTCCATGGGAACGGCGACTCGACACAGAGTTCACATGCCCCAGCAATGCCTGATTAAACTCCCAAACTCCAAGGGAATACCCCTGAGGCTGTCTGAAGATAAGCTAGGAGCTAGGCTGCTCTCAGGAAATGCAGGAACTGGGAAAGAGAAATCACTCTTTTTCCTTTTAAATCCAGAATAACACAAAGCAAACCCCAACATGCTCTAGCTCAGACACAAGCGCTCACCCAAGCTCACTGCCATGTGCCCTGGGAGCTTCCCACTCCCCAGTGTCACTGGGAGGTCACGGTTGACCCCAGCACCAAGCCAGATCCTGCTGGAGGCAGTGAGGATGGAACTGGAGAGCCCAGGTCAGCTCAAGTCAGCACAGGGGAGCTGAGTGTGACCTGCCGGGCTCTGCATGCCAGGCTGGAAGATGTTGAGCAAGAGGACAGTGCTGGAGACCTGGGCGGAGGGAACACTGCTGCCACAAGGCCAGTGGGTACCAGAGGACAGGGACACTTGCTATCAACACCTCCAGGACCCATGATGCTCTGCAGATGCTCCATTATTTCGGTTCACCCTGAGGAACACCTCAGACACTGGTTTCGCCAGTCCTCAGGTCTCCTGTGACACTCACTGCCCTTCTCCTCCCCTTTGGCTTTTCCGTGACTGGTAGTCACAGCACTAGACCCAGATCTCCCAAGCCGTCCGCACACTTAAGGGCAAGGGGCAGTCAAGGAAACCATGTTGGTGCAGTGCCCAATGCAGTGGGCGAGCTGGAGCATCCCAGGATAAAGAGGAAGGAGATGATGCTCCTCCTGTTCATACCTGCTGGAACCCAGGGAGCAACCAGCTCCTCCTCCAGGAGAGCAGAGCCGCAGGGAGGGTTTGCACCACGTCTTGGGGATCAGTGAGCCCTGTCTTGGCTGCCATGGCAAGTCCCTGACACTGGCTTCAATGGCGACCAACTGTGATGTCGTAAGCTAGAAGTTCAACCTTCAACCAGGACCACGGCTGGGAAGGAAACCTGCCCCAAACACACACTGTGCTCTCAGATGGGCAAACGTGTCTGAGGCCAGAGGAGCACAGGCGATGCACCCACCCAAGCCAAGTTCTCCTTCAGAAGAGATGTCTAACAGCTCTCCTGGTTCTTTATGCTTCTTCAAGAATCAGCCTAAGAGGAAAGGTGTCTTCCTTCCCTGTAGCACGCCAGCAGAGGATGGAAGAACAGCAGTCCTGGGCAGCCTGATGGGAAGAGCCATTAGGAAAAGAGTTCCCAGAAAACTGTTGGGACAAGAAGTCTTGCCTCAGGGATATGGTGGCATGGTGGGGAGGGGTTGTACCAACAAGGCTCAGCTTGTCTTTGATCAGACACCAGTTTGGCTGCAGAAAGCATGTGGACTGCTACAAAACACTTCAATGTTCACTGGGTGTCTCGCACACAGCCACAGGACCTTACTGTGTCCTTTCCCTCTATGAAGGGGGAGTATAAGAAAGATGGGGAGAGACTTTTCATCAAGGCCTGTCGTGACAGGACAAGGGGCAACAGTTTTAAATTGAAAGAGGTCAGGGTTAGGCTGGACATAAGGAAGAAATGTTGTACGATGAGGGTGGAGAGACACTGGAACAGGTTGCCCAGAGAAGTTGTGGATGCCCCATCCCTGGAAGTGTTCAAGGTCAGGCTGGACGGTGCCATGCCCCCCATGGCAGGGGCCTGGATTGGAAGATCTTTGAAGGTCTCTTCCAACCCAAACCATTCTCTGATTCTACAGTAATTTAACTACCAGCACTGTGCCTTACCAGAAAAGCACAAGTGAGATGGGTGAAGCTGGCAGATCTCAAAGAACCAGCCACAGGACAGTCAGAAAACAGAGCACAGGCCCTGGGAAGGAGGAAGGGGCCACCACCACCACCAGCCATGACATGAGTCAGGATGGGGGGAACTTCAGATGAAAGAGCTGCAGGATACACAGTAAGAAACAGAGGGGTTCACTCTATGTGTGATCTTGAGGAGGGTGGCCATGGAAAAACCCATCGACAAGATGTCACAACACATCTTGAAGAGCTGCAAGACTGAGCCTTGAGCATGAAGGAAACACTGCGTGGTGGGAGCTGGAAAGGGCTCGATGTGGTGAGCTTATCGCACTGGAGATGTGCTGTGAGGGGACTTGATTACAGGGTGTAAGCATCCTTCTGGACTCACAGGTCCTTTTTGGCCACAAGCTCTGAGAGTCTACAACTAAAACTAGAGGTAGATATCAATGCTTCTGCCTTTCCTCACTTCCCCAAAAGCTGAGGAACAAGGTGGCAAGCTGGAATGGCAAGGAACAAGCTGGATGTGGTTGTCACAGTTGGTGTCTGCCACATGGTGGTCCACCCCTTCTCCAGACAGTGGAGGGTGGGTTCAGAGTCCCCAGCCTCCTCCCAGGGACCTGCCTGATCAGTTGGTGACCCTCCTGCAAGAGAAACTTCTTTTCTTCACCCATGCAGAAGGGTTTGATTCAATGCCCTCCTGAAACCCAACAGCCACATCCCCATCTCCGGACAGGTCCTCCTGCCACAGCAGTGGAAAGCCCCTGCGATGGGAGGACGGAGGCCTCCAGAGCATGGGGCACCAACCCAAAGAGTTGACATCCCCACTGCCTGCTCTCAGCTTCCACGATGGACATCTTCCTCCATCTGCTGCTTTCTCCAGCCTGCTCCATCTCCTCCTCCTCCCTCTTCCCCACGCTGGCACTGCCATGCCAGGCAGTCCTACACCTTGCCCTCAGTGACAACCTCAGTGGTGGATAAGCCTGAGGGATGAGCAGAGGCTGTGAGGGCAAACTGGGCAGGGAGCCCCAGCAGCCTCCATCCCCCAGGGAGCAGGAGCACTGGGGGGACTTGGTCCTGCAGGCAGTGGATGGGGCAGAAAGAAACCCATCCCTGCGTCTAGGATGAGATGCCAGCGTTTTAGGGACTGTCCACGACACCATCCTTGGTCTTCTGGTGTGTGGTCAGCAAATTCAAGGGGTGACTGAGGGCAGGGTGTGGGGAACCCTGTGCTTAGAAAGTGGACGAAGTCACATTTCCATCCCAAGGGCATCACAAAGACCCATCCTTGGGGATTTTTTTTCCTTCTTCAGGAAGCATGTCCACGTTAAGGGCAGAAAAAATACCCCAGCAATTCCTGACCAGGTTCCACTTGACCAGCACGGCTTCCCCACCCTCGTGCACCCCAGATGGACCCATGTGCCCTCCCTGCACCTTTCTCCTACATGTCATGAAGCTGAACCACAGCACCTAGAGGGGGCAGATCCGCCATCAAGGGTTTTGCAGAGCAAGAGGTACATTTTAACCCCAACGGTTCATTTTAACAATGCATCAAAGCCAAAACACCATGCCAGGGTGCTCCCAGGGCTGCAGCCTCACTGTCCCTTGTGGCTGGCACCTGCAGGGGGTTCAGAACGGGCATATTCGGGGGATGGCCATGAACATCCTCGTGTCCCTGCTGCGGGCGGCCCTTCTTCAGCTCAAGGGGTTTAAGCTGAACTACTGCAAGTCCCTCCTGTAGACCCCCAAGGCGTAAGGCTCCCTGAGCTCTTAATGGGCTTATGGAGCTGCTGGGACCAGAGCGGCTCCCCCAGCGCAGGGGCTGGGAGGACTTAAAGGCACCACCGGCCAGCAGCCCCCCACAGCACCACCGACACCAGCCGTCCCTGGCACGGCAAGGGCCACCCACCAGCCCCGTCCCAGATGGGCTATCGCTGACAGTGCCAAGTGCTCAGCCTGCTCCCACCCCATCCCAAATCCCACACACCCCTCCTCCAGACAGGCATCCCCTGCTCCTTCTCGAGGACAAAGGCGGGTGCATCTGTCCCCCAGCTGCCCTGTCCCTACAGCAGCTCTAATCCCCCCCACCCTGTGCCACCGGTCCCTGGCATCCCCTGGGGAGAGCAGAGATCACAGATAGCAGGGAAGAGAGAAAGGTCCCAGGTAAAGAGGGGGGCACAGGCAAGCTGGTGGCAGAGAGCAAGCCAGCACGCCCACCCCTGCCTGTGCCAGTCCCCACACCCCGATGCCTGTGCCCCATGCCTGCACCCTGCACCAGCACACCATGCCTGTGCCCCATGCCTGCACCTCATGCTCTGGGGGGCTCAGACCGCCCTCAAATTCAGGCTGGAGGTGATAGGAGCATGTGCCACCCAGCACCCTGCCTGGTAACAGTGGAGGGGCCAGCACACCATCCCATGCCATCCCCAGGAAATCCTGTTTTTCCGGGCTTGGATCAAGCACAGGGGACCCGGAACAACGGCCAGCAGAAGCAGGGCCATCCAGGGAAAATCCTGCTGGAAAGCAGCAAAACCCCATCGCAACAAGCCCGACCCCTCACCAGCCTGCCACACTCGGGGAGCGACAGCTCTGCCTTCCCGCTTCATCATATTTTGGGGGCTTGGACTCCAGCGTGTAGGTTTGTGCCTTCAGGTATTTTCAAAGGGGAAATATATTTTAAAAAAAAGCAAAAAAAAACCCAAAAACCTGGGCACGCAACTGAGCTCCTGTGATTTCCATATCAGCTGCTGTACATGCACATGGCATGGAAAAATCCTTAGCAAATTTCTGCTAAAAAATAAAAAAAATAAAGGAAAACCCACAGAAGGCTGAGCTCGCCGGACACAGCACGCCAGGAGGGGCTGACAGAGCTGTTACGGTCTATTGGGCCAATAATCCACAAACTAAGACGGATTTATTGTACATGGCAGATCGTAACAGCTCCAAAGAAACCATCACTGTCTCCCAGTGCTTAAAATTCACTTTCTTGGGGGAAAAAAAAGGGCCAAAATATGGCTTTATGAGATAAGATGCGTGGTTGTACCATTCTGTGACAGACAGAAGCCTGTGCAAACACATATATGGGTTTTTTTCTTGATATATAAATAAATAAAATATCTCCTCTTCCAAGGCGAGCACGACTGCATTACCCGGCTTGGAGCGCTGTCGTTACCACCGGATTACCCAGCTTGGTTTCACCTCCGTTAGCAAGATGGATTTGCAGAGATGTTGTTTCCGCCCCAATATTACCACCTGAACGCAGGGGGAAATAAAAATTAAATTAATTAAAGGCAGCTGGGGCCCCTGCACCCATCTGGCTTGCTGGGATAGGTGGGTTTGTGTCCCCTCTCGTTGGAAGGCGCAAGCCTCTGAGAAGCCAGATGCCAGAGTGGAGAGCAGGCTCTTCCCCCCAGCACACCGTGATGGCAAACCCAGGATGGGGGGATATTAAAAATATATATATATAAATAAAAATAATTATTATTTTTAAGGACAGAGCCAGTGCTTTCATTTGCATCTTTGCTTCTGAGCAGACAGGAGCCCCAGCCAGCGTGGAGGAGCAGGACCCGGAGCGGGACCAGCCCGACCCCAGCGGTAATTGCGGCGTCTGTTCGAATCGCTGCGACGCTGGAAATCACGCTGGGCCCGGCTGAGAGCTTACCGGCCGGCTGATCATATCAGACGGGGATCAAAGAGGCTCAGCTAACGGGTTTAGTGCACGGCTCGTCCCAGCCGGCGCTGCCGCCGAGGGGGGAGGCCAGGCTCCCGCTCGCCCGGGGGGGGCTGCGCGCCCAGGATGCTCACAGGAAGCCCAGCGGTGCCGGCAGGAGTGAGCACCCCTCAGTGGGGGGATGCCCGGGGGGTGCCTGGTGAGGCAGCCAGCCCCGAAGTCCCCCGGCATCACACCTGGGCGATGGGTGGGGCAACACCATGTGCTCGCCCTTGCCAGCAAACATCAGCCCCCCAAAACGATCCGGGGGGGGTGCAAGCAGTGGGATGAGAGACATCGCCCAGAGACTCTGCGTGATGCCCGTGGACAGGGACGGGTGTAGGGAGGGGGTTTGCACAGGGTCCCCCCGCTCCAGCCCCCCAGCGAGCAGCCTGGCCACAGGAAGCGATGGGCAGGGACTGGCCGGGTGGCTCCAGGGAGGGAGTCGAGCCGAGTAATTAGAGCAGGAGGCTGTGAGTCAGCAAACGATGCGTAACCTCGCTGAGGTTGACAATGAGGCAAAAGATGGCAGTTTCAACCGAGAGCGCCCGCTGAAAGGGCACATTTAGATATGCAAGAAGCAGCAACTCCCAACAATTGGAGGGCTGGCGACCCGCTCTGCAAACCACGCTGCTCCACAGTGACCGTGGAGCGACAAACCTCGCTGCTCCACAGTGACTTGCTCCGGATGCCCTGGAGAGAAGAGCAGCTGGCGACGGCGATTCTCCCCGCACGCACGCCGCGCTCCGGGATGGATATTAAGGGTGAGGTTTGGCTTGGAAGCAAACCCCAGCTCAGTCACAGGCTCGTCACCCCCCCTTTTGGGGGTGTCTGTCAGGGTTGCAGGCAGGTAGGGCCCCACCACACAGCAGCCCTCGGCGAGGAGAGTTTAATTAACCCCGGAAAGCAATCGTTAAACGGCCAGCCTGGGTAATCGATGCGGAAGGGGCAGCTTGCTGCCGAGGGACCATCTGCTCCGGGGAGGGATGGCGGCTCGTCATTCACCCCCCCGCCACCCTTCGCCCCGCGCCTGCCGGGAAGCCGCCGCGGGGCAGCTGGTTTGGGGGCCCAATCCTGAGCTTAAAACCGGCCGAGCTGCCCCCAGGGTCATTCCGCCCCTTGCCTCAACCCTCGCTTCCCGTAAAGCCCCAGGTCCCCGAAGCACGTGATTTCCTCCACTCTGTAGCCCCCTCCCTGCAGCACAAAGCCCGGCCAGGGGCCCCTAACAGAGGGTCCCTCCAGAGCAAGGCAGCTCCCGTAGCCGGGATTCAGCTGGAGGAGAGCTGGGCAGGGATGCAGCCAAGCATCCTCCTTGCCCTGCAGTTATTATCACCCGTGAGATGAGTTTGGGGCAGTCTCAGCCTTGAGGGCACAGGGTGTCTGTGTCTTTTGGAGAGCCCAGCCCCCCTCGCACAGCTACGGCCAGACTCCCAAGGAATAACCAGCAGGATGCTCTCAGCATCCCGGCATCACCCAGGATTCAACCACCCCGCTGCGGGGCACCGCATCCCTTCCCATCCCTGCCTGCCCTGCCCATCTGGGCAGAGATGCCCCATGGCAGCCCAGCCAGAGAGCAGCCGGGCAACCAAACCCCCCATGACCAGGAGGCAGCAGGGAGACCCTAGAAGAGCTGCACGGCTGGTGGGAAACTGAGGCAAGGAAGGGCTGGGATGCGCCCATGCTGAGGGACCCAGAGTCAGTTTTTCATGCTACTCCTCATCCCTTGGCCAACCCCGTAAGAGCATGCACAGACAGGGGCAGGAAGAAAAGAGGTTTTGCTGCGTCCAGCAAAAAAGCCAGCCATGCTGCACAGCATGCCTGCACTCCAGTGATGGTCTCTGTCCCTCAGCACCCACCCGTGCCTTCAAACTCCGTGGGCAGCCCTGGGCCCTTCTCTAACCCTGTACTTCCAGATTTCTCCTTTTATTTTCCCCTGATAAATAAATGATGCTGGGTGCTTAGGGGCAGTGGGGCTGGGTGGGGTGCACCCGCTCCTCAGTGACCCAGGAGCTGCTCCCCACTCTTGAGCACCGACTCCAGCTCCAGGATGGGGTCCCTGGACAAGTTTGGGATAGGCACACAGAGACCCCTGGCCCCTCACCCCATGATCACCCCCCAGGAGAGCTTTGGGAGGTAGCTGGGGATGCAGCCAGCACCAGCATCCCAGGGCAAAGCCAGCCAGGGGGGGAAGAGAAGGATTTGGTGTCCCCACCAGCATCACTCCTCCCTCTCCTACGAGGGGACCTTCTACTGTCATCACAATCACACCCCACCCAGCTCCCAGTGCCACCACATCCCGCAAAACCCACAGGGACACGGCACTGGCATGACCCCCGTTGGGGGATGCAGAGAGAGACCAGTCCCACAGCAGGGAGGGCTGGTGATGCAGACACTGGGCATGGAGCCTGAGGCATCCTCCTCCTGCTCTGGATCTGTCCCCCACCCCTGGAGAAGAGAGGGGGCATCCCCGAGGAGGAGGAGGGCTGCATCCCACAGAAGAAAGGAAATGCTGTGAGGAGCCCAAGGGTGCTACCAGAGCAGGTGCTGTGGCAGGGATGGCACAAGGGACAAGCCCTGGGACACAGCACAGCCCTGGCGCCAGGCAAAAGCCCTGCCCTCATCCCCTGGCCTCCCCGGGGCGGAAGGGAAGGTGCAGCTGCTGCCATCCCAGGTGCAGGCAGGGTGACAGACTGGTCCCCAGGACAGCTGGGACCGGCAGGGTTCAAGGTGACCTGCGAAGTACAAAAAGTGGGCTTGCACCTTTCCTTGCCTTGTGGGCTGGGAGACACCTCGGGCTCCTCTTCACCACCTCCTCATGCTGCCCCAGGCCTGCAGACCCCCGGGGAAGGGGACTGCGTAGTTCTTCCCCCTCCAATGGCAGCAGCTCAGCTGGAAGGGGATGGTGCTCCCTGCGCCCCTGCACACACCCCCTCATGCACCGGCACCACAGGCACAGGTACCAGCTCAAAGGCCACCTCTGCTCCAGGAGAAGGTCCTGGTGGATTCGGTTCCTGGCCAGTGACAGCTGCCAGGAGCACCAGGAGAGCAGGTTCAAGCTCCAGCACGGAGTTGGCCAGGTGAGGGTTTGCCAACACATGCTGCCGCACCAGAGCTCCCACCAGGGATGCTCTTGGTACCCCAGCATCACCCAGGGTACCAGCTGCCCTGCTGTGGGCAGTGGGGAATGAGGCTTTTCTTCCCATCCCTGCCTGTCTGGGCAAGGATGCCCCATGGCAGCCCAGTGGGAGAGCAGCCAGACCGCCATGGGCAGGAGGCAGCAGTGGAGACCCCTGGAAGAGCTCCGCTGCAGGAGGGAAACTGAGGCAGGGAAGGGCTGAGATGTGCCTACACACTTGGTGCCAGCAAAGGGACCCAGAGACAGCTTTTCCTGCTACTCCCCATCCTCTGGCCACCACGGTACAAGTGAGCGCCAAGGAGGAGGACAGGGAGCAAAGAGGGAGCAGGAACAACTGTCCCCTGGCACCACCAGCCCCAGCCTCACAGCACCCCCCCTCAGGAAGGATCCAGCCGGTCTTCACCACTGCTGGATCCAACCCTGGAGGCTGTGAAATGCCCAAGCAAGCGGTGGCCACACCTGCCCACATCACCCCAGTGTAGAATCTGCCTACCCAGCTGCAGGGCCGGTGCTCAGCCCCTGGAAATGGGGCTCAACCCCCCCAGACTGGTGCTTGATGCCCAAACTGGTGCTCAGCTTCCCAAAATACCACTCAACCCCCAAGCCAGTACTCAGCCCCACCAAGCCGGTGCTGAACCCCTGAGCGGGTGCTCAGCTCCCTGGACCGGTGCTTGACCCCCGAGATGGTGCTCAGCCCCACAAATGGTGCTCAACTCCCAAACTGGTGCTCAGCCCCCTGAACCAGCGCTCAGCCCCTGAGATGGTGCTTAGCCCCCCAAACCAGCACTTGACCCCTGAGATGGTGCTCAGCCCCCCAAAACAGCGCTTGACCCCTGAGATGGTGCTCAGCCCCCCAAAACAGCGCTTGACCCCTGAGATGGTGCTCAGCCCCCCAAAACAGCACTTGACCCCTGAGATGGTGCTCAGCCCTCCAAAACAGCACTTGACCCCTGAGATGGTGCTCAGCCCCCCAAAACAGCCCTTGACCCTCCGAGCCAGGGCTCAGTCCATCAGAATGGTGCTCAGCCCCCAGCCCGTTCCAGTGCTCAACACTTCAAACCGCTGCTTGACCCCCAAGCCAGTGCTCAGCCCTTCAAAGCGGTGCTCAACCCCCCAAAACAGCGTTCGACCACCGAGCCAGTGCTCAACCCCCGAGAAAGGCTCAGCCTCAGTGGAGGGGTCAACCCCACGGCGAGACGCCCGAAGCAGGGCTGGCTCTGCTCCCCCCCAGCGGACTGACCCAGGGGAGAGGTCGGGGCTCCCAGGAGAGGAATTCCCCCGGGGCCAGCGCTGCCCTGGGCAGACAGGGAGGAGAAAGGAGAGGATATGGCTCTGCCGGGGTCACTGCTCCCCATCCCCCCTGAGACAGCCACTCCAGTTTCCTCCCAATACACATACTGGTCACATCGTCCTTCAGAAAGGCCAGACAGCCCAGGGCGGGTGTCCCCAATCTCCTTTGTCCCCAGCCTCAGCATCCCCCTCTGCCATCACCAAAGGGACACGGGAGCACCATGGCACGGAAGTCACACTCCTCCCAGCCGCCTCTCTTGGCTGCGGGAGGGGACATGTCCCCAGTGCAGGGGGGACTCTCCATGTCCTGGAGGGGACCCCCTTGTACCCCCTTCCCAGCACTTCCCAGGGGAAGCCGAGATTGCCAGGGCTCTGCCAGTAGCCCTCCCGGTCACATGGCCCCAGAGCCAGCAAGGGAGGGGGGCCCAGCCTAAGGCGAGGAGCTTTATCGCCTGAATATTCAGCACCAGGTCCCCGGCTAATCCTCGGAGGTGCTGAATGGCAGGAATGTTTGAAGGATGCTGCCTGGGATGCTCAGGTGGGACAAGAACATGGCCTAGGGCTGATGGGGAAGGCTGTGGGCAGGGACGAACTTACTCCCTGCTGCCTTCCCAGTTGCCAGGGGTGTTTTCCAGCCTTATCTGCCGAGCTATCAGCCTTCGGGATGAGCTGCTGAAGCCACCACCCCGCAGCCTAGTGCCAGTTATTTCCAGGATTAGGCTGTAGTTTACCAAGATCTCACCCCCAAAAAATCCCGTCCCCATTGCCTGCTGGCAGTTCTGGTTGCCTGCAGCCAGCACCAGCCACAGGCAGCCTGGCCCCTGGGGACCCCCAGGGACCTGTCACACCCCCCAGGTCCTCTGCTCCCCCCTGGCATCTTCACACCCCGTCCCCCCATCCCTCCCTGCTGCCCCTCCCACCCCTAAACCAACTGCCGGCTGTGGCATGAATTCATCCTGTTTTAATCTTCATGGTGCATCAGCATGGGGGAAAAAAAAAAACCACCTTTTTTCCTTTTTTTTTTTGGGTCTTAATCTTTACCTGGGGTCATATTTACTAATCCTCTCACTAATCCCCCAACGCCTTTGCAAAGAAAGAAGCCCCATCCTCTGCTGGCCAGAGATGCAACGACCACCAGCTGCTCCGGGCAGGAGCAGAGCTGGGGAGCACCCAGAGCCTGGCAAGCATGTGCCGAGGCCCCTGAGTACCACGGGTTTAGCGCTCAAGGTGACTCCAGTTTTTCCCAGCAAGGTGGCTCATATGTGTTTTTAAAGGCTTTTTTATTTAAGGAACCCAAAACGGGATGATGGGGAGAAGGGAGGCGAGATGAGGGCACACTGGGCGATGGAGAGAAAGCCTGTGGGTCTCACCTCGACTGACCGGCTCAAACATTTAGGAAATATTTAGGGAAAGAATGAAAAACCACCTCCTAGACAGGATTCGGTGGAAAACCATCCACCACCGATTTGCATGTCCCCACGGCCAGGAGGACCCCCAGGAGCATCCCCCACCACTGGCTCCCAGCCCGCCAGACACACGAGGCCCCGGAGTGCGGTGGTGCTGGGGGCAGCGGCAGCAGTGCTGTCATTCCCTGCCTCAGTTTCCCCGTGTGTAGAGATGATGGGTCGCCCCCTCTCCCCAGGGATTCAGATTGCACAGGATGCCCTTGAACTGCCCCCCGGTCATCACCGGTGCTGGGCGAGGCACGCCCCGGGGCTGTGCAGACGGGATGACAGGGGGTCTGCAGATGGGGGGACAAGGGTTCCTGTGGATGCAGGGACACAAAGCTCTGCAGAAGGGGGGGACAGAGGGAGCAGGGGCTTTTGCACATGGGAGGCTCTGCAGAGAGGGGGTCAGGGGGATCTGCAAAAGCGGGGGACAGAGATGCCTGAAGACAGGGGGGACCATGGGATTCTGATGATGGGGGTGCAGGGTCCTTGTAGATGGGGGGACAGGAGTCTCTGCAGACCAAGGGGACAGGGGTCCCTACAGAAGGGAGGACAGGGATCCCTGTAGATGAGGGAGCAGGAGAGTCTAGGACAGGGGGCTTTGCAGACAAGGAGAGGACAAGGGAGACGGGGGTCCCTACAGATGACGGGGACAAGGGTCCCTACAGATCTGCCCTTCTCAGGCCAACCCCCTGCTGTGCCACCACCGCACCAGGGCTGGCCGCCACCTCTGCCGCAGCAGGGGGCTACGCAGAGCCCCCCCAGCACAGCAGGAGGCAGGGGCTGCCCGCAGCCCTGCCCTGGCCCCCAGCCCCCCGCGGGCCCTCGCGCCCCGCCGGCGGCCGCCGAGCTAACCGGTTATGGCAGCACGGCCCTCTCGCCTGCGAGACAGCGCACGCTCGACCGCGGCCGGCACCTTGCCGCGCCAGGCTGGAATTTGCAAGCTGTCCTGATGCATTAAAGCGCAAACGCCTGGCGTCCAGCTCCCAGCCCTGCCGGGGCCGGGGCAGGCCATGCCGGGCCATGGCATCCCCTCCCCAGGGACACTGACGCTGGGCCAGCTGTCCCCAGGGGCGGTCGGAGCCACCCTCATCATCTTCATCTTCTACATTTATTTTTCTCCTTCCTCCCCCCCGCCCCAGCCCCAGCTTTAAATAGCTCCTTCAGCCAAGCGGGGAGACGCTGCCAGGCTCCCGCTGCTGCCGCAGCAAGGCAGGGGACACTGGGGACATCAAACGCGGAGGGTCCCCGCCAGCGCTGGCGCTGCGGGCAGGCGGCCCCAGCCAGGCGGAAGCACGGCAGCGCCGGCGGTAACGGGGCCCCTTCCGGCGGGCAGCCCGGTCCGGCAACGTGCACCAGGGCACGGGGGGGATGAGGAGGTGCAGATGGACATGGGTGGACAGATGGACTGGATGTGCCACTCGCCACCCCAGAAGGGTGGGTCAGGTGGCACAGGACCCCAAGGTGGGTGCCACAAGCACTCTCCCGTGCACAGCTCCGCAAGGACCACCGCGGAGAGCCAGCCAGAGACGGGCTGCAGTGCCCCTGGGCAGCACCCATTCCCTGGGGAACCCAGGGTATCCCCTCCACTGCGCCCAGAGTCACACCGTGCCACTCCCCGGGTCCGCTCCTCCTGCTGGGTGCTTCCCACCGGGGCCAGCACCCACCATCCTGCATCCCCCACCCTGGTGACTTTCAGAGTGACCTGCTCAGTGACCCCCCCAAGGCCTGGGCTGCCCCTCCAGCTCTTCCCAGCGGGCTGGGGCACTGTGGGAGGCTTGGGCACCCACCAAGGCTGCAGGCAGAGGGGACATCCTACTCCCCAGCATCGTACTCGCCCCTTGCACACACACCCAACAACACTCTCAAATTGCCACGGGACCCAACGCCTTCCCACAGCCACCAGCGCAGCAGAGAGCTGACCTGTAAAGGGACACATCCATCCCGTGGCTGGGTGGGATGGGCTCGACTGGCCGTGCTGAACCCAGCCGGCACGGGGCAAATGGCAGTGGGATGCCCATGGGAGGAGGGAACGGCAACAGCCGGCTGGAATAGGAGTGTGAAGAAACGCCTCTTGCGTGCTCTGTCCGGAGCCAGCTAACGAGGCCATATTTGAAATGCTTCGCATACCTCCGGTCATCAGATTAGTGAGATGCAGAAGGTAAAGCAGAGGGCAAGAGGAGCGCTCCCCGAGCCAGCGATCCTCGGCCACTCACTCCCACGGGCTGCAGGAAATAGGGGAAAAGTCCCTGGCCAGCAGCGGGGCACAGGGACAAAGAGCAGCCATGGGGACCCCGGGAGAAATGGGTGCCTGGGATCTGCTTGTCTGCTGTGATCCCAGCTGGACACGGCACGGATGCAAGAGGGGAAGGTGGGGAAGGACAACCCAGCATGGCACTCGCAGCCCTGCATTCAGCCACCCAGGCTGTCTGCAAGCTTGCTTCCACATCCCGGCCACCAGCCACTCCCAGCCCTCACCTCCCCATGGCCCAGTCAAGACCTGGACCTGCTGAGAGACCTTTCAACGTATGAAGTGAACGTATAGGAAAGTCAGAGAGAGACTTTTTACCAGGGCCTGTTGTGACAGGACAAAGGGCAATGGTTGTAAACTGAAAGAGGTCAGGGTTAGGTTGGACATAAGGAAGAAATGTTGTATGATGAGGGTGGTGAGGCCCTGGCACAGGTTGCCCAGAGAAGCTGTGGCTGCCCCCTCCCTGAAAGTGTTCAAGGCCAGATTGGACACGGCTTTGGCCAACCTGGGCTAGTGAAAGATGTCCCTAGATCTTCTGGTGAGGGTTGGACGAGATGATCTTTGAAGTTCTCTTCCAACCCATTCATTCTCTGAGTCTGTAAAAGGAGGCAAGACCCCACACAGCCTCCAAGTAACGTCTGCAGGCACAGCTCGTTTGCCCTCCTTTGACCTGGACCCAAACCCAAAGACAGACTCCTGCAAAGCAGAGGGCAGAGCACTGGTCTGCACCTCCCGTGGGTGTAGACCTCCCTCCATCAGGCTTTGCACCAGCATCAAAAGGTCTCAAGCCATCCCCAAGACATCAACACTCCTTGGGCACAAATGGTCCTCCCCAGCCACGCTCCAGCTGCAGGAGAGGCTGGAGAGCAGGAACCTGCCTCTGACCAGCAAGTGGACACAGAGAAGAACCTACAGGGCATGGAGGCAGCAGAGATGAGAGCACCTGGATCTCCAAATGCTTGGGACCCTTCAGGTTCAGGAAGTTCAAGTGAGAGCCCCTCAGCCTTCGGGATGTTCAAGTGAGAGACTCAGGACTTGGATCTGGACCCCAAACTGCTCTTCTCAGCCAGTCTCTGGGGGAGAGAAAGAGGCACAAAAGCCACAAAGCAGGTCCCAGCAAAAAGAATTGAGAACCAATGGCCCCAGGACACCTGGGGACACCAAGAGACCACTTGGGGTCCAAGCGGATGGAGCCGTGTTGCTTGTTTGGGCACAGCCGAAGACTCTCATAAGGAAGATCGTGGGAGATGGATATTGCCCAGATACCACTATGAAGAGCTGGAGCACAGGCATGAATTCAAGGCAGGTTTGCAAAGGCAAAAATGAAACATCCATCAAGCCACAAACGCAGGTGAGACCAGGGCTGCCTTCCAACAGTGGGCAACCACCAGCAAACCAAGGGATGACCAGAGACAGCAGCAAGAGGACACCAGAAGTGAACATGCCCAATCTCATCATACCGGAGCACAAACCCAACCCTTGCTCAAGCCTGGGCCACACCCAGGAAGCTCAGCAAGTGCTGAGCAAACATATGCCAGGGTCAGTTGGGGTCTCATGGGTGGCAGCACCCACCCAAAAACCCACCGGAGTCACACAGAAGCACCTCGCAGTCCACGAGGCCAGGACAGCGCTGTTCCCCAGTCCTGCCACCACCCCACCACCCAGAGTCTGGTGCCATAAAGGTGACAACCAGACCCTTGGGATAAAGCCCATCTCAGAAGTGACCCAGAAATGACAGGCTACATCTCACACCGCGGCGCAGGTCCCATCCATCACCCACACCATGCCCCTGAAGAAGTGTATCACAGTGTTAACACGGGGCAGAGCCAGTGACATAAGCTCTTTTCCAGCTCCCACCTCTCCGATCTGGGAGAGTGAAGACGAAAAGCACATCCTGCTTGGAAAATCAGAAAATGGCATTTTCTTTCTTTGCCACCAGTTCCAGGGTCGAGGCCAACACGTACCTTCCCACGCCTGGGCCACCACGCTGTAAGCACCACTCCAGGGAGGTGACGGGTCCTCATCCTCCCAGCACAAAGGATGTCCAAGTTCAGGTGATGGAAGATGCTTTGGTACGAGCGATACCATTTGAGGACAAGGACATAGAAACAGACCCACAAATCCCAAGGCAAGGCTGAGAGCCAAGCCTTCACAAGCTGGACGCAGCAGGGCTGTTACTCAGGTCCCTCTTCCATGCCGTAACGATGGATGGGTGGAAACCAGAGTCACCAAAGCAGCCTCTCAAAACCTTCTGACCTTAAAAATCCTTTTATTCACATAATAACAGGCTGCCACCCCTGTGTGGCAAGGGCTGTCATCTCTGACTGTCAATAACCTCCACCTGCTTGCAAGCCATGGGAGAAGAGGAGCCAGGATGAAACCACTCCAAAGACGTTATCGATGCACCCCCCTCCCCAGCCCCACAGCACCCCCAAAGGAGAGACTATTGGGCCGGGTGACAACCTGCTCCATGACACGTTCACACCACCAGTGCTGAGATGCTGATGGACCCGAAAGCTTCTTTTGACTCTGGTCTTCAGGCAACTGAGGGCCAGTGGCCAGGGTAAAAGGTGCCCTCTGGACTCTTCCAAAGGCAATGGGACCCACTGGTCACCCTCAGCCACTCATTGGTGTCACACTGTCCTGCTGCCTGGCTCTCCCTGGAGATCTCCCAGGTCTCCAGCACTGCAGGTGTCCCCCAAGGGACACAGGACATGGCTAGGCATGCAGACTGCTCCTCACCCTCATGCCCTGGTGCTCACCCAGCGGGTTTCCCAGGATGGGGAGACACAGCCCAGCCTCCCCACCAGGACATGTCCCTCTGGTGAAGGCAAAGTCTGCTGCAGGCCTGATCCTGCCCTGCTCCCCATGGCAGAGCCACTGCTGAGCAGGAGCAAACCCAGATGTTTCCTCCCACTGGCCTAGACCTGAGATTCCCCAGACGGTTCCTTCTGGAGATGGTTCCTCCTCCCACCACCCCTTTGCTCCAACACCTCTTCCCTCCTGCCACTCCTACACCACTGCCCCCCTTCATCGACTCACAGAAGGGTCTGGGTCAGAAGGGACCTCCAAAGACCACCTGATCAACTCCCCTGACATGGGCAGGGACATCTTCCACTAGCCCAGGTTGCTCAAAGCCAAGGGGCAACCTGGCCCTGAACAATTCCAATGATGGGGCATCCACAACTTCTCTGGGCAACCTGTCTCACCATCCCATCGTAAAACATCTCTTCCTTATGTCCAATCTAACCCTACCAACTCTCAGTTTAAAACCACTGCCCCTTGTCCTGTCATGACAGCCCCTGGTAAAAAGTCTCTCTCTGTCTTTCTTATAAGCCCCCCTGAAGTATTGAAACGCCTCAGTAAGGTCTCCCTGGAGCCTTCTCTCCTCCAGGCCGAACAAGCCCGTCTCCCTCAGCCTCTCCCCACAGCAGAGCTGTCCCAGCCCTCGGACCATTTCAGTGGCCTCCTCCGGACTCGCTCTCACAGGTCCATGTCTGTCTTGTGCTGGGGGCCCCAGGGCTGGACACAGTGCTCCCGGGGGGTGTCAGGGGAGCAGAGCAGAGGGGGACAATCCCCTCCTCACCCTTCTGGGCACACTGCTGGTGATGCAGCCCAGGATACAGTTGGCTTTCTGGGCTGCCACACTGCCAGCTCATGTCCCATCTGTCACCCACCAGTATCCCCCAGTCCTCTGCAGGGCTACTCCCAACCCATCCACCTTCAGGCCGTCCTGGGACTGGGGGTTGCCCAGGTGCAGGACGTTGCACTCGGCATGGCTGAAACTCCCACCCTTCCTCCTGCTCCATCGCCTGCCTTGCAGGAAAACAGCTGATCCCACACACCAGCTACCGCCAGCATCTCCATCCCTTCCCCAGCCACCACAGCCTGTCCCCATGTCCCCAACAGGATGGGGGGCCACCCTCTTCCTGGGATGGTGGTTCCCATCCTCCTCCTCAGCCTGACTGAGCTTCAAGAGCCCTATTCACTGGGGGGACACCTGGCCAGGCAAGCCCCCCCAACCTCCATGCCTGGGCTCTTCGCAGAGGGGTGGTGGTGAGGGGTAGTGGGGACAACTGGGGTAGTGGGGCCCTGCAAGACCCCCCATGCTCCCAGGAGTCAAAGTCGAGTCAGGGGAAAAGGAGGGGGAAAGAAAAAAAAACCCAACCCTTTTGAGTGCAATATTTTAGTTGAGCAACAGAGCATGAGTAAAGGAGGGAGCTTTTCGTGGTCTGGTGAGTTTAAGCTATGAGCTGAAAGTTTAACTATTAATACACTTAATCAAGAGGTTGTTCCTACAGCCAGGGTTTGGGAAAACAAACGCGCCGGCGGGGTGAGGAGAGGCAGGGGAGCAGCGGCACCCGCTCCTGCCACCCCAGGGAATGTCCCTGCTGGGGGGGAATAGAGGTGGAGGGTCTGGGACCAGCCGGGGCCAGATCCAGCCCCCGCTGAGCCATGAACGGCCACAGCAGGAGGTGCTGGGGCAATGCTGGCTGCAAGGGCCGAGCACCCGGGGTCTGGCCCTCCTCCCAGCCCCCCAAGCAGGAGCTGTGGCAGAGGGGACATTTTTGGGGGGAGGATGCCACCCCTAAGTCCTGCAGCGTCCCCAGGTCCTGGGAAGCATCGCCTGCACTGCTGACACCTGCCCGTCCCCAGCCTGGAATGGCCCCGGTGACACTGGGAGGTGCCGGCGGGTGAGGGAGCCCCAAGGTGGGGGATCCCCAAAACATCCAGCCCCGGTGCCCCCACGGCATCTCCCTGACACCCGCCTTTGCTGAGGAGAAGAAAGAGTAGGGACAGGCTGAATTTCGGGGCACGGCGCCCAGAGCCCCTCTCCCCTGGCCGCCCACCTCGCGCCACGGGCAGGAGGTGCAGGCAGGCGCCTGGCAGCGCGGCGCCGGCTGCCCGCATCTCCGCCACAAAAATCCATGTCAAGGACGACTCGGCCGCCTCCTGCCTTCTTCCCACCGAGACGGGGGCGGGGGGGGGGGGCATGCGCGGCGCCCAGCACAAATCCACCCCCAAACCCCTGCCTACCCCCCCCCCTCCCCGCCGGCAAACAGGCAAAACCCCCTCCCTGCCCACGAGGCCACCAAATCCCCGGACGGCACCGGACGGCCGCGGCGGGGGGCCGGGACGAACTTCTGAGCGCCACCGGCGGGTCCTTTGTTACTTTGCTTTTGTTGTCACACGCCGGCGCGTCCCCGTCCCCATCATCCCGTCATCGTGTCCCCCCCCCCGCCACACACACACACACACACACACACACCGACGCTGGCCCCGAGGTCAGGGCGCAACATCTGCCAGCTCGCCGGGCGGCTTCGCCGGGGCGATGCCGGTACCGGCACCCCGGGTTTGCCGGGCCTTCGGGGGGGATCTGCCGGGAGCCGGAGCCACCACGCGCCGTGACACTTTTCGGGTTCGAGGCTTCGCCCACGTGACGCCGCGACCGGTTTGAATTCGATGTGGTGGCAAGAGCCGCCGGCACCGCCGGGGAGGCGAGCGCTGGCGTCCCCACCGGGTTCGGATGCTGGGAACGAACGGGGGCTGCTGCTAGAGAAGATGGTTCTGCAAAGCTTTTCTGGATAGAAATTGTAAGGAGAGACAGACGGACCGAGAGGGTTTCCATGCCTGTGAGCGCTCCCGCTGAGCGGTACCTTTGGGGGGTCACCACCTCGCCTCCCCCCCCCACCCCCCCCGCCTTCCCATCCAACCCCTCCTCGTCCTCACCCCGCTGCCCTCCCGGGGAGGGGGGGATGCAACTCAACTCCCCGGGGAGCAGCGAGGGGTTGGGGAGCGGAGCGGGGGGGTCCATCCCTCCACAGTCCCAGGTGCGGCCCCGCCGCCAGGCGAGGGGGCCGGGGGGGGGGGCGATCGGACAAAGCGGCACAAAGGGGCTGCTGACACAGCAAGGGCCCGTTTCCAGAGAAACAAAACTTCCGCCGGCTCCGGCCCTGCGCCCCAGGTAGCCGGGCTTGTGCATCCCCCCCCCTTCCCCAAATCCTGCCTCAAACCGCCCCCCATCCCCGCAGCACATCAGCCCTCTCCAATCTGTTCCACACCCCCCTCCCCGCCTTCCCGGGGTCGCTTGCAGGGAGTGGGCGGTGGGGGGTAAAGGTTGCCCGGCCGGGGTCAGGGGCGACGGCGCGGCGCACACATGTGATCCGTTATCGCAGGATGTGTGCGCAGCTTTGTTTATGCGTGGGACGCGGAGCGGGGCGGGCGCCGACGCTTTGCCCCCCCCTCCATCCCCATCCCACCCCCCCTTCCCCTTCTCTCCCCAATCAATCATCCCAGCAAAGAAAAAACCGACCCAAAGCAAACACGGGCCCGCAAGAAGGACGTCGCCAGTTGGGGGATGCGATGAAAAAAAAAAAAAATAGTAATAATAAAAATAAAATAAGAGGGAAAAAAAAAAAAAACAACACCACCGTGGGGCCTGTGGGGCCACGATTCAGCGGAGTTTGGTGCCGTGATCCCAGGGTTCAGGCACAATTCACCAACCCCACGATGGCTTTGGGGCTGGCAGCACCCACGCCGGGCACAGACGAGGGATGTGACACGGCAGCCGCTGGGATCCAGCTGGGTGCTGGGTGCCGGGGTGTGCTGGGTGCCCTCCCCGCCGGAGGTGGGGGGGAGCGGGAGGTTTGGGATTCCCATCTGACGGCGAAGCGGGGGGTGGAAATTACTTGGGAAGGGCGGGGGGGGGATGATAAAGTTGGGTTAGTTGTTGCACATGGCTGAGCGATGGCGAGCGGCGCCGCTCCCACGGCCGGTCCCCGGTGGAGGAGCCAAACTGCCGCTGAAGCTCGGCGCACCCCCGGGGGAGGCGAGAGCAACCCACGCGGGGAACCCGAGCGCGGAGGGGCCGCTGCGACCGACAGGCGCTGGGCGGGGGCTCCTCCTCCACCACCACCCCCCCACGCGAGATCCGCCGCGGGTGGCAGCGGCCGGCCCCGCGCGCTGCCCGCTGCCCGGGGCGCGCCGCCTCCCCCCGGCGCCGCCGCGCTGCCGCCCCCGCCGCCCCCCGGCCCCGCCGCCACCATTGTCACCCGGGAAACCACCGGGCGATGCCGCGGCGGCCCGGGGTGGCGGGCGGGCGGGGGGCGCGGGGGGGGGGGGGGGTGCGGGGGGGGCTCGCCTCCATCCCTCCCCCCCGCCCCGGCTCCCGGCGCATCCCCGCCGGGGTGCGGGGTACCGGGAAAGGGGACGGGGGAGGGGGGGGGGGACGGGGCGGGGGGGTGGTTCAGCCGCACCGAGAAAAACTTTGCTCGTTACCCCGCCGCCCCTCCCGGGAAGCGGCGGGGCCGCTCGGGCGCCGCGCAGGCAGCACCGGCCGGGCCCCGGCGCGGGCAGGCGGCCAGCTCCGCGCCCCGCCGCCGCCGCCGCGGGCAGCCCGGTAACGGCGCCGGGCGGAGCGGGGCGAGCCGCAGCCGCCCCCCGCCAAACTTTTTCTTCTCCCCCCTCCCCTTTCCCCACCACCACCCCCCCACACATACACACCCCCCAACTCCGCCGCCGGGGGCCGGCACCTACCGCCGGTCCGGGAGCCGCCGCCGCTGCGGGCAGCGCTGCCGGGAGCGGCGGGGGCTGCCCGGGAGCGGGGGAGGGGGGGCGGGGAGGGAAGGGATGGGGTGGGGGGGGTGGAGGGGGGGGGGGGGGTCAGCACCTGCCCGGCGCTGGGGAGCGGGAAGGGGGGGGGGGGGGGCCCGACGAGAGGGGAGCCGAGGCGGGCACGGTGCCTCGCCGCCGCCGCACACCCACCTCCACATCGCCGCTCGCTCTGGGAGTGCACAGCCCCCGAATCGCGCTGCACGGCGCTGCCGCCGCTGCCCGCGGCTGCCGGCAAAACCCGGACCGGACCGGACCGCCCCGCCACGCCGCGCCGCGCCGCCCCACGCGCGCCCCCCGCCGCCCCACGCGCGCCACGCCGCCCGCAGCCCCCCCTCGAACCCCCCCCCGGGCTCCCCCGACCCCCGCCGCGCTGTACAAACACCCCCTCCTCGCCCCCACGGGTGTCACCCCGCTGTGCCCCGCCGTGCGCCGTCCGCCCCCACGGGTGTCACCGGAGCGAGCCCCTCCGCGTCCCATCTGCCCTCCTCTGCTGTGACACCCGTGTCCTATCTGCTCCCCCCCCCCCCCCCGCGGTGTGTCGTGTCCCCCCCGTGTCCCAGGCGCCCCACGGGTGTCACTAGGGTGTCCCCCTCGTGTCCCACCTGCCCGCGCGGGTGTCACCCCGCTGTGCCCCCCATGGGTGGCGCTGCGGTGTGGCCCCCCCCCCCCCTCCGATGCTAGCCACCCCACTGTACCCCCCCCGTCCCCGTGTCCCATCAGCACCAACAAGACATCACCGTGGTGCGTGTCCCCTCCGTGTCCCATCCATTCCCACGGTGCCACCCCGCCGTGCACCCTACGCCCCACCCACCCCCACAGGATGCCGTTGTGATGTGCCCCCCCATGTCCCGTCTGCCCACGCGGGTGTCACCCCACGGTGCGCCCCCATGTCCCACTCACCCCCAAGGGGTGTCACTGTGCTGTGCTCTCCATGTCCCAGCTGCTCCCAGGGGTGTCACCTCCTTTGTACACCCCATGAGCCTTTGTTTCACCCCACTGTGCACCCCGTGTCCCAGTCACACCCACGGGTGTCGCTGTGATGTCCCCCCGGCGTCTCATCCACCCCCATGGGTGTCACCCCCCCATGCACCCCGTTCCCACCCGTCCCTATAGGTTTCACCCTGCTGTGCCCCTCCCATGTCCCACACACCCCCACGGGTGTCACCCCACTGTGCACCCCCTCGTGTCCCACCTGCCCCCACGGGTGTCACCCCACCGTGCCCCCCTAATCCGGCACCCATCCCCAGTGGCGTGTCACCCCAGTGTCCCCACCCTCTCTGTGGCGTGTCACCCTGCTGTGCCTCCCCACACGCCCCTCTGCCCCGAGGGGTGACTCCCCCTCCCCCTCCATCACACAGCCTGTCCCCCCCCACCCCCGGGGGGGTCACCCTGTGCCCCACCAGCCATGTGCTCCGTGGGGTGTCATCCCAGGGTGCTCCTCCAGCCCCGGGCCACCCCACGAAGCTTCACCTTGGCAGGTGGCCCCCATCCCTCTGTGTCCGCCACCGTGGGGTGACCCCGGAGTGTTTCCCATCCCTCTGTCCCATCTGTGGGGTGCCCATCCCTCTGTCCCCCCACCGTACCCCATCCCTCTGTGTCCCCCATGGGCTGCCCCGTCTCTCTGTTCCCCCGTGGGGTGCGGCTGGCAGCGGAACACAGATGCGAGTGCCCGGGATGCAGAAGGGGGGGTCCCCCACGGTGCAGAGCCCCCCCCCCATCCCACTGCCACACCTGGGTCCACAGGGAGCATCATGTTGGGTGGGGGGTGAGGAACCCAAACCACGGAGCCCCTGCGCCCTGAGCCTGCCACCGCCACCAGCAGGGACCTCACCGGTCCCCAGGGTGCAGCATCAGTTGAAATCCCCCTGAATAAACAGCAAATAATCCGTGGTACCAATAAATCCCCCGGAGGGAGGGGACTAACCCCTCCGAGGTCTGGCCCCGGCAGCAGGGGACACGCTTGGCCCAGAAGTTTCCTGATCAACTTTTTGGCAAGATTTTTTTGCTGCTGGGGGGGGAGATTTTTTTTCCTCCTTTGAGAGGTGGGCACTGAAAAATTGGAAGTTTTAAAAAATTCATTAAACCCCCACTCCTCAGCCGAGAGCAGCTTTCCAGGGACAAACAGCCCAAAAAAAAACCACCACCCCCAATTCCTGCAGCCTTTTCGGTTGCCAGCAAAATAACCAAAACCTCCCGAAAGCAGAAACCCTGACAAAAATGAAACTGGGTTTGTGTTGCCGTTCATTTTTTTTTTATTTTCACAGGAATGCAAAATCGCTTCCCACCCTGCTCCCGCCTCGAAATGAAACAAAAAATGTAAGATTGGGGGGGGGGGGGGCCCGCGAGCAGCACGGATGCGCTGTTTGTATTTGATCCACGTCTCGTTAATTATGCGCCTTTTGCATATTTAGCGACTGGGATTTTCAAACGCGGGCACTGTGACGATGCTCTGGCTTCCCAAAAATCTCCCTCCCGGCTGGCAGCGATGGGAGGGCGCTGCCCTGTCCTCCTGGGACACCCCCTGTGCCCGTTCCCTGGCTGGCATCGCTGCCAGCCCCAGCTCGTCACCCTCAGCCCCTCTCCTCGCCCTCCCCAGCGCGCTCCCTGCCTGTCTGCCTCCGCCGTTCAGCCTCTCGCCCCCCCCAAAAAAAAGGCGGCGGAAGAGCCTCGTGCCAGGCGCACGGGATGGGGGTGGCACCAGTGACGCGGGATGCAGGGACAGCATCCCACCAGCACTGCACCCCAGCCGCCACCGCCCCTCTGCAGCCATTGCTGCCCAGCGTACCACACCTTCTCACCCAGGTGGGCTTCACCCAGGGAGTTTCCTTTGCCCTTTTTTTGGCTATTTTTACAGACTGGAGCGTGCCCCACCGCCCTGATGCCGCCGTGAGATGCGGGGTGCTGATGTCCCCCTTGCAGAGGCAGGGCCTGCAGCGACTGCACCTGGAGTTTGCCACCCACCCAAGGTCCTCTCCCGGCCGCAGCAGGATTTAACCGCTCAGCAAATGTGAAAAACTCACATGAATGAAAATGGCCTTTGCTGGGGGCTGAAGTCCTCTGGAGAGGGGAAACTGAGGCACGGAGCAAAGTGGGCACTTGCTCACAGTGCTGGCAGCAAAGCTGGCGCTCCAGCCCAGCACTCCCCAGTGAACCTCCAGGCTCCCCAGCATCCCCCAAGGTGGTACCCCCTGGCCAGCACCCAGCCCTGGGGGGGGGACGTGGTCCCCCAGTGCCCCCAGACTGGCCCATCCCCAAGGCACAGGGACAAGGGCGTCCTCCTGAGCCCATGAGCCTCCATCCTGCCACTGGACCCTGATCCCTCGGCGTGCTGGGGGGGGGACAGGGGGGTGGGGACGGGGGGCAAAGCGGACGGGGAAGGAAGATGACAGGGACAGTTACGGAGAGTGAGAGGCCGGGGATGTAGGATGAGAGGGATGAGGATAGAGGGCAAATGGGACAGGGATGGAGAATGACGGGGCTGGGAATGGAAGGTGAGGGGGACAGGGATGGAGGGCAAGGGGCGTGGGGGTGGAAGTCAAGGGGGAAAAAGATGGAGGGTGAGGGGTATGGGGACAGGGATGGAGGGCGAGGGGAGCAAGGATGGAGAACGACAGGGATGGGGATGGAAGGCAAGGGGGGCAGGGAGGGGATGGAGGCCACAGGGCTGGGAGGCACAGGGAAGAGGGACGGCTGGCAGGGGGACAGGGTGGAAAGCCTGCCTGCAAACAGCAGCGCTGCCTCTGGTCTCTGCCTGCCAGAACTGGTGCCAAAATCTCTCCCGCCATGCCAGGCACCCGGCTCCCGCAGTGGGGTCTGCGCTGCCTCTTCCCCAGCCAGGGGGGCTAATCCAGGACCTCTGCCCAGCTCCAGGCTGAGGCACGGGGCTGGGAATAACTGAGGGGGGGAGGGAGGGGCACAGAAGGTGGAGGTGATGCTGGGCAGCCAGACCCTGTGGTGATAAGCAGGGGGTCATGCAGGTCCGTGGCCTCCCTGGGGGACAGCGGGGCACTATGGAATGGCAGCTGGAGGGCTGCCAAGGCTTTGGAGCTGGAAATGCGCCCCAACAGCCACCAAAGTGCAAACACGCTCCAAAATACCCAACCCCAACCCAAACCCTCCCAGCCCAGCCACTGCCATCCAAGTGGGTTACAGAGCTGGCACTTGCTTGTCACCTTCTCTATGCCAGGTGCAGGGCAACTTCTCGTGGAGGGTACCCAAATCCAGCCAGATGCTGCTCTGGGAGCCCCAGACCTTGGCAACATCCCTGATTTTGGAGAGGGGGCTAGATTTCTTCAGCCGCTGGGATGGGGGAACCTGGTGGGACCCAGCACTGGGAAGCTGGAGAAGCTCCTCTGGATGCTGTGCCAGGAGACCCCCTCACCCTAGCAAGTTGGGCTCAGGCTGGCACAAACCCCTTATTTTTTTTAGAAACCAATTTGCTCCCCTTGACCCTAATGGTGCTGGAAAGCAGAGCTGGAGCAGTCGGAATTTTTTGGGTGCCCACTTCTGAGAGCGTGCCCACTGTGTGCCTGGGGTCAGAGTGACACACAATCATCCTCAGTGACACACAGTCATCCTCAGGCTGCCCATGGGGATCCGCCTGTGCCCACCCAAGACCAGGGGACATGGCACCCCCTCGTCCCCTGGCTGGGGCCAGAGGAGTTCCCACCTTCCTGGATGCGAAAGCCTTGAGTCCCAGGAAGGGGGTGCCCCAAGCAGCACGTAGCCCTCCGCTGGCCCCTGCCGCCCGTTAATTGAGGCTCTGTCTGTGTTAATTTTTAACCCCAGCTGTCTCCCACATGGCGGGCGCTGGCCGCAGCGGCTCACGCTGGCCCCGCTTCCCAGGGACGTGCCGCAGCCGCTCAGAGGCACAGGGACCGGCCACCCCTTCCTGGAAAGGGCTGGGGGGGGGGACACACGAGCTCCCACTGCCCATGGGGTTGCTGGATGGTTTGTGTCCCTCGTGGGAGGCCAGCCTGGGTCCCCGTGGGGCTCAGGGAGGGGGGTGCAGGTGCGGGGCAGGCATGTGGCACTGGCCTTTGCAGCTGGGGGGGCCACAGTCTGCGCTGTCCCCCCAGCTCCTCTACAAAGGCAGCAGCCACTGCCCGGGAATGTCCTGGCAGGAGGGACCCGGGCCTCAAAGCAAACAAGACGCCGCGCCGGTGGTTGGGAGAAGGGCAGGAAGCCGTTTTCCCTCTGCCCTCTCCCACCCCTGTGCAGTGGAGCGAGGGGGGAGTGCGGCATGGGGAGCCGCAGGGGCTGGCGAGCATCCCCCTGCCCGCAACAAGGAGGCAAGGCAAGACCCCCACCCAAATCAGCCCTTCCTGGGGGCTGAGGAGCTGCTCACATGGTGTCAAGGGACACCACGGCCATCCGGGTGCCCCGGACGTGCAGCCTGTGCCGGGAGAAGGGCGAGCGGGCGCAATGGGTCTCTGCTGCGGGGCCGGGGGCCAGGTGGGCTGCGGGGCGAGCAGGCAGAGCTGCAGGCACGCCTACGTGCCAGGCTGCAGGAGAGCCACGAGGACACGCGAGCTGCAGCGTTTCCACCTCCGGGGACCCTGGCAGGCGTTGGGGTTTTTTTTTTTTTTTTGAGCCGGGGATTCGCCTGGAATTCAGACGCCCACGTGGTCCAAAATAGCCTCGCTCCAACATCCGGAGCGCCCTGCAAAAGCCATCTGCCTGTGCAGGCAGGGCAGGCAGCCGCGGGGCTGGGGCACGTCGGCACGGCTCAGATCCCTTCCTGGTGGCTCCTGCTGCCTACGTCTGCTGCCGAGGGTTTGCGGAAGCGGTGCCCAAGCCCTGCCAATGAGAGAGGGACAGGCGAGCGCCGCGATGCACGGCCAGGCAGAGGACACTGGTTCTGGGTCACATTAACACAGGCGCTTTCCCAGGGCCTGCAGATTTTTGGCTCGCCCCAAGCTTCTGCTCAGCAGCCAGGTCTGGGAAGAC
This sequence comes from Strix uralensis, assembly GCF_047716275.1. Lineage (NCBI taxonomy): Eukaryota > Metazoa > Chordata > Aves > Strigiformes > Strigidae > Strix > Strix uralensis. The sequence continues at coordinate 2,834,490 of NC_133985.1, forward strand.
ACTAGTGGCATGAAAATGCCTGTTCTCAGACCAGGGTGGTTGCCCTTCAGGTGGGAGCTGAAATGCAGAGCAAGCCACGCTCAGGGGGAAAATTATTCCTGCTCTGCTCGTGTCCTCCCACATTTCATCTCCGGGCCGGCCCTCTGCCACCATCTGGGATCCAGCATCGGTCCTGTGGTGGGACGGGATCCTTCAGCCCAGCACCTGGGGTGAGAGGAGACCTGCTCGACACAGGCCCTCCTTGCAAGCCCCCACCACTGGGACTGCGGGGCCAGGTGGGGCTTTTCGAACTGCTGCTGCCTGCAGCCATCCGCCCCAAACAAGCAAACATCGATGGGTCAGGGCAACCGCAATTTTAGAAAAACACATGCAAGTTAAAGGATTTTCCCCAGGAAATATCAGAAGTTACTTATGGCAAGAGCTAATTTGGGCACGCTTGAGTCAGGAGAAATGGAGAAACAACTGCGAAAGCCGTGCTGGCCTCCTCCTTGCCCGTATGGCAGCCGGGCCAGCACCTTCTGCCCAGCGTACCAACCTCCATGCTGCCTACACCCCAGGTCTTGCCCATACACCTTCCCGGCAGGCAGCCTCAGCAGGCAGGCAGGATCTGGGTGCCTGAGGATGATGGCGAGTCTCATCTGTTGGTGTTTTATTGAAGGCCACGGAGAAGCAATGGCCTGGAGCTTGTAGTGTAAGACCTGGTTCATGGCAGCATCCCTCCAGACAGGTTGGTGTACGTGGGCCAGCAGCCAGCAGTGTCCATGGGCACAGAGGAAGGAGATGATCTCCGGGTTGCCTAAGCAGGGGACCATCCCCATTTTACAGGGAACCCTTTGCACCACAGCAGGGCCCAGTCTGGGGGAGTTGGCCCAGCAGGAGCCCTGGGAGCAGAGCCCCTTGCCATCAGGGACACCAGCCTGGGAGGATGCTCTGAAGAAGTAAATCTCTTGGGAGCCCCAGGAGCACAGTAACCTCAGAGCAGAGTTAGGGCTAAGGGCTCTGAGGGTCCCCATGAAAACTCCCATGGTCCATCGCATCCCTGCGGAGGCAGGTCGGGTCACCCTGCTGAGCGCCCAGGCTGCACTTTGGCAGAGAGAACGTCTGAGTGAGGCTGAGGCAGTCTGGCAGACAAAGGATGCTCTGTTACCTCCTACAATCACAAGGCCTCTGGGGAAAGGCACACAGTGGGTCCCTCCGCTGCGAGATCCCGCCTGGACATATTTCATTTCCCCCCATTTCACATCCCCTCTTCCCAGCAATGCCACTGCAGCTGAGCCTTGACCAAGACACCATTGACAGAGGGGCCGTGGACAGGAGCCATGGACACCCTTCCTTGCAGAAGACTCTCAAAATATACCTTCTCTGCTTGGGTTGGTCTCCTTTGCCCAGCTCCACCGTCTTAGACCTGAGGAGCAATCACCCCCTGACTCTTACACACTGGAGCAGTGCTCCAAACCCACCACACTCCTCTCTGCTCCCATTTACTGCCCATAAAAGATGTCAGCAGCAGTGTGTGATTGATGCTATTGAAAGAAGCTGACTCTGACTCTATGGGTATAGGAAGGTGTCCCCCCTTGATCACCTAAACACCATCCATCATCCAGGCTGATGCCACCTCTGTGCTGATCTGCAGCCTGTAATGGATTGGAAGATGTCAAAAGGACCTGTTACATCCAGATGACTCTTCCTCCAGAAAGGAAGCTTAGGGGCTGAGCAGTAACTGCATGTCTATCACATCACGTCCTTAACCATCTAGGAACCTCCAAGATATCTCTCCTTGCTTCATCTTCAAGGGACCCTTCGACATTAGAGTTCAACTACAGGGGCAGCACCAAATTCTTGGGCAAGCTGAAATGTGCAAGGGTCCCATCAAGATCTTCCGGGAGAGACCTTGTGCAGCTACCTGAAAAGCAGGAGCATCGGGGTGCACTCACCCACTGCTTCTGCTGTCGGAGAAGCCGCCTCTTCACCAGGAAAACCTCTGCGACCTGGCTGGGAACATGGGTCCTTACTGGGGACCAGCCAGCCGCTCCTCCTCACCACCCCATCCCACCTTGCTGCTCTCCTCCCCTGAAGGCTTCCCTGCACCCACCCGCTCCCCACACTCAGGGGAGACCTCTGCATCTCCCCAGGGAGGTCTGGCATCGCAAGTCCCAGCGGGTGGAGAAGAGCTAGGCCTGAAGCTCTGATTTGTAGCTCCATTTCTTCTGGGGCAAACACAACCCGAGAAAACACGGCAAAGAGCCAGCCTAGAGTTGGATGGGAACAGACCACCATCTCCTTACCTAGGAAGACCAACTGGACTTGTCAAGAGGAAAGAAATTCATCTACATCTCACACATATGGTCTCATCCTAATGGATATGTATGAGCATAAGGGAAGAAGAATAACCTTCTGGTTAGGCTAAGGGCTTGGCAGTTGAGATTTCGCGATGCTATTCTCAGCGCTGTCCACACCTTGCTCCAAAGCCTTGGAAAACTCTTTATCCATCCTCAGGCCTCACGTTTCCATCTGGAAACGTGGCCAATACCTATTTTGCACTCACCACAAAGGGACATTTGAGATGCATCTGCCTCCTCGGGCGACTCTTATTTTGAGTTAGAGTGCGGGCAGAAGAGACAGGAAGAATGAAGAGCCACGAGGCTCCACTGGGAAAGCTCCAGCGCTGCTTCAGGCTGCCTGGAAAACTCAAACCTTGGTGTAAAGAGTGAAAAACATCCTTCCCCAGCAGTCTGGGACAGCACAACTCGTCACCTCTGATAGCCCAGAGCAAGCTGCAGCTTGCATGTTTTCATCCTCATGACCCAGCCCCAGATGCTGCCTGGGCTTGACGTCTCCCAGGAGGGATGCACTGACGCGCATTGCTCGAGTTGAGGGGAGCGCCTGGGACCACCTGCTGGGCTGCCAGCCAGGCAGGAGGCAACGGACTGGTGGTGGAAACCCACCATTTGTCAGCAAATGTGTGCCTAGAAGCGTGCTGTTGCCTGCTCGAAGAGAACAGTGCTCAACCGCTGGGACCCGCAGCAGTCAGTGGCCTTGCCTGAGGTCTTCCAGGGAATGAGGTGCTCCAGGTGCCCTGAGATGCTCCAGGGGACCACAGCACGTGGCTGAGCTGGAGCTGGGAGATGTCACCGGCTTACTGTAAGCAAACGAGGTGCCTCCCCACCAGTTCCCCATTGCTGGGAGATTCAGTGTCTAGCCATGACCATGCTGGGCAGCATCACCCACCTCCAGAGCCAGCATGGGGGTCCCACCCCTGCCCTGGAGCTCCCAGCCCCATGGTTGCTGCAGACCCACGGATAGACCAAGGTTGTCCCTCCTCATCCTGCCTCCTCCTGCTCTGTTGATCTGGTGCTGGCTGGGGCCCTGTGCCCCAGATGAATGCCAGCACGGGCTCTCTCCTCCACCTCCTCCACCTCCTCCTCCCACGGGGCATTTCTGCAGGAGCCCCAGCCCTGCAAGGAGAACACAGAGCAGCCAGAGCAGCCGTAAATCCTTCCCTGCAGCCCAGGGCTCTGCCAAACTCTCCCTTCCACCCAAATTTATGGAAAAGCAGGTCCCTGCCAGCGAAGAACAGTACAATCGCGAGGTAGAACAGGCGGTGCTCACTGGCTGCAGAAAGAGCTCCTGCAGCCTCCTCCGCTGACAGCCCTTCTCTTTCTCTTCCTCAGGCTGTCACCCTCGGTGGCTTAGGGACGGACACATCCCTGCACAGCCGAAGCACCCATGGAACAGCTTGCTCCTCCCATCCCACTCTCCCGGGAACCCCAGCCCCCCGGGAGCGCCCCAAGCCACAGGTATGAGCACGGGCTCCCAAAGCAAGGGAGACCCTCCATGGATGGGCACAGATGAGCCCAGCCACCACCTTGTGCCACCCCCTTCCCCTCTGTGCCCTCCGGGGCTGGCAGAGGGGGAAGCCCAGACATAGGTGGGGGAAGATGAAGGGTTCTGGGAGGGAGGGAGAGCCAGAAGCCGAGCATCACTGGGGATTGCATCACAGTAGCAAAGGTCAGCCATGTGCCAGCCCCTTTCTCTGCTGTCACAGCAGAGGTAGAGCTGACAGCAGACCCAAGTATTTGCATTTCCTGATGGCTGCGTGCTGAAATTTGCAGTCTTAATGGTGCATTAATGCTGGCTCCTGCATTTCATTACTTCTGAGAGCGAGAAAAGCACAGAGCAAAAATAAAAAGTCCCTTCAACTCGGCTGGGTGAGCCTGGCCACTGAGTGCCTGCTCCCGCCAGCCACCCATCCACGCAGTTGCAAGCCGGCCCTTGGCCATGAGCCACACATCTGCAGAAATCCCATTGCAAAACATCACGTTTATCCTCAACCCTGGGATGCCCCTTCCCAGGAACGGTGGAGCCCAGAGCTCACACACTCCTCACCCAGCTGCTGTCCCAGTGGGGCTCGCTGGAGACCCCCCTGCAAATGCAGGGGTGCTTCGGAGAGGCAACGCCTTGGCTGCCTTCCCGTTTCATGTCCTGCACTGCACAGGTCAGGGAATTCAATATAGCTTTTGCCCAAATAAAACTTGGCTGCTGCTTCTTTGCTGCAGCCTGGACATGAATTTCTGGGCCTGAGCTTAAGTGTAAAGCACTTGGAAACCTCTCTGGCCTGAAAGCACAGGGAAGAGGGGCAGCCAAGGCTTGCGCAGGAGAGCAGGAGGGAGCAAGCACGGCACAAGCGTGAGTGCTGGAGGTGCCTGAAAGGAGGGATCAGGCGCGGGGAACCTCCTAGATGCTCATCATGGGCCAGAGCAAAGCTCCTCTGCAATGGGCTTTTTGGGGTGAGTTCTAGGGTGTCCAGCGTGACAATGGCCAGCACCCTCCATGTCCCTCAGGACGTTACCTCCCACATGTGCTCAATAGCCCAGGGCACACGGATGAGAGCACCTGGGCAGCATCACAGCATCTCCTGTGGCCTTCTGATCTGCAAACCTTCATCTCTCTGCTCTTTGACTTTCAGATCCAGAATCAGCAGGGTGTGGTTCCTCTCTATCCTCTCCCTTGTCTGAGACTCACAAAGGTCTCAGCCATCAACACTGGGCAAGGGTGGGACAATTAGTTTGGCTGAATGTGACTCCACAATCCCCAAAAACCAGCCCCGCTACAGGCTCTTCATAACCCTACTTGAAAGCAACTGGCCACAGCTGACCCCAACACCACCCACTGCCACTGAGCAGCCTCCCACTGTCCCCAAGCCAGGGAGGACCATTTGTCACCCTTATGGCATCTGGGGCACATCGATAGGGTGGGGTCCCTTCCTGTATCCACCCCCACCACTGGGTGACTTTCCTGATGCCCAGCCTGAAATTCCCACTTGCTCTCCCAATCCTGGTTTCCATCTGCATGGCCAGCCAGCAGCCCCCTCCTGCCCAGGCAGGCCTGCCCTGCCTTTCCTGGCCATAAAAACAACGGGGCAGTGGAAATATTTCGGAAACACCTTTTACAGTTCTCTAGACAGGGCTGCAGTTAACCCCTAAAGGAGCTGGCTGCCATCAGGAAAAACAATTTCATTCCAGCCAAATTATTTCACAGGAAAAGGCTGATTTTGGTGCCATTTTTAACACAGATGACTTCAGCATCATTCCCCTGGACTCTGCCATCTTTTCCTGTTCTCACGTTCTGCAACGACCCGGTGCTCTAGCATCATCTGGATCAAACATTTTCCCTCGCTCCACATTCAGCAATTCCAGTTCCTTGGGGTTTCTCTGTCAAACTGCCCTGTTTTGCTGGACCGTGGTGCTGCTCCATCACGGCTCAGGTTCAGCCCTGCTGAAACCCCGCCCCTGCGACTGCCCTCCATCTATTTTCAAAGGCACCTACAAAGCATTATGTCACAGCACCTAAAATAGCAGATTCCGGTCCAAATCAGGGTGATGAGCACATTTTGTCCACCTCTTGCCCAGGTCCCAAGTGTCCAAGCTCCAGGCACGCAGTCACAGCTCAGAGCGGGGACACCAGCCACCCCACGGGTGCCAGTGCCACCCGACCATGGTATGAGGCCAGGAGGCATGAAACCCCTTGCTTTCGAGAGCACTTCTTCCCCACTTCAGACTCGCTTGAAAAGTCCAGCACCCTGTCAGGATGAGGCCATCCACAGCCAACTGGGGACCTCCACTGGAGTCCAGGCACAGTGGGACAGGAGGGACACAACCCTCCACAGTGGAGCAAATGGGAGGGTTTGGGGCTCAGACACTCCTGGGGTCCTTTTTCTCTGCACAAACCACACAGATGGTGTCTGAGAGGGGTGAAGCTGGTAAGCTTGACCCATCACAGCTTCTCGTGGTGCTGCGGCACCAGCAGCACTGACCTCCAGCACGTCCCAGCCCCCTCGGCCTCTCCTGGAGACGGCAGCGCCGGGACGTGACATTCCCTTCGTTTTATCTTCACACATGGGCAGTTCTCAACAAGCACTTTGCTCTGCCTGCAGCAAAGGCCAAACCCTTCCACCACCTGGCATGTACGAGGGCAAAGTGGTGTGAGAGCGTATGTGTCCCACAAGCAGCCAGGAAAAGGGACACACGGTCCCCAGCGCCCGGCTTGAGCCCACCAGCAAGGTCCCCAGGAAGGGACAAATGCTGCCCGAAGGTGGAAACCAGGTTCCTTCAAGCAGTGCCCTGGCTGTGGGGTCAGATTTATGGGTGTCAGAGCAGCCAGGTCCTCATCCCAGTAGTAGTGGTTTGGTGCTGCTTTGGGCACTGCACGTGTGCCTGGGTCAGTGTGGGGATGGGCACAAAGACTGTCCCAAGGAGGACCCATGGGCACGTGGCACGAGGAGGTTGTACAAACTGCCCCAAGCTCTCCAGGCATGAATGACCTCCTGGAAGGGGGCTGCCGTGTGCCCTAGTAGGTGCTCCACAGAGTCTGGCAGCTGACACTCACTCCAGTTCTCAGATGATCCCAAATACCCATCTCCAGCATGGTCCTGAGGAGGACGTCATCTCTGTCCCCTGCTCCCCCGCACTGGACCATCTCCCCCTGCTTGGGTCGATGCCCTGGGAGACTTTCCACTAACCGCTCCCTCCTTCCTGAGGGCTCAGCATCCTCAACGGGTGCTTCAGAGGCAATCAAAAATTGCTATTTTTTGCCTCTGGGAAAATTCAACAGCAATTCAGAAAAGAGCCTGGGATTTGGGCCATCTGCATTCAACATCACTTACCACCCATGTCACTGAGTCCCATGGCTTGACTGAATCCCTAAATCATCCTGTGCCTCAGTTTCCCACCTTTATAAAACAGAGAGGCTGTGCCTTTAGTTGTCCCGCTGTTTAACCTCCCTTTGCAAACCCTCTGGGGCAGAGGCTGCCTCTTGTTGTGGGGACTGGCAGCATCCTGGGTGCAGAAATGAAACCTTTGGGCAGCCTGCTGTAGTGGGGCAATCTGTCTGCACATGAGGAATGGTCCTACCCTCAGCCAGAGCGAGGCCTGGTCTTCTCTAGTTCGATTCCTTGGCACTGCAATTTGCTTTTCCCCGATTAAAAATGCACGGACTGTGGATTTCTAGGAGCGGAGGGGTTGCCCAAATGCCCTGATTTGGGAAAGGGGCTCAGTGAAGAGGCAAGGGATGGGACGGGGGGGGTGGTCAGTGTGTCCCGTGGGGTTTGGCTGTCCCAGGAAGGAGAAAAGGCACTGCCAGCCAGGTTGGGGCTGCAGGGGTGGCAGCTGCCTGGAGGGTCTGGTGGGACTGGTGGCCTTCAGAGAGGTGGCATTATCCCGCAGCATCCCAGTCACTCCTGGAACCAGGAGAGGGTTTGCAAGGCACTGAGTCACTCCAGCCCTTCAAAAAAAAGCAGTGCCCTCAGTGCAGGGCCAGATGACATGAGGACAGTCTCCGTAGTCCTCATGAACGCTGATTCCGGTTTCACTTCCCTCCCTCTCTTCTCCAGTTTTGACTGAAAACCATCTCCTCCCACCTCCTCCACGGCCCCTTCCAGTGCCCACAGCTCATGGAGCCCAGACCCACAGTCCCACGGAGAGCCCCTGCAGCAGGGCCAGAGCAAGACGATGGGTGCTCAGCGCTCATGGGAGCTGGCTGAGGGTGCTCACGCTGCTCAGCCTCCCAACGGACACCAGATATGCAAGGACCTTCATGCCCATGAAAGCATCTCCCATCGCTTCCCCTGCACCTGTACGAGGTGAGGGGGAGATGCCAGGGCTCCCCTTGATGGTCAGCAACCCCCATCAGGCGTCTCAGGGGAGGATGCCCAAATGAGCAGTGTGGACTTTGCACCCTGTAGCCAGGCTCACTGCTAGCTCCGGAGCCCTGACCCCATTGGACCTCATGTCACCTCCCCAAAATTCCCCACCCCTGCTTTGGAAAGGGCAAAGGTCTCAACTCCAGCTGAGGCACAGGTAGGTTCGGTGTGTCCTGATGGGATGTGTCAGGGAAGATGGGAAACCATCCGCCCTCCCTGAAATTGGGAGCAAGGTGGGGAACTGCCCCCTAAATCGGGTGAATCCCAGATCTCCCACCACTGGTGGTCTGAGACCTGGAGCCCCCCAGGGAGGGATCAGCAGGCTTCGATGGCAAGAGGCTGCCCGATGGCAAAGCCTTCCTTTCCCAGAAGCCGATCGCCCAGGGCACCAGTGGCCCATCCCCACCCTGGGGACATCCTGGCTGTGTGGTGGGAGGCAGAGGCAGAGCCCCCTGTCCCCCGTGGAACAGGGATAGAGGAACCGGCAGAGTTGCCATGGAGATTTCTCCCTAGCAGATGCTCTGGGCAGGTGCAAGAAGAGGCTCTGCCCCCCTCGCTGTGCGGCACAATGCCAGCCGGATCCTGCAGAAACAGGAAGCCTCTGCAACCGCCCGCCTGCCAGCCCAACGGCCACCACCACCGCCACCACCACCACTGGCCTCCCGGCAAGCAGGTGGGGGCAGCCGGGCCCCCTGCCAGCATCGGTGCAGGGAAACTGAGTCACCTCCCAAAGCTACCCCGAGGTCCTGGCTTCACCTCCCTTGGCCCCAGCCACATGGGATGTCAGCACGTCTGAGGGGCTTCGACCCACCTTTGGGCCCCGCCAGCCCTCCTTGCTGCCCACTTTGGCTGGCACCCATTGCCTTCTCACTGAGAAGGGCTGGCTGCACATAGCACTTACCCAACAGACTATGGGGCCCCCCCCTACACTGCTGGGGTGCTGGCGTGGTCCCACATGGATGATCAACCTAAGCCTGCCTCTGCAGCCTGCTGCCAGGACTGGAGGGGCACTGCTGGCCCCAGGCAGTGGCACGGGGCGCCCCAGCAGCAGACAGGTGATGTCGGCCCCGGGTTGAAGTCCAGTGGTGGGGACCAGCACTCCACAGCTCTGAACATCCCATCCCGGCAGCCCCCAGCTTCCCACCTTTCCTGCTGCTCCCAACACTTCTCCCTCTCCCAGTCCCTCCAGCTACTCGCTGTTCCTTAAAACCATCCACTGAAGTTCTCAGTGCCGCAGCATTAGATATATAAAAATCCCCCTTCCCCGGCTTTTTCATAAAGAATGCCTCGAAAAAACGCATCGCTAGTGCTCTCATCTTAACGTACAGTCGAAGCGCCACTCCTCGGGTGGGACCTTTATTAGGAGCTTATTTCAAATCAGGCTCTGGCCAGCCTTGTTTTTCAACTGTTTGCGTTGCCGGTTGTAAAGCGGTTGAGGCGAGCAGCGGGAGGGTTTCGAAAGCGTTACCCACACAATCAAAAGCTGCTCTATTAACTCGGCGGCGAGCGTTTCCGTGGTAAGCAAAAGTCGCCGGTTTGTGTACCTAGCGCAAAGGCTGCGTTTCAAAACACGCTCGGGTCGCTCTCCCGCTTGCGCCGAGAACCGAGGAGGAGATAATGGAGGCAGTGTTTGGACATATTTCGGCGCTATCACGGAAATAACGCAAGCCGGCAATCCTCCTGCAGCTGCACGATGGCCGCGGCACCCTCCCGGCGCCACAGGCACTTGGGGGGGGATTGTGGGCCTGGCCGTGCTGCCTGGGCTGCTGGGATAAAGCCAGGCAAAGCCCCCAGCTCCGCGGGCTGGTCCCACTCTCGAAATCCCAAAGGCATTAAGGGCGGTGGGGTACTGCTGCGCCCATCCCGGCAGCCCAAGGACAGCAGACCTGTTGCTGCTGCACCCAGTTAACCATGGGTGGTGGGTGGCACCTGCACCCTTGGGACAGGCTCTGGGGGTGGCAGCGCTGGGCAGGCGCAGGAGCAGTCCCTGGAGGGTGCTGAGGGGACAGAGGTGTGGTGTCAGTGTCCTTCCCAGGGTGGCACAGCGAGCAAGGGTGAAGGGCAGCAGGGCACAGGATGGGGACCTGGCACAGTGGTGGGGTGGGGTTGGAGGGGGGGTGCAGTGGGGCAGTAGTGGTGTGGGGTGCTGGGTGTCGGTGTAGGGTGATGCTGCAGGGTGGTGGTGCAGCGCGGGGCGGCGGGGCAGTGCCCGGTGCAGCGGTGCCCGCTGTGCTGCCGGCCGCGGGGCAGCACCCGCTGCCATGTGGCGCTTACGGCTGGGGTGGCTGCGGCAGACGCAGCCCAGCTGGCACAGCGCCTGCCACGGTGCCCACCCGTGCTGCCACGGCGCCCAGCGCTGGCCAGTTTGGTGCTGGTGCGGTGCTGCCCGGCACTGCGCCTGCTTCAGTGCCCGGTTTAGTACCCAGTTTGACGCTGCCACAGGGCTGCCCAGCGTGGTGCCCCGTTAGATTTTCTGCCCAGTGCGGTGCCTGGTTAAGTGTCCAGTTGGGTGCTGCCTGGCTCAGTGCCAGCACAGTGTGGTGCCTGGTTTGTGCCTCATTCGGTGCCTGGCGTGATGCTGCCCAGCCTGATGCCCTGTTCAGTGCCTGCTTCACCTGCAGTGCCATGTTTGGTGCCCGGCCCAGCACTGCCTGCCCCGTTCGATGCCCGGAGCAGTACCCGGTGCAGCACCCAGTGCGGCAGTGCCCGGTGCAGTGCTGCCCAGTCCAGTGCCCAGCTCTTCGCCTGGCTCGGTACCTGCTTCAGCGCAGCGGTGCCCGGCATAGCGCCTGCTTCAGTGCCCGGTTCAGTGCCTGGCACAGTGCCCGGTTCAACGCCCGGTTCTGTGCCTGGTTCCATGTCTGCTCCAGTGACCAGTTGTTTGTCCAGTTCAGTGCCCGGTCCAGTGTCCAGTCCGGTGCCCAGTTGTTTGCCCAGCCCAGCGCCCAGTCCAGTGCCTAGTTTGGGGCCTGTCACAGTGCCCAGTCCGGTGCCCAGTCCGGTGCCCGGTTCAGTGCCCGGTGGTTTGCCCAGCCCGGTGCCCAGCTCGGTGCCTGGTTCGGTGCCCAGTTGTTTGCCTGGTCCGGTGCCCAGTTCAGTGCCCGATGGTTTGCCCAGCCCAGTGCCTGGTCCAGTGCCCAGTGGTTTGCCCGGCCCGGTGCACGGTTCGGTGCCCGGTTCGGTGCCCGGTGGTTTGCCCAGCCCAGTGCCCGGTTCGGTGCCCGGTTCGGTGCCCGGTTGTTTGCCCAGCCCAGTGCCCGGTCCGGTGCCCAGTTCGGTGCCCGGTGGTTTGCCCAGCCCAGTGCCCGGTCCGGTGTCCAGTGGTTTGCCCGGCCCGGTGCGCGGTTCGGTGCCCGGTGGTTTGCCCGGTCCGGTGCCCGGCCCGGTGCGCGGTTCGGTGCGCGGTTGTTGCCCGGCCCCCTGCCTGCCCGCCGCTGCCCGCCCTCCGCTGCCGGCCCGGCGGTGCGGCTCCGCGGCGCGGCGCGGTCCAGGCCGGCTCTTCGGGGCAGCGCGGCGCGGGCGGCGCGCCAGGCGGGGTGTGCGGTGCCACCGGCGGGGCTCCCCGGGCCGCCGCCGCCGCCGCCTGACATTGGCTGGAAAGTGGAGCAGCGCGGCGGGGACGGTCGATGCGGATCGATCGCGGCGCGGGCGGCACCGCGGCACGGCACGGCACCCGGCACCCCGGTCTCCCCCCCACCCCCGCCCGGTCCCCCCCTCCCGCTCCCCCGGTGCCCCCGCTCAGCATCGCCCGGGAGCCCGCTGGGGGCTCCCTGGGGCGCCGCCACCGCCCCCCCCCCCCCCGCATCCTCCCCCCGGGCCGCCCCCGCGGAAGGGGCCGCGCTGCAGGCGCGGGGGGCAGCGGGAACCCGCCCCGCCGCCCGGGGGGATGCGCGGCCCCCGGCACCGGGCGGGGGCTGCACGGCGAGAGCCCAGCCCCAGGGACGTCCTGCCAGGCCCGGGGGGACTAAGGGGGGGGTGGGGGGGGGGGACACACGGGACTCCGGGAGCCGACAGCGAGTTTTGGTGGGGTGACGCTGCCCCATCGCTGCGTCCTTGTGACCCAGCGGGACGCGGACAGATGGGCTCAGCCCTGTACCCCGAACCCAGCCCGGGCCACCCCCTCGCCCTCCTGCCGAAGGCACCAGCTGGGACACTTTTGCTTGGGGTCTCTCCCTCCCCCAGGTGTCGGAGCCGTTTCAGGCGCGGCGGCAGGATCCGTCCCTCCCGCTGGCCTCGCTCCATCCCCCTGGGCCTTGCTGCTCCTTGCAGGTGTCTCCAGCACCAGGTACACGGAGCTCCGAGATCAGCCACCAGCCCTGGGACAGGGACCGCAGCGGCTGTGCCCATGCAGACCCCCACACTCCCCCATCCCTGCCAGCTCGGAGCATCTGCTGTCCCCGGAGCTGGCGAGGGCTTTGCTCCGGCTGCTGCTTTCAGGCTGCTGCACAGGGGACGTTGCCCAAAGTTTCCTTCCTGGCGGCAGGGAAATCTTTTTTAATATAGGAAACCAAAGAGGCTGTCTCGCAGTGCACATGCGCCGGGGCCAGCGCAGCCCAGCTCACCGCTTGTATCCACCCGGGAGGGATGGCTGTGTCTCTGCCCTTTATTTTTCCCAGCCAGAGCCACATTTTCAGGGCCAGGGACACGGTAGCAGTGTCAAACGACGGCGTCGGACATCGCAGCATCATCTCCCTGTCTGCCTCGGGGTGGGGGGATGCGCCGAAATCACTGAGTGTGGGATGAGGGCTGTCCCACAACGCTGGGGCAGGGAGAGCTACTTTGTCCGGGAGTGCCTTTAATTAATGGCAGCAGGAGCTGACGGGGAGGCTCAGCAGCACTGAGGAAGGGTTTTACCTGGGAGCTGGCAGCTCCCCCCAGACACCCCCTGCCCTGCGCAGGCAGCCCCTGGCCACTGCCTGATCTGAAGTCACTGCATGATGGTGGGACCGAAGTTTCACCAGGTTTTGTGTCTGTTTGACGGTGATTTTAACAATAATTCTGAAGGATCCTCTTGCAGCAGGCACCCTGGGGGAGACTGATCATTTGCTAGGGGAAAGGGGGGCATTTAAAATCAGGGGACTGAAAAGAATTGGTAAGACAGAAAAAAAAATCTGCTGAATAAAATGATAAATCGGGCTTCTGCGTTTGGGTCTCCTTCGCTCTTTGCCCCCATGGCATTAGCAGATGGGCTGGAGAGGAGGTCACACCGTATCTACGGCGCTTTACATCAGCGGAGGCACAGGCCCATCTTTCTCCAATACCTTTTTTAAAAAGGAAAAGAAAAATCCCTTTATTTGGCAACTCCTGCATGAATCAAGTTAGAATTTCACAGCTATTTAACACCTGGTTACAGCTTTAGCAGCAGAACCGATGATACCCCACACTCCGCACCCGCTTTGCATCGCGGGATCTCGCCCCTTCCCGCAGGCGGGGACAAGCCTTATTTATTTCTCCTTTATCAGGCAGGGATTTAAGGCGGGAGGTGCTTTGCGTGACCTCGGCGGGGGGTTTCCCCTGGCCCTGCCTGGCGGGGTGAAGCCCCAGCTCTCCCCCCAGCTCCCACCCAGCGCCGCCGCTAACCCCGTCCAGCTGCCATTACGGTCGGGTGGGAATCGACTCAAGTCCTTAAACCCCAAGAGTTAATCAAAGTGCTTTGAATATGTAAATGCTGAGTATTGTTTATCATTGCCTAGAGCTGATACAGCAGTTTTCCTGCTCAAAGCCCCGTTCAGATGGTAGCTCATGAAAATTCACAACAGCCTCGCAAATAGGTGATGGGTATTATTACCCCCTGTCTTCCAAATGAGCAAACGGAGGAAGAGCCATCGAGTGATGTTCCCCGTGGCAGCAGGAATCAGCCACAGAGGCCGGTGCCGGGCTTGGGAGGAGGTGATGGTCTGCCCCGCCGGGTGTAAATCAGCACTCTCCCCTCCACCGCTTGCCTCATTTCCTCCAGCTGAACATTTGTCCCTCGCTGCCCAGCCTCCAGACGGCGTTTGGTAATGCAGCCAGCGATGGTTGGGTGTGACGCTCGCTTAAATATACACACTGCAGGCTCTGGGCAGATAAATCTGCGCAGGCAAAATGCAATTTTCCATGAGGCTCTTCTGCAAGGCCTCCAGCAACAAGCACTCTATAAATTAATAAAACAACGCGCTTGACCAGGAAGGTAGAGCGTATGCGGGGAGCAAGGGCAAGCGAGAGGACTGCACACCCCGCGGGGAGCTCGATGCCTGTGGAGGTGGATCACTGAGTTGGTCTTGGCAGGGCTCACCAGGCACCTGCATCCTCAGCAGGCAGGGCAGGGGCAGGCAGTGGGCTGGCTGGGATGGGGGGGAGGCGCGGACTCCCCCATCACGCAGCTGCCCCCAGTTAAGGGCACTGTAGAGGGGACCATGGGGCTGGAGACCTCGACTCACTTCAGACCCATCTGTATCACCCAGGTTCATCCCACGGTGCTTCCCACCAGGTTCCCACAGGTCAACCCGTTGACGCCAGTGCCCAGAAGAGTTTTTGTCATCAACCCGAGCCGGGTGCCTCTGCGACCGAGAAGATGCCCCAGTTTTGGGTTCCCCTTGTGCAGGGCAGCCGACCCTGGAGGTCCAGGGCAGTCTCCTGCATCATGAGCCGTGCCTGCAGCAGAGCTGCCAACCTCAGGGGAGGCTGGGGGACAGCTGGGAGCAGGACGTGTCTCAGCCAGCCAAATTTAATCCTCCTACGTTAGCAAGGCTTAAAATAGGCTCCCTGCAGCATCGATGAGGGTGGTGGAGTTGGCCTACTCCAGCCCTCCCAAGTATTTTGGGGAAGCAGGGATGGCTGTATTGCAGACAAGCACAGCTGGGAGAAACTGCGCCGTGCTGCCAGGGCGTCCTTTGCTGAAGCCATCCAGGGAATTAAACACACCTTGCAGCACCTTCACCCCTCCAACCTCCCACCAACATGGGCTCCTCCTCTCAGGGTGCCACCTCCTCCCTTGTCATTCCTCTGCAGCCCTCTCCCGCTGTCTCCCATGGTTGGAGGGCTCCTGCCCCAGCTCATTTTTCCCTGCACCTCATTGAAACAATCCCTTTTGGTCTCAGTCCACCCTCCATTGGCTGCTGCCCCCAGGAGATGCCATCCCAAGAAGTGGTTGTCCATGTCATGACCCCGCTCACGGCATATCAGCGGCTCTTGGGGGTAGCTGCCCTGAGGGACTGTCTCCTCTATGGGCAGAAAGCCACAGAGGTAGCAGGTTACTGCTCCACATGGTGCAAAGAGAGAGAAGCTCTTGAAACAAGACAGATGTGGTGACACGCTCAAGGAGCTGAGCTGGCAACTCTGAAGACATGAAGGTATCACCAAGTGGTCATCTTGTAGAGACACTCTCTCTATGTCCCAAGCATGCTGGATGTCTTCTCAGTGCTGGTGTCTCCTCTACGCAAAATGCAAGCCCCTGGAATGCTGCAGGGTCAGCTCTAGCTGCTGACCACTGTCCCATGGTGAGGAACACCCAGGCTTCCCTGGCCTTTCCTTCCAAGGCAGCCAGAGAGATGCTCCTGGGGCAGAGCTGAGCTCTTGTAGTCACCAGCAAGCTGGCTGTGCTTCCTCACGGGCACTTCCATCCCCTTGGGAATGGGTATCAGCACTCTTGGGCCAGTGGAGGAGTCTGTCATTGGCCATCACCTCCAACTGGGGAAACAACTGGTGCTGAACAGGAGGGGAAGGATGGACGGGTGGATGGATGTGGATGTGTAGAACAGATCCAGGTTGGCAACATGCCCCCCTCCCTGGGCCATACATGAATCATCCCAGCATGTACCTGATGGTCTGGAAGAGATCTCCCACTGCAGCCCTGCAGCACTGGAGCTCTGCCCCGCCTCGAGCCAGAAGGATGGTTGGGAGTCAGGATCCAAGCCCAAAAAGTGTGAAAATGCTGTAGTGGCACCCTTGAGGAGGCACCAGCACCTCCCTGGGCAGGGCAGGACGGTGGCTCCAGGAGAAAGGGCTCCTGCCTGCACCTCTCCTGCCAGGACCCCACCCTGGGCTGGGATGGGGGGGGAGTGCAGGGGCTTAGTCTATGTGTTGGTGGCTCCTGGGGACCAAGTTTCAGTGGGGTTTGTGGGTTACTGGTAAAGCCCTGCTCCTAGCTCAGCAGCTGCGTTGGCAATGCCTGTATTCACTGGTGGAGCTCGACCACTGCAGCTTGGTCCAGCCCCAGGGGCTCTGCCTTCCTCCTGCCCAGCTCCCTGCCTGGACGCTGGCTCTCCATCCCCTCCTGGGTCAGAGGCAGGGGCTCCCCTCGGGCTCTGCCCCTCCCTGCCTTGCCCTGCTCCTGCCTTCCACGGCACCCGAAGCCCAGGGATTTAAAGAAGCCATTTTCCTGTTTCTCCTTCCTCTGTGCAGCCTCTCTGTGGGCCCACGCACCAGCTGGGCCCCCCACCATGCTACTCCCACCGCCCCTGCTGTGCTCCTGCCTGCACAGCCTGTGTGGCTGCCTGCCGCCTTCCTGCTTTCACCTGGCGGGGCCGAGCCGTGCTCAGGAAGGCAGCGAGCGCAGAAGAGGCAGCAGAAGCCCCATCTCCCTTTTTGATCTCTGCCAGGCTCCAGAGCTGGTTTCCACCTACCTGGTGGAGCCCCCCCGTGAGCTGCCCCTCTTCCCAGTGACCCTGTGAACCGTGCAGGACCACTGCTGTGGCAGGCATCCCCGCTGGGGCACCCACTGCTTGGCTGAGTCTCCCTGCCCTGGGCTTTCCCTTGGCTCTTTGCAGAAGCAAAACTTCCTCAGGAAGGGGTGCAGGGGCACATCCCCATGTTCTGAGTTTTGCTGGGCTACCCCGGCTGGCCAAGCAGTGAGCCAGGAGCATGACGGGGTGGCCTCCCAGCCAGCAGACACCCCGTTGTTTGTCACTTTGCAAAGCTTTGCTTTTCCGTCCATGTCCCCAAAGGAGGCTTCTAGACTGTTAAACTCATTACCCACACTCAACCCGATCGCTCCTGCACACGTGTGCATCCGTCCCCGCTGGGATACCATGGTCCTTCGGTAGCGGCAGAGAAGACCAGTCTACGCTGCTCTGTCCGCCCGGCGTCTCCGGTGTCACTGTGTGGACATGGCTAGCTCTAAAAGAAAGCAAAAAAACCAATAAAAGCCCCTGATGGTTCATATATGTATGCGGAGGAAGGATTTTATTACCAAAAAGTGGGAGCACGTCCGGTGGGAGCTGGCAGGGGTGGCTACCAGGCAGACAGGCTGAGCATCGCTCCAAGCCCTGGAAGATCTGCTCCTCAACCTCAGTTGTGTCCATTTGTCCATCCCTCCTCTGGCCCCTTGCCCCAGCCCCGAGGGGCTCCATTGCCTCGTTTCTCACAGATCTGAAGGTCATTGTCAGACTACGAGGGAGGAAAAGGAGTCTGCAGGAGCTAGAAGTTGGTGAGGGAAGACAAGGGATGCGGGAGCTCCCTAGACCACAGAAAAATGGCAAAGGGCGAGGGTTTCTCCCTAGCAGCAATAAAGAAGAGGCGAGCAGGGACATTAGCACATTGCTAAGGAGAACCAGTGATGGTGGATATTCACATCTGTGCTCTGAAACCCCGCTGGGACAGGACGGTTGCTATCCCAGGATGATGCCAAAACACCATCATTCACGTAGGCACCAGGAGGACTTTGTGTGGCCACAGGTACCAGTGGCAGCCACTCAGCTGGCAGCTGCCAGCACACAGGGAGTGCTCAGGATGCTCAAAGGCACCTCAAAATCCGCTGCGTGCTGGTGGTGTGGGAAAAAATGAGCATTTTGCCAGTATTTTAAAGGAAGGCGTGGGACATCCTTGTTTGCAGCCTTGATAAATGCAAAATGGGAAAAGAATGAGCAGGGCCCTGTTCAGTCAAGAGGGGAAGGCCAGCTGTGTGGCTTATGCCAGTCCAAATACACGAACTAGGTCTTGTCTGATTCCGAGGAAATCATGTTCTGCTGGAGACGATGCATGGGTTGGTAGCAGGAAGACTGCTGCCAGGACGGGCTTCCGCAAGACTTCCTCTCTCATGGCCCTTCGTTAGGGAATTAGGACGTAACGAGACGAATGCAGCGAGGAGGAAACGAACGCCAGGGGACCTGCCGCTGGGGGAGTTTCGGGGGCTCTGCCCTGGCCCCGTTTGCTATCATTAAGGAGGTGGAAGGAAACGCAGGCAGGCTCTGGCAGGCGACCCACAGCTTGGGGAAAGCGTGACAGCATGGATGCCCGGAGCAGCCCCGCACCCCCAGGAGGGTGCCCAGCCAAGGGGGCAGCCAAGCTGCCCGATGGGCCGAGCCGGCCCTCGCCAGGGAAGGGGTTGAGCTGCGAGGCTGGTGGTGGGGAAAGCGAGCGAGCATGGAGCTGGGGGTGCAGCAGGAGCAGGAACGGTGGGCAGCAGCGCTTGGGCTTGCAGGCTCCATGCCTGTGCAACGGGGGGGTTAACCAAAGAGGTGACGAGTTTGGCACAGGCCATCGGACAGGTGCCGCTGGCCAAATCCACAAGGGGCCATCTCCGTGGGCAGGGGTTCAGCACCCATCCCACCCATGGGCACTTGCCAGAGTGGTGGGGCTGAGCCCCGAAGGATGGGCTGCAGCCCGTGTGGGTGGATGGGCTGGAGCCCATGTGGGTTGCTCAGAGCCCCCCACCTGGCCCCAGAGCCATCCTTCCGCCCTGGCTGGCTGGAGTGGGGCTGCAGGATGTTGCTCTAGCCAACCACCCGCCAGGGACAGCCTGGCCTTTGCCCTTCAGGGCTCCAGCCTGGATGCGGCCTCAGTTGTATGCAAGCCTCAGCTCAAGCATGCTGGCAAACAGCTGGGGAAGATGCTGGAATAGCCCCAGCAGCTCTCCCTGGGGGGACTCCAGCCCCGCTGCCCCCCTTCTCCGGGGATCAGGGAGGCTGAATCCCCCACATGACACTCCTCCAGCCCTATCGCCGTTCTCCAGGCCCTGACGGTCTTTCCAAGCCGAGCAAGGGGAAACACCTGCTCTCCAAACCCGTCTCTCCGTGTGCTCCCCGAGCAGGGGCAGGACGGGCAGCAGGGACGGCGCTTTCAGTCCTTCGCTATTTTTAATTGCTCTTTCCCAGAAAGGCTGGTGTAGGCTTCGAAAGCTGCTTCCAGCTGGGAGTTTGGAAAGCTGGTTCCAGTTAGGCGCCCGGCACTCGCCGCGCTCTGAGCTGTTATTTTTAGAAGGGCTGAAGGCGTCGGTCCCGCTCCCCAGGCTGCCGCTCGGCTCTGGCCACGGCTCATGGTAGCCAGCACCTCTCTGGACCCTCAGCTGGGGACGTCTCGGCGGCATGATTTTACGATTGCCTTTTTTCTGGGGCTTTTTTGGCAGGGGGGACTTTCATCTCCCTGCGTCAAGCTGTGCAGCCAGGAAGACCAAAGACGGAGGATGTGAGCAGTGGTCATCCCTGAAGGGCCAGGGCGCAGAGCAACATCTTCTGGTTTTAATTAAAAACCATCCGCTGGCAAAGTTTGAAGGCGTGAGCAGTGCCTGGGCTAGAACAAGGCCAGCAGGGAACGGCTCCGGGGGAGCGACTGGCACCAGGGCTGCCAGCTGCCTGCAGCACTGCCAGGACCTCCTGCCCTACATCCGGGCTCTGCCCCACACCTGGGTCCTGCCCCATGCCCTGAGCTCTTCCCTCACCCCTTCCTCTTCTTCCTCCTGCCTTGTTCCCTCTCTCCAGGGACCCCCTGAAGCCACTGCTCTGCCATCCCCTGATGGCGCCATCGATAGCCGTGCCCCCATGGGGAGCCCTCCCCATGCCCAGACTCGCTGAGGTGTCCCTGGGCTGCCCAGCTTGGGGGTCAGTGGGCTGGGGGTGCCCCTCAGCTGACCAGCCACAGGCAGGGCTCCTACCCTGCCCCCAGAGCAGGGTTCCCCTGGGGACTACCCACACCCAGCCCCCTGCCATCATTCCCAGCTCTTTGCCATGGGCCCTATCCACCCACTGTGCCCCCCATCCCTCTGCCATGGGGCTCATCCCATCACTGTGCCCTCCATCCCTCTGCCATGGGGCTCATCCCATCACTGTGCCCTCCATCCCTCTGCCATGGGGCTCATGCCATCACTGTGACCCCCATCCCTCTGCCATGGGGCTCATCCCATCACTGTGCCCCCCATCCCTCGGCCATGGGGCTCATCCCATCACTCTGCCATGGGCTCACCCCTCTGCCACAACCCTCAGCCCTCTTCCATGGAGCTCACCCTGCTGCCGTGACTCCTAACCCTCTTCCGTGGGGCTCATCTCTTCGCTGTGACACCCCCAAACCTCTTCCATGAGACTTATCCCGTCCCCATGACTGCTGACCCTCTTATGTGGGGCTCGTCCCATCACTGTGACCCCCAAACCTCTTCCGTGGGGCTCATCCCATCACTGTGAACCCCAAAACTCTTCCATGAGGCTCATCCCATCACTGTGACCCCCAAACCTCTGCCATGAGGCTCATCCCATCACTGTGACCCCCAAACCTCTTCCATGAGGCTCATCCCATCACCATGACCCCCAACCCTCTTCTGTAGGACTCACCACAACCCCCATCCCTCCGACACGGGGCTCACCCAGCCACCTCACACCCCCACCAGAGCCACACTCACTTCACCCTGACAGAGATCTTTATCCTCACAGCATAACCCCCGCCCTAAGACCAGCTCAACGCCTCCTCGCAAGAGCCGCCTCTAATCAGCTGTATTATCTTCACCCCCATTATTCACGCGGCTCTCCCAGCCCCGCTGCCCCCCGTGCTGCCCGGGCATGGGGGTTCATCCCACCGCCCTCCACCTCCCGCAACAGCCACCTTCATCCTTCCTTCCCACCCTCCCACCCCGGCCGGCACCCCTGCTTGCCGGGCCACGGCCAGCTGGCTCTGCCTGCATTTCAGCTTAGGCCTCCCCCTAGGATTCCTAAATCTGATAACGGAGGGGGGGTGCTGCTTTCAAAGGAGCAGGGTTGACCTTTGCCGCTGCAATGAGAGCCGCATGGAGGAAAAAAATTGGCTGCGGCGAGAGAGGGGGAGCGAGCGAGCTGCTGTGGTTTTACAATCCCTAAATAACGCCGGGAGCTGAGCTGTAAACACATGGCGGTATTGCCTGAGCGTGTCCATGCCCCCCCCCGCTTGAAACCCAGTTTGGAAAATACTACGACCTTAAGGAAAAAAAAGAAATGAAAACAGCTTTCTTGCAAAAAAAAAAAAAAAAAAGAGAAATCTCCTGAATTATTTAGCGAACGGTTCCAATACGACGGCTAATTCTGCCAGCAGACGCCGGCTGCCGGAGCCTGGCGTTGGGAGATGGCTATCGGCAAGGGCCGGCGCGGCGGGTGCTGGCGGCAGGAGCCGGGTGGTCCCAGCCCAGGGCAGCTCCACCGGCCGGGGGGACCCACCGGCGCCGCAGCAGTTAAGGGAAAAGCGGGGGGTCCCTGCCTGATTTTCACCCTGCCCGCTGGGTTTTTCACACTCCCTCTTGCTGCTGAGCGACCCGGGGGGACAGAGCCACCCCAGCCAGCAGAAGGGGACATGGTCCCAGCACAGCCGCTCTCCTCTGATGCACAGACCTGGGGAGGAAAACCCTGGTGGGGGGAGCTGCCGGGAGGTAGGGCCACGCTTCTCCATCACCTGCAAAGAGTCACAGCCCAAACGCTCCCTCCTCCAGCAGCCCCAGCCCAGGATGGGCAGCCCGAAAGGTCACGTCTCCCTGGCCAAAGCCCCACCGCCAGCTCCCCCGCAGCATTCCAGCAGCCAGGGAGGGCTGCCACCCCTTTCCCTCTCACCTGTTTCTTCCCAATTTTTTTGTCGGAAGCAACTAACACTTTTCTTTGAAGAGCAACAGATGAGCGAGACCCTCCCAGTGCCTTTTATGATGTTAAATTTATTGCCTCGCTTCGCAATTGCCATTTTAATGATGAACACTCCCGCGGCTTTAATGCATCTTGAGTGCTGGCATTAAAAAAAGAAGCAGGGGGGGACACGTTGTCTCCGATCTTCTGGAGGAGAATGAACTCCAGCCCATTTCCTGGTCCTTGCACAAAGTTTTGCCAAATAGATAATGTGTTTTATAATTTCACAGCGGCGCGGCGCTCTGTTTGGTAAGGGAGGCCCTCTGCTGGCACCGGCCTGGCCGAGGAGCCCGGCCCCGAGCCCAGGAACCGCCGCAGAGGCGTCAAGCCTGGGGTGATACCTCCAGCAAGTGGAGAGCTGAGCATAGAGAGCCACCTCCAGCAAGCTCTGCCTGGAGAGTTGAGCCCACAGGGCCAAGCCTGGAGAATTGTACCCTGGGAGCCAAGCCTAGAGAGCCACCTCCAGCAAGCCATGCCTGGAGAGCCAAGTCTGCAGAGCCGTACCCCGGCAGTCAAGCTTGGAGAGCCGTGCCTAGCAAGCCAAGCCCAAGGAACCAAGCCTGCAGAGCTGAGCACAGGGAGCTGAGCCCAAGGAAAGGAGCCTGGGAAACTGAGTCTGGAGAACTGAGCTCAGCAAGCTGAGCCTGGGGGATTGAGCCTGTGGAGCCACGATCAGAGACCTGGCTGTGGAGACGTGCACGGCCAGACCAGCCTGGAGAGCCAAGCCTGAAGGGCTGTGCCCAAGCAGATGAGCCCATCTCCAGTCCTGCTTCATCCAAAGGAAAGTGCTCTCCCTGCTGCCTGTGCGGGTCCACCGGCGAGGTCGGTGGCTGTGCCCAGCACTGTGCAAAGCCAACGGGAGCATCCCAGCCCTTTCCCTGCAGCTGCCTCAGGGTCAGGGAAAGCCCCCGTGTGTCTGCTCCAGGGTGAGGGCTGGGTGGGATCACGTGGGGATGGCTGGGATGCCAGGGGGAGCAACGGCAGCTTTGCCATGGGGTGGGTCTGGAGCTGCCACCCACCTTGTCCTAGATGGGCCCGGTGGCCATTCCCCCTCCACTGGGCACAGAGACCAGGGGTCGCTGCCCCCACACCAGGAGCCTCCGTGGTCCTGCTCGCCGCCCTGGGAGGGTGTTGGGTCCCTGGCTGGGGGAACCTGCTCCCTGCCGGGGGACAAGGACAGGCCAGGGTCTGGCGATGGGCAGCACCAACCAGCTGTGGTGCAGGGCCAGCCACGCACACCCACACCCAGGGACTTCAACCGAGGACGTGTACTTTTGTCGGCCGATGCTTCTTTATTTTTTTTTTAACGGTGTCTGAAACTCGTCCTGGGTTATCAGAGAGATATTAAATTGCTGTTGGAAGCACCACCAGCGGGGCGGAAAAGCTGTGATGTGCTCTTACCTCTTCCCACAAGGTCGAGCCAGCCAGCCCCGGGGGACAACGCGTTTGCAGCGTCCTTCCTGTAACAAGGATCACATGTCAGAGCCGAACGAAGCCTTGAGAAAATTAAACCCGTGAGCTCACCGCCTTCCTGAGCGCAGGCGCCAGCCATCCCTGTGGTCGCTGAGCCTGGCCTTCCAGCTGGGGTGACAAAGCAGCGGTGGCAGCGCCAGGAGGGATGCCCACCTCCCCAGGGGACGGCAGCAGTCCCCAGCGGTGTGTCTGCAGCTGGTGCAGGTGTGGGATGGAGGAGCTTTGAACCCTGGTGTGCATCACTGGGTGATGGCGAAAGACCTTCCCATGGGAAGAAGCCATCAGCCCTGGCAGGACACAGCTGGGAAAGTCCCCTGAAGGCCTTCACCCAGATCTCCTGGGACCCAGGTTTGTGCTTGGGCAAATGGATTCAGCTCTAGGGGGACAGAGATGTGGGCAGCCACATCATGCCCTTGCCAGGGCCGTTCCCCACACTTGGAGATGGTCAGGCACAGGGGTTGGGTTTCTTCCAGGGCGAGCTGAGTCCTGGTGCGTCGTTCCTCTGTGACACAGGGGTCGGACAATGGACAGAGTCAGCAAGAGAAATGCCACACTGACCCCAGCAGAGCCCATGGAGGGGGGGGGGGGGCACTGAGGGACCCCAAGCAAGGACCCCGAGCAGTCCACATCTCAGTGATCTGGGACCAGCACTGAGGAAAGGGCACCACAAGCAACGCTGGCTGCGAAAGCCAAGGGGGGGCCATGCCTGCAAGTGTGGGAGATGGGGACAGCCAGGCATCGGCCAAGCCAGCAAGGGGACCAGGGAGAGGACCAAGGGAGGACCATCCATGGAGCATGGCTGGAAAGAGCCTCAGGGCTGAGCTGGACCTGTTCCTAGGGCACCCTCCACTCTGGGGGGAGCAGAAATGCAGCTCAGCCTCTGTTTCCCCCTCCAGCCACTTGCTCCTTCATCACCCTCTTCCTCCTTGCACCAACCCAGCTCTGCCCCTTGGATCTGCCCCATCCCAGCTGGCTGGGAAGTGCCAGGGCTGGTGTTTCACAGCCACACTTGGCATCCCACCCGGAGGACAGGGATGCACCCGCTGGCACAGCCCTAGGGACACAGCCACCCCAGCTTCACACGTGCCCAGGGACCTGGCAGGCAGGGCACATCCCCCCCTGCTCCCCCAAACCCCCTCTCCTGCCACTATGTGAACCCACATGTGCCACGCTCAGCAGCCACCTCAGAGCCCTCCCTGGGGTCACAGGGGCCACATCCAGCCCCAGCCCCTTGGCAGAGCCCGGCCTGGGCAGGGGCTCCAGCCCAGAAGCAGGAGGCTGAGGGGCGGCAGCAGGCAGGCAGGAGGCGTGCAGGGATGCTCCTGCAGCTGCCGCTGGCGTGGCTGGCGGATGCCCTTTGGCCAGGAGCAGCCAGGCTTTTTTCCCAGCCCTTGTCCAAAAAAAAAAAAAAAAAAATCCCCATAACAAGCTGGCTGTAGCAAAGCAGCGAGGAGGCGGCAGATAAGAGGCTGGAGCCCGCGCTGAGGCCTCACAGAGATGAAAGGCGATTGCGAGCGAGCCTCCCCATCCCCTGCGGACAAAAGAGCTCCTAAAATATTAACGAGGCCCCGTGCCGCCAGGTCCCCCGGCCCCCAGCGCCGGCAGGAGCAGGCGGTACGCGCGCTGCCGGCCGAGGGGTCCCTGCGGGGACGGAGGCGCAGCGGGGAGCAGCGCAGGATGCTCATTAATTACCTTCCACGCTCGGCGCTGGCAAACCTGCCCCCCGCTTCCCTCAGCACCCCGGGGAGCCGCTGCCGCTCCGACCCCGGGCAGGGGAACTGTTGCCTTCCCACCAGCTCGGCATTTGAGGAGCACGTAGCAGGGGGCTGTGCTGGGGATGGTGGCCCCTCACTGCCATCTCTTGGGTAGAGCCTCATCCTCCGGACACACCTCAGGGTGTGCTTGGGGGAATGCCGGGGCAGCTCACTGAGGTATTTGCACATCAGCTCCACAGTGGGGAAAGGAGCAGGGGGACAGTGCTTTGTTATGCTTTTTTTGTGTCTGTGTGTGGTTCATGCAGACCCCAGGCTGCGGACAGGGTCCCTGGGGCGGGGGGAAGCAGGGTGTGGTGTGGGAACAGCTCACCCCACGCCCCGGACATCCGCGCTGCTCCTGGGGCTGCACTTGTCTCCTGCCCAGTTCCCGGTGCTGGGGACCCCACTGCCCCCATCAGCCTGGGGAGCCTGTCCCTGTCCCACCAGCTGGGGCATCCGCTCCACCGGCTGAGCAGGCCTCAGCGCTCACCGGTCGCCATCCTCAGAGCCCGCCCGCGGGCAGCACAGCCGAGCCACGCGCCCAGCTCCATCCCCGGGGGCTGAGCCTGCTGCCCCTCACCCCCAGCCCTGGCTTTGTATCTCCTGCTTGGAGGGGACAGCTGCTTGTGGGCTACCGCACTGCCGGCACCCAGACCCAGCACCCTGCGGACTCGAGGTGGCCCAGCGGCACAACCCTGAGCCCCCGCATCAGACCCATTCCCTCCTGACTGCGGCCCAGCTCGGGCAGAGCAAAGGCCTTTTGTCAGAGGATGCCAGGCTTCTTTCTGCGGGGAAGGGTGTTGTTTCTGCTGCTCCAAATCTGCCGCTGGGTGCTGGAAGGGAGGAGGAGCGAGATAATAACAGCTCCCGTCACTGGGTCCGGAAGCGGGTCCACACACAGCCGTCAGATTGGGGGATTTGCATAGCACAGATGGCAGCCCAGGAATTTCAAAGCATCCCCCGTGCTGCAGCAGCTGAACAGCTCGGCGGCCCCGTGCAGCTGCCGGAGGCAAGCTGAGCTGCCCTGGCGTCCGGGGCCGGGCAGCCAAGAGGAGGACGCATGGCACAGCCCGGCACGGCACGGCCCAGCATCTCCCCAACGCACCCCAGGACCCCTGCCCGTGGTCCCGGGGGGGCAGCAGGCAGCCATGGGGGGTAGCAATGGGGCTGCAGCAGCAGCAGAGGGGGGACGTGGGGGCTCCAGCACCCGCCGGCGAGGAGCCACATGGAAGGGCTCCTGCAAGGACTGGAGGGCATGACATGTGAGAGACGGCGGGAGCTAAATTTACACCGCCGCGAAGCAAGCTGCCTCCAAGGAGACGTGATCACAGGCTATAAATACCTGCAAGGAAACAACGGGGACAGAGGCGGTGAATTATTCACAGGCACAAGATGGCAGGACACGGAGCAAGCCAGGCCGGGGAGGGGGGGAGCTGGCGCCATGGGGTACCCTGAGCTGGAGCCCGGCTGTGGGGCAGCTGGGGCCAGGCCACCCCGTGTGCCAGGAGCCAGCAGCTCCTCAGCAGAGGTGCGAGGGCCCCGGGGAGGATGCACCCACCCCCGGCTGCACCCCAGCCTCGTGCTGTGGAGCCCCGAGGTGCCTCCTGCCAGCAGCGGCCACAGCAGATGGCTGGCACGGGTCCACCTGCGCCGCTCCTCGGCACCAGGCTGCTGGGGTGGCTGCTGACGGGAGGGGGGTGGCGGGGCTGGGGGTGCTCCTGGCAGACACGGGGGGGGGTGGCGGGCAGGTTCAGCATCCCCCATGCTGGTCTTGGCTCTGCAGAAGAGGACTGCAGTAAGGGGATGTCCCACGCCCTCTGCGCCAGGGGCACCTCCTCTGCACTGCTCGGGGGGGTTCCCAGGAGCTGCTGAGCAGCCACAGCGGCAGGACGAGCCCTCCCCATCTCCGCAAGACACTTGGGGGAGGATTTGGGGCACTGGAGCATCACAGAGCGCATCTGCTCATCTGGGGGCGGTGAAGCTTGCGTTTTGCAATAATAATAAATAATGATAATAGCTAATAATAAAACTACTAATAATAGCAGCTTCCTGAAGAAAAGGGTTTTCTGTGCCCTGCCCCGCTGGCAGCCCGGGGCTGCGGGGAGGGAGGGGGGGGGGGGGGGGGGGGGGGGCCCGCACCCCCGCGGCGAGGCGGCAGGAGCGGCAGCGCTGCCATCCCCGGGCCTTTGCTGCCATCCCCTGGCAGCGCGGCGGAGCGGAGCCGCGGCCGGGAGCGGCGGCAGCGGGGTCCCGCTAGCGGGCAGAGGAGCGGGGAGGGGGGTATCCCCCTTCCAGAGCCGGGGGACTTTCTATTTTTGGCCCTGCTGGGGGGTATTTCCTATTTTCAGCCCTGTTTTCTTCACCCACACCAAGCGATGCAATGGGCTCACCCGTGGGGGGGCAGGTCCCCAGCCAGGTCACACTGCTGTCCCCCAGCCCCCTTCCCCTTGTTCTCACCTCCCAGCATCCACAGACATGGGAGTCCCCTTGTACCCAGCTCCACTCGCAGCTGGAAAGCCCAAATCTGCACCGATAAATCACACCCAAGTGATAAAGGCCTCTTCCCCGTGGGGGTCAAGCTGTTTCTCAGGCCCCTTCCCACATCCATGCTTCCCCAGCAGTGCAGTTGTGGGGGGAACTTTTGCCCTGTGACCCCCTGCCACCCAAGGGGTCACTCACAGCCTCCCTGTGCCCTTGGTGAAGGTGTAACAGCCACCCAGTACACCCCATCCCTGCTGGGAGCAGCATCCCTACCCTCCTGGCTGCAGGCAGCTGCCTGCAAAGAGCTGCCCCAGCATCCCCCCCAAGCAGCAAGGATGTGACACTCTGCCTGGCCGGGGGCTGTGAGCTCCCGGGGCAAGGGCTTGTGCAACCTCAGCCCCAGCCTGCCAAGCAACTCAAAAGCAGCACCAGCTCCATCTCAGCCTTGCAGGCCCTGGGGAGCCAAGGGGCCAGTTCTTGGTCCTTTCTGGAGAAGCCCTTGAGCCTCCAGGAGCACACAGAGACAGGCAGCCTTGGGGGAGGAAGGATGGTTTCTCTTTGGAAGGAGTTTCTGGGTTGACTTTCTTTCCTTGTGTGAAGGCTCAGTCTGGAACATTTTGTTTCAGGGGGTGATTTGGCTTAGGCTCCAAGCGAGGGGCATAAACTCAGCAGATCCCCTATTTACACTGAGAGGTTTGAGGACTCCTGGTCTCATGTCCAGCTCCAGCTCTTCTCCCAGCAAACAGAACTGCAAAAAGTCATGGCCACAGGCTGAAAGGTAGAGCTAGAAAAAAAAAAGAACGACCAACCCCAAACCTAGAAACAGGGAGCAGTTTTTACAGCAGTTGTACAAGCGGATTCTCCCTCAGTGGCTGGACAGCCCCGAGAGGCTTCCAGCTCCCCACCACCCCAATTCCATACCAACCTACACAGGGAAAATGGTCCCACGGCTCTTGCTGACCACCCTTCCGCATGTGAAGCTGAACCGTGGTGGGGAGGCAAGGGCCAGGCTCCCCCCCCGCCAGGCTGGATCACCCAGGGACCATGTCCCTTTCCCAGGCTCCCACAAGCATCCCTGCAGCGCAGTCGCAGCAGGTATTCGGCACTCCTGACTTCCGAGGAAGGATTTGGGAGCAGCGTCGAGGCAGGAATTTCACCCTCAGTGCCCAGCTCAGGGCTGGTCTTCAAGCCCACGGCAAAAGCAAAGTGACCCCTCCCCACATCACTGCCACTGCTTCCACACCTTCCCCCCCCCACACAGAGGGGCTCCGTCAGCTACAACCAGAGCGATGGCCTCAGGTTTGCATTTGCCACTCAGCCAGCCCAGAATGTTGCCGTTACCCAGCCAAGGGCTTGGCTGAGGAGACGTCTGGGACAAACACAGCCCGGCAGAAGTCAAGTTTGCTAGGAAAAAAAGGGAAAAGGACAGCAATAAAAAGGATAAATGGGGCCGAGCAGCCTGAAGGAGTAACAGTTTCATGCAGTTCGTGGTAAGGCAACGCGAGGCACCAGCACATCACTACTGAGCGACAGGAACCGGTGGAAGCAGGGGAGGTTCAGGTCCCACAGTGAAGACCCTTGAGCTTTGCACCAGCGGGGCCTCGCCGACACCTCCCTGAGGCACGTCCCGCATCATCTCCACGCAGGGCACGTGCCCTTAGCCTGGGGCTCGAGGCATTGCTGGCGGGAGGAGCTCCCAGGTCTGCCCCATCTGCTCCCCGGTGCTCCCAGACACCCAGCCGAGATCACCTCTTCTCTGGGGGAGGCACTGACACAGGCAAGTCTTGCAAGTCAGCCTCTGGACAAGGAGTATGGTTTTCCTGGGGGTGCCTTACAGAGGCCAACACGTCATTTGTGAGTTGACCGAAGCAAGATTTCAGCATTTAAATACAGAGTGTCTATGCTTACCTGTTTCACGCCATCTCAGGCTGCAGCATCTGAACAGTCACCCCACAACTAACCCAGCAAAATCCGCTTGACAAAAGCCTGTTCTCCCATGAGGCGTCCAGCATGAATTTAGAGCAGTTCCTACAGCTTTTTCACCAGCATTTTCCAAGAGGGGATTGCAAGTTGAAACACCGAGTGCTTTACGTTGATATTTTGGGTTACAACAAGAAAAGTAACTTACACAGAGCTTTATAAAAGTGATAAATCCATTAGGGTCAATCCCAGTCACTAACTCGGCGAGATCACCACACAGCAGAGGCTGCTGACAGCTCACCAGGGACCGCGGGGCTGTGTCGGAGTTGTGCACACAACCTTTATCTCCGCAGCCGAGGTGCCACTTGCACCTGCTTAGTTACAGCAAACAGTTCGAGTACGTCCAGGAGCAGGCTGTCACAACACCATCCTGCATCACCCTGCTCGTGCATCTTCACCAACTGCTCTGCTCAATCCCATTTGTTTTCCTGAAAATCTGAGCTGTTATCCTGCAAGGTGTCAGCCGAGTGGGATTAAAAAAAAAAAAAAAAAAAAGGGGGGTGCAAATCAGGGAAGCCATGCACGGAATTAACAGGACAGCAGATCAGACATTTCAGAGCACCTTTCCTCAGCAGAGCAGGAGGCAGGTCAGCATCAGGAAGCCATACAACAGCCAAGACTAAGCCGTAACATGCAGTGATGGCTTTTTTTTTTTTTGAAGCTCTGTCTAGTTATTCAACTGTTCAACATGACTCACCACATGACTGCTGGATTTCATGGGGCTGATCCCAAGCACAGAGTGAGGGACATGCATGACACCCTGCAGAAATATGGAATTACTGAATCCCACGTTGAACTGGCAATACACAGACCCCACAAACAGCCACTGACAGTGTCACTGCGTTGACTCACAAAGCTCTAGGTCAAGAAAAAAAAAAAAAAAAAATCACACTGCCAAGCTATATGAAAGTTTTATTAAAATTTGCTAAAAGCTGGCTCAAGAGCAGACACAAGGCAGGGAAATCAGATCTCCCGAGAACACAACTACTGAGGGTGCCTCTAGAGGTGAGCAGGGAGAGGATTTAGATACAAAACACCTGTTTTGTTTATGGGGAAGGGGGTCAGAAACCTCTGCAACAGTATTTCCATGTTCCCCCTTTGCTCCATCAGACCAAGAAATGAATGCTTTCCCTCCATCTAGAACACCATCACTCGCACTTTTTCCCATCTTGCCACCAGCTGCAGTGCCCTAACAGTGGCTTGTTCCTTTCCACAGCCGGATCAGCCCAAACAACTCCACACTGAGAGCAAGACGCTGCCTGCGGTAGCTGGAGTTGTCTCCTGAGCCACCTCCAGCAGCTGGGGCTGGGTAAGGGCAGGACCACGCCGCTTCAGCTGGACACAGGGACCACATACGCAGATCAGAGGGAAATTACAGGCACAGTGTTCGTGGCTTCAGGACACCTATCATCTCCTATTCGAGGAACTTGGAAAACACACTTGGAAGAAGAGCTTGCACTCCCCTGCAGCCAGTGCCAGAACAATGGGCAAACCCCTGCAGCACGACACAAGACCGTGCCCGTAGCCAGACCGCTGGCACCACAGCTTAGCACCCTGCCACCCTCCCTCACCCCATCAGCTGGTCCAAGTTTAAGACTTTGGTCTCTAATGTGGTCCTGCTTCACATTCCCTTCCAAAACTTTGCTTTCAGGAGCAGGTTGGTATTCCCCAACAACTCTGACATGATGCTTTACGTGTTGATGTTGTAATAACAGCCTGAGAGTACACGGGTCCACAGCTCCCCTCAGTCTGCTGGGTCAGTACCAGCTTGTGAAGGATGTCACATAACTCAATGTTTAAAAAACACAAACCCAAATAAACAAACACAAACCTCCACCCAAAACCCCCAAACTAGGTTGTCTTCTGAAAAAAAAAAAAGATGTCCAACACCAGCAAAAAGCAGCCCTACAAAGTTTTCAGTCTTTGCAGACTGTAAATTCTCTCTTGTCAAGACCAGAAGGGTGAAGCAAAGCAGGCTCTTGGGTCAGGGCAGGGGCACCACAGCACTGACTGCCCTCCATCAGGACTTGGAAGCTGCTTCCTCAGTGTTTACCTTCAGTTCAGAAAAAATACTTTTCCATCACAGGCATCGATGAGTTTTCTAGGGTAGAAGTTTAACAGCAACTCTGTTTTGATATCAGCTCTTACCAGTAATGCTATTCCAAGTCATCCAAGTTGCCTCTGACTGTTCCCACCTACAAGAAGCCCTGCTTCCCCCAAACCCTGCCCCCATCAGCGGTACCACTGAACTACTTCACACTGACAAGACCAAATACAGATAAACAAGACATTACACAAATGAAAGAAGGGACACCTTTACAGAACCCACACCTCCCCTCAGGAAGCTCTTCAGCTGGAAGCAAGTACAGGTCAAGCATCACAGCTGCCCATCCTGTTCCTGTCTTCTCACACAGGCCCTTTATTTTGGTGACTGTTGGAGAAAGAATAGGGTTTAGCTGGACTTCCAGTGCCAATAAACATTTCTCTTACGTAGGAAGGCAGTGAAGAGCCGGAGAACCAACAATAGTGCTTGCAGTGACCAAACAAACCTGAGTTGCCAGCTTATTCAAAATGCCAAGTTACATCTACACCTCACGACTTGGGTCCTTCAACCCAAACCTTTGCAATTCCATCCCAAATCTGTTCTGCAGGCTCAGTGGACCCAGCTACCACCTACAAGAGGTAAAAGACCAGCAAGAGCTTCCACTGATGGCAACTTTTCCCAACAGATGGGGGCAAGGAAGAAGCGTACACGGCTGAGCAACTCACCAAGATAAACTCACTGATAAATCTCTCACCAAGCAACTCAGACTTCTCCATAAAGAGTATTCATTATGAATACATTTGTTCATGGAAGGGCAAGAATTGTAAATCCATCCACTCACCCTGAGATGCTTTGACCTAACTGTACAACAATAAAAACTAAACATTCTCACAGAGGGAAGGAAAGGGGGGGACAGCTGAGAGGCAGAAACACAGCAATAAAACAAAACCCGTGGATGTCAAATGGGAGCAAGAGTAAGCCACAAGGAAGTCACAAGTTGTGGGAACCCCTGCACAGTCAAGATGGCTGTGGTTTCCTCCGATGCCACGCGTGCCTTTTGCTCTTGCACCAGGGATTATCCCAGCTTTACAGAACTAGCAGTGAGCCCCCAGAGTGAAGGACACGGGTGTTAGCAGCAGCTTGCTGCTACATCACAGCTTCCGACAAGGAGGACAGCTCTGGGCTTGGTGAGAGCACATGCATTTCTATGTCAAGAAGCGGGTAGACCACCACCAAGGCTACTCAACATCGCCCACAAAGTACTGCCCATGTTCAGAGAGAAGCCAGGCTTTGCACAAAGTTAAAAAAAACCCCACAAGACAAAGGCAACTGGAGACAGCTGAGCAGAGGACAGTGCAGACGGGGTAACTGGGGAGAAGGGAGAGACTAGCCACAACAGGAAAGAAAATGAGCCAAAAAAAAAAAGATATGGATAAAAGGCAGAGGTAAAGCAAAAAAAGCAATCAAGCCACAGTAAGTTTAAGGGAATTATTTAATGGTGATCAAATTGCAACACATTACAACAGTACAAGTAGTGTTAGCATAGATCTAGTCACACACACTTCCAGGTGAGTGCAGGGGCAGCGAGGCAGTGGCTGCAGGAACCCCTCCCAAAGCCTCTGATCGCTGTTATTCATGCAGGGGTTGGTCTCCACGCATCCAGAAAGCTGGACAGCAGTTTTCCTGCTTCTAACCTTCCATCAGGTGCCCTCAACACATTTCTTGTCGCTGTGCATTCCCTGTAGGAAACAGCTTCTGCCAAACCCCAAAACTACTAAGATTTCCAATTTTGATCACAGACTTGCTCTAAGTCTACACAAAGGAGCCAAGGAATGGAAGGAAACAGTAACTAGGGGGGATGAAATGCTTTTCTAGCTATCTGTAGGAGACAGAGGTGGGCTTCCCTAATGCTGAAGGGATGAGAGCAAAACTGCTCCAAAGTTTAAGAGGACAGCCTTCCTTCTACTCAAATATACCATGGGGCTTTTATTCTTGCAGGGCTCCGCCTGGGCAACCACGCACGCCTGGGGCCTAAGCCCAAGGGCTCCTCCATCTGGAGTGGAAGTGCTAAGCTCAGTGATGTGTTATTATCCTGGTTCTTTAGAGCAAAGTGACATACGAGTAAGTTTTAACTGCTTTAAGCACTAGCTTTCTTCTGTACCTCCCACATGCTCAGGTCTGATGCCATGGTCTCCCTAAGCAAATGCTGCTCAGGGCACAAGGAAATCCATCTTTACCTGGGCAAAGCACTTACTGTCCTTCCTTTAGGATCCTGATCTATCATCCAGAGCCAGGAACACGCAGCTCTAGAGCTGTTTCGCTGCTGTGCATAGCAAGAGGATGACTGTCAGAAAGCGCAGCCAGGCATTTGTCAGCAGCTGCAGCTACCAAAAGCGAGGAAAGCCATGGCCTGCAGTGGCAAGGGACAGTTCAGAGTTTCCTTTACTGAGCACACTAGGGACACAAGATTGTATCCAACTCAGTCCCACTGTTTTTTCTACAACATTCGATGTGTGCAGACTGAAGAGTCTGTACACACTTCAGTATGCAGCTTACTTGAAAGCATTGGTATAAGCAAGGTATTAACACCAAAAAGAAAAACCAGAACAAAACATCACTCTTGCACTGCCAAAAAGCTATTAAAGAAATGCTGCACCACATGCTACCAAAAGACAAACGAGGTATTTCCAGCACAGCAGTCAGGTCTCCAGTACTGCCCAGAATCAGCTCCATCCCAGGCCGTTAGGTCCACGGATGCTGGACTCTAAGCCATGGAAACGCTTGAGCTAACTGCCAACTCCTGCACACTGAGTATTGAGCTAGAAGAGTTTCTGAAATGGATCATGTTCTCATATGCAAGCACAGCACACGTACAGAAACAGACCCTGAAAACTCAACTTGCAGGCAACACACACTACAGCAGGTATATGCAGTGTCACACAATGCCAGCTGCTCAGGGACAGTGGTCCTAGGACACGGACACGCCGTAGGGCTCACTGAACTTGGGAGCTGCTTGTCCTCAGGTTCACTCTGTTACAGAGGATGGGTGCTGGCGAACACAAGCAACACATCCAGTGTTTCAGCTTTACAGCTTTGCCAGAACTAGAGGAATCTAAGCAGCCCAGCATTTATTTTATTTGCTTAGTACATAACAGGAAAAAAGGGAAATGGCGTGTACAACCTACATCCACAGAAGTCCCAGCACAAAGCAAGCCATGCAAAGTAATTAACTGAAAATACTAAATCAAGTAAAAAAATGTACAGGGACTGAAAAAG
This sequence comes from Strix uralensis, assembly GCF_047716275.1. Taxonomy (NCBI): domain Eukaryota; kingdom Metazoa; phylum Chordata; class Aves; order Strigiformes; family Strigidae; genus Strix; species Strix uralensis. The sequence goes on from NC_133985.1 coordinate 2,869,518, forward strand.
TTCATGATGTGACAAGTTCAGAGTTCCTAGAAAGGCAACAACCAAGGCCCCTGGCTTCTTGTGCTGTTTTACATTGGAACGTTCACAATACAGTTTCAAAAGAGCAAGTTTCTAGTCCCTAAAAACGCTACAAACTGGATCAGGTTTTAAGTCAAATCCTAGAAAAAAAAAGGCTCATTTATCTAGTTCACAGTACAACCCTCAACAACAAATGGTCAACCCACATGAGGGACAGCATATGTACTCCCTACTTCAGGATCACCAGACTTGCTTTCACTATACCACAACTTTTGTCATGCCATCAGCAAGAAAGTCAGATCTGTTCAAACACTGCATTGCAAGTGTGAGACAATCACCCCAACACAAGCAGAAAGGCTAATACGGTCTCTAAGGTGGTGTTATTACAACATTCAGGACTCTTTCAACTCATGTATGGCTCCATTACTCTCCCATCACCTAGCACATGTGACTCCTGCCCCACCAAGAAGGGAAACCATCCTCCTCAACTTCCACACTTGTTGATGCTCCCTTTGCTTTCTCTCCTGTACAGGCCCCTGATCTCTCCCAGTAACTGCCAATGCCAAAAACCAGCCAAATCTGCCACAAAACTGATTTTTGGGTGGCTCACTTGTAAAGCAGTCAAGAGGAATCCCCCAAGAAGAGCTTGCTGCAAGATTTGCAACCACTCCAATCCACCCTCCCTGTACTTATCAAAGTGAGTATCTGGTGACCCCACTGCAAAAGCACAGAGGACGACTCCACCCTCGCTGATGCGTGTTCTCTGCCTCAGTCAGTCGTTAGTCCCTGTGTGTGAACAGTTTAGTAAGAGGTAAGTCCAGGCACAGTGAAAGGTTAACACAAACCCAAGATAGGCTAGCAGCCACTCGCTTACACTCTAGTTTTGACAATGCAACAAGTTTTTACCCAGAGCCACGCTTCAGTGATAGGTCACGTACCGCCTTCTCAACACCTCGTGGCATAGCCCAAGATGAGCCAATAGCCAGGTTCAGAACCTGTACACCGCGTTTCTCCCCTCCCCTGCAGCCGTCACCCCTACGTTGTCACTCAGCCAGGAAACGTTCCCCGTGTGCTCCATTCTTTGAGTGAAGCTTTAGAGCTGCTCCGTCCCCACACCGCAGCGTCACCTTGCTAGAGCAGCTGTCTTCACGCCTGGGGGAGACGCACACAGATCCTGGTTTCGCCTACAGCTCGCTGTAAGAGGGCTCCAAGAAACACTGCTAACGTTTACATCCAGCGGTGTGTACACAAGGACATTGAGAGATGAGACAAGTGGAACAGAGTTAGACCAAAAGCAGTGGACATTTATTCCTCATTTGTGCAAGAGTGTAAAGATGCATTTGAAAATGGATGGGACAGACCCCTGTGGCTGGAGAGCTGGAGGCCACAGCCTCTCCTTCAGTCGATGGCTTTGTTTACAATTCTACTAAGAGGAGATAAATCTTGCAGACTCACCTATTGTCACACCAACGATGCTGGCAAATACACTTGTATACAAAGAAAAGTTTCAAACTACATTTTTCACTAGATTCAAGTGAAGACTTTGTTCAAAAAAAGACACATACAAGTACAATTTAAAACTGTATGAACATTTGCAAATGTTTAGTGCAAAGTAATTATGTAAAAGCTACATTTTATGAAAGTTTGTGCTGATGTGTTTGGTAATAGGTTGTTTGTTGGTTTTTTACCCTTTTACATCCATTATTTTAGTTACATAAGGTTTCACTTACCTACAGTACATATGCATTGTGTTAGGTCCCATGCAAGTGGGAATAATACCATTAGGCTTTGTAAAATGTCGCTCAGGTTCTCATTTAGTAAACTGCTTATTTGGTTTAACAGTCAAGTTCCTGGCACACTACACATCCTGATTTCATGTAAGTGCTTAGGCTAATGTTTGTCTTGTTCAGGTGCATAGCCTTGTGTGATGCAAACCAAACTGCTTCATGACTTCCAAATGCAACCATTCGTGAATGCAAAAGTTTTAGAGAAATCCACCATTAGTTTTAGCCTGTAACAAACTGCTCTTAAAATTAAAAGCCTATTCACACAAAGTTATATGTAATGACTGTAGTAATCAGTTTATTACACAGATTAATCATTCTTGAACGTACAAGCTCCAGGGGAGCAGTTGGGTCTTTAAATATACACAAGTTTTCTGTCAAATGGATTTTTACCCTTACATCCAGAAAGACCTAAGCAGTTAAAAAACTTAAGAAAAGTAAGAGCTATTAGCTATGTATTAACTGAGAAACCACATACAAACCCAAAAAAGTGTGAAGGAAGGGAGAGAGTTGAAACAAATCAACATCACTTGATGCACTAATAGCTCCAATCCATTTAATGTTGACCGGTTAAACTTAGACCTTAAACACAGGATGTGGGTACAGTTTCTCTCATTGGTCATAACATTTACCTAAGGTGTAGGTCCTTCAGAATAAAATGAATACAGAAACAGCTTCAAGTTCTTCACCTTGCTTTTCATAACTTATGAGTTTAAAAGGATTCCACTTAAAATCCTTCACGGATCAGCCCTGTCCCTAGAAATATGAAATCCACCATAACTCTCCCATTCACATTTTATTACCCCATTTAAATCAACAAGGAATGCTTTTAGGCTCAAAGTTATGACTGAAGAACCAGCTTTTCACACACACACTTCTCTGCTAGGAGTCAATGTTGGTACGGGGAAATACAGTATTTCTATTTTGTTGTTCCAAGTATGTACAACACGCAGCACTGCTGTATCAGGTAAACATGTGCACAGGGGAAGATGAGGCGTGGGCTCATAGAAAGCAGTCAAATGGAAATCAAAAGGACTTTCTCTTTCAGAGTTCCCCTATCTTTATTTGTAGAGGTTATCCAATAATTTCTTTAATTACATCGCGTACTTCTGAGTCCATTCCCGAGCTATTCTGTTGTACCTGTATGTATAAAAAGAGGATTTACTTAACATAGCATCTGAACAGTCTTTCAACTCCAGCAGTCTAGTCTACACATGGCATGAACTCACATTCTCTCCAGCAGTATCATGGATTTGTAAAATTTAAAAGCAAACTGAAATATTAGGCAAACAGGGGAAACCAGAAAGCCCACAGTACTTCATGGAAAAGAAATAACTAGTCGTATTTGCAACAGGAATACAAGATCTTTGTGACTCAAGCCACAAACCAGAACCAGCACAGGTCTGAGGGGAAAGGATTTTCAGGAAGTCTTTACCTGTGCCTCCCCCAGCCCCCCAACTGCTGCATGGGAAACTATTACTGCAGGTTTTGACATTCTGGAAAAAATAGATTAATGTGTCGCTCTCGCCTTTTCTTCTTCTTCCCTTAGAAAGTTAAGCCTAATACCTGGTATCTACCAGGTTGCCAAACCCTGACAGGCTTGGTTCTTGCTACACATTGCATCTGGCTGTTTCCATGACTATCAGGACGTGACAGTTTGTCCACCAGATTTTATTCTGAAGTCACAATATGCTCCGTTTCCCAAGTCACCTGTAGCTTCTGCACCCAAACACCCTTCATAGCCAGAGCCACTGCTAGAGGAAGCTCAGGACACTTATGTAAAACAAAGCAGTTGTGATTAACAGTACTGCTAAAAGCTTATTGCTGACAACAGAAGGCAAGTTATGTTTTTTCTATAAATTCTGTAAAATAACAAGACACAGCAAGAAGTTTCCTAGTTATGTACAACAACTGGGTTCTCGTGCTAGAATTCAGTCTGTAGACAAGGTTCTTCAGCTTAAAGAATCTGACAATCCACTCATAACAAGTGCTCTCACCTTCATGTTGCTGTTCAGAGACTACTCAAGAAGCAAGTCCAGTTATTTTTACACACAAAATTAATTTCCCTATTTTTGGAAAAAATAGGAACGAGTCCTGCATACATTAAGTGCAGTCAGTCACTGTTGGCTGCGTCTCAAAATACATACTGTTGCTCTTGCAGGATGCCTGAACTTTTCTAACACTGCTTCTCAAGTATGCAGCAGAGTACGTTTGTAGATTATTTTCCCTTCCTATCTTGTTCTCGGATGGCCACGTAGCTTCAGTAATTAACACTACTGATCAGATCTGGAAGGGAACAGTGAGGTAGAAAAGTGTTTACAACAGTCATTAAGCTGTTGCTTTTCAAGTGCTCATTAGTGCTAGAGTTCTCTCCATTCTTGCTGTTTACTTCACAGAAGTTTGGAGTCCTCTCACCCCACCTCTTCACCACTTGTTCTTCCCCTGTGTTGTCAAATGAAGACGAAACAGGGTATTTTTCTTATTTGCTCGTGTAATTCCATCACCAATAGCCAGCATGGAAATATTCTCCCACTAGAGTAACTTGTTCTCCCTCTGCTGGTTATGTAGAATTAAAGCAGGCAGTGAAGGCTCTTAAAAGCTGGTCACATTCAACTTAGAGCTCCACATTAAACAGATTTGCATTGTTCACTTCACATTTTCATTAAATCAAGCAAACCAGTAATTAACAGCTACAACACTAATGAATGACCATTGTGTGGAATGAAAATGCAGCAATAAAACCACAGAAGTACAAGACTGTACATCCCTCACTTCTACTGGCATGTGTACCTTTCTCCTAGAGCAATGCAGTGCTGCTAAGCTAGAGGTGCTACAGATCCCAGGGAAAAAAAAAAAAAACCACACACTCTGAAAAGACCACAGTTGAAGTGAAAAAGGCAAATCAAAGTTCACACTCTTTTCCAAGAAGCACGTGCTTTCAGTTCCCCTTTACTATTTAAGTGTGGATTCTGCTCTGTCAAGAATGTTACACATTATTTTGGCTTCCATACTCACTTTTCTCTATCTGTTTTGTAGATCCGTGCAATCTCAGGCACTAAAGGATCATCTGGATTGGGATCACACAACAGAGAACAGATGGACAAAAGTACTAGGGAGAGAAAAAAAAGATACTGGATTAGAGTTTAAGTGCAGCTGAAGACACTTGTAGAAGTCAGCCCGCACACTTGCTTCCCTTCTAGCCATTAGTATTAGCATAATTTTTTTTTTAAATTGCCAAGGAGCAGTAATCCCACATACTTCAGCGAAGTGATTTTTGAACAAAAATCCTTACCATTTAACTACTCAACTTTTCATGACCGCAAGTTTTTAAATATCACAATGAATAGCCTCCTGGATAGCTGTATCCGACTACAGCCTTAAGTCCCAAGGCAGAAGTGTTCTATCTGAAACCATACCTAAAACCCTTCTCAGAAAACATCCTTGCTTTTAGACTTGAAATTCAGCTTTTCCCTAAACCAGACCACCTCACTGTTAATGACTTGCAGAAGCACTAATCAAAAGTCAAACAGCAGACAGGTCCAAATGAGATGAAGGAAGCAAGAGCTGCTCACAGCTCCTCCAGAACTGTTTAAGGAAACGCTAGTCTTGCGGAGAATTAAGAGGCTTTATCCAATTATTTTCTGAGCATAAGGAAGGTTGAAATGGATTAATTGTAGAATAGTACACAAAATGAATCAGCTGCGCTCGTACCAACCACAAAGACCCGAACTTCAAAGTTTCCCTATAAATATACACTGCATATATCCCAGAAGCCACATCCCGCTTGCATGATGCCGCTGGGCACAGCATCAGCCTTCAGCCATATAAGGAGCCAGGAGGCTGCCTGCAAAGCTACAAATAGCACGTGCACATTCCTACGTTCACACCAAAGTAGAAGAGATGAGAAGGCAGTAAATTATACGCAAAGCATATTGGGACAACACTACATGAGGCATGTCAGGGACATTTTTCCCCCCCCATAAGAAATGCCAAGCATTCCTTTGATTGCTTTCTCTCAGCCTGTTTTAATCAAACGGTGCCATTCCATATGCCCCTTCACCAATAGCAGCAACAGCAGAGTTGTCACAGTGCATCCTCCAAGCTAGTTGGAAGTGACAGCTGCTGGAAGTTTGAAGGCACTAAACACAAATCTGTTTGAACTTCCATTGGTTGCTACTGTGGTACGGAGCAGGAGGCAGAGCTACCGTGCTGAAAGACATCAGCTGAAAAACGGAGGAGAACAACATGCATTCCTTAACTCTTTTGTTGTTTTTTAAGATAGGTTAAAAGAGAGGCCGCAAAACAAAGAATGGCTAAATGCAGCCAGAGAGAAGGGGGAAAACAGGTCTGAATCATTGGAACTGGAGAAGATTTTTAAAGTGGGACAAAAGTGAAAGCTTCACTAGGTCTTAACTGAGCTAGCTGCTCAGTGATGGGAGCGCCACGGACCCAGAAGCCCAGTTAGTTCAGTCTGTCTACGTATTTCTGCAGACCCTTCACTGACAAGTTATCAGTTGAAAGTGAAAAGCTTTTAGAACAAGTTTAGTAATAAAATGTTCTTGATTTAAGTGAACATATTTCTTGTGCTAGAATAAAGAACCTCTTCCTTCTTTACCTGATTTTCTATTGTACACTTGTGAAAGAGGTAAGAGCTTAATTATTCTCTACCACTGACTGACACTGGGACCATTTATTCAGCTACCTCTCAGAACACAGCTTCAGAGTGCTAAGGCTAATTTTGTGCTGGAGGCACGTAGAAGCCGCCAGTCCTGGACTGCTGTCCCTTAGCAAGGGACACAGCATGCTTAGTACCTGTAGCACCTTCCATCAGCTTCAGCCCTTTCCCCTCCCCCCTCCCAAGTACACTGAGTAAAACTCCCAGTAGTGCTCGTAATGGGAATCTCTGCCACCTTACATCCAGCTGCTGCCACCAGTCAGTTTAGCTTCAAAAACACAGTCATTTCCCCACCTGTTTTCCTCCAGCTCCTTTCTTTGTATTTATCAGACTACACTGCTCTGGGCACTGAAGCTTCTTCAGCTGGTAGGATGAGTAAAACAGCTAACATCAGTCCCCTTCCTTTAACAGAAGCCATGGGAAATCCAAAGTTTTCTGGTCAACTACTACAATTCTCTCGAGTTTTATCTCATCACAGCCCTTTAATAACTACAGATTTTTCTGAACAAGATAGCTCACCCTTCATCAGCAGAACCAGGCAGCAAGTCTGCCCAGTCCTCTCTGACTAGCTTCCCCAACCACCATAACGCCCCTTTCCCCAGCACTCACGGTACTGGTCAGGAGTTCCTCCTTGCACACCTCACATCAGCCTTGCAAACCCCCCATCTGCTCTAGGCACCAGACAGAGGTGGTGTTCAGCTGCTGGTCAGCATGGGCACCAGAATAACCAGGGTGCTGCCTTGTGTCCTCCAGAGCAACAGCAGGCCAACAGGCTGACATTGCCCACAAGTCAGTTTTGGCTGGCAAGATGCAAGTCTGCCTTGAACTGCACCTCATCTGCTGAAAGGAAAAGGAGAGTTAACCCCTGGCCCAGTCTGAGTTTTCATTCTTGGTTTACAGGCTATCAACATGAGTGTATCATTGGTACTTGCTGGCCATTAAAAAAAGATCCCATGCCACTAATACTCTTTACTAAAATGGGCTGTGGTTTGTTAGAACTTAATCAGTAGCTAAATGCTTCCTGTGATTAATTCTGCCAATCTAGTTGCTTCAAAACACATTTCTAGATTTCATTGCTCAGCAGGTGTCTTATAAGAAGTGTCACTCCAAAAACACTGAATAAAAATGGACTGGCTTCAAGCTGCACTGCCACATTCAGCTGCTTTGTTTTATTTTTGTAAGTCTTCATTAATCAAAACTATTCTCCATTATGCTTGCTCTCACTGGTAACTTCACATCTTTCCCTTTTTATCTGTATAGCCTCAGCAAGGAAAACATTTTTAACTGAGTTATCCAAACTAGTGTAACTTTAATAGCCTGCTGAACCCAGCTATTTGTCAAAAAGAAATTCAGGAAGTTTCTCTCAAGGTTTTCCACCAGAACACTGCATATACTCACACGTTTTAGACCAACCAATGTAAGCAGCCTCCAGACCACTGTGAAGAACCCCTTGGAAGAAGGTACCTTCTCATAAAGTTTAAAGGAGCCAAGTGCAAGAGGAAAGAGGAAGTTATCCTTAATGTCAGTTGTGTATAGGAGTTCTTTAATGCATCAGAGTAACTAATTAAACCAACACTGTGGAATAGAGAGAATCACCAGACCATCTTCTGCAATCAAGTATTACTGCAATGAATTTCATAGCAAAGCCTTGACATTTATTAGTCAAGTGACCACAACATTAGTAGAAGACAATTAAAAAATTAGTTCACAAAAATCAAGTTTTGTAACCACAGAATCAGGCTGAGTAACTACACAAGACAGGTAAGTAACACTTCTACACCTTGTCCTATTCATCCTGCATGACCACAGGCAAAGCTGCTCTAGTGGTATCAGTCTGACAGCATCCCTTCTCAAGCCTTTCACTGAAACAGATGCACTAGAAGTGTGCACTCTTCAGAATTTCAGTTTGGATTTTTGTCAGTAATATTTGTCAGCAAATAAATTTTACTTCACATTGATTCAAGGGGTTCAAGTACAGAGTTATTTCTCATCTCTTCACTCAACTGTCAAAGCAGTCCAGCCTCTAGGAAAACATTAGGCAACTTAAAACATTGTCAGTTTAAAGCTCCCTTTCATTCAAAGACTGGTTTTGCTTTATTTCACCAACCACACAGCCTACTTAATTCCAGTACTTCAACTGTGATCCCCATCCACCTACTGCAGACAACAAAACCAACTTATCCTTTAGTTGGCTTCCTACTGCTACAGACTAGCATGGACCAAGGAACTCGGAGAGCCAAACTAACCAAGCAGGAAGACTGCTAACAGTGTTTCTAAAAAAGTAATGGGCTTAGTTTCCCCATAGAGCAGTGATACAAACGCACTCTCATCAAGCAGAATGATCACTTAACACTTAATTAAGAATGCTCCAGCAACATGCTCTTTGAGGCAAAGTGAGGTCTACCAGTGTAACACAGCACAACTCTGATCCGTTTCCACTGCAAGACTTCCCTGTACAGAGTACATAACACTCAAACTCAAGGACAGTCTTTCTCAAGGCAGCTCCTCTGTGCAGATAATCATGCCACTTCCAGCTTGTCAACAAGTTTAGCTACAGTTCACCACTGCATGACCCACCTCACCTTCCCAACAGGCTTCTGTGCTGTGCTCTTACATCACTAAGAGTAGCCTGCCACTTCTGATGAGCAATTTCATCTTCCTGGTTCTGCCACGCCTCAGACTGAATGTGCAGGATAGGTACAAATTCAATATATAAACTCCACAGCTGAGCTTCTTCTGCTATGAAGCAGCTCAATCATTAGTCAGGACAATTCACTGTCAGCTCTCCACAGATCCTTCCAGCACTAGCCAAATGAGCAATACAGAAAACAATTTAAACCCCCATCTGTCTACTGGAACATCTATTGGCTTATACAAGTCTAAGAGGCATGTCAAAGCTCCTGGAGCTCAGAGCTGAAGAGACTCTTGAAAGCCACAAGACACCAGCTCCAGGCAGGGGCAGTAAGTTCCACAGCCAGAAGACAGACATCTTCCATAGAGTGTCAACAGGGGAAGGAAGTCCAAGATGCCTAGCAATTTATACATGGCAATTAACTCCCCTTAATGTCAGGGAGGACTTTATAACCAAGTGTATCATGCAGCTATGACACACCCTTGTACGTCCAGAGCATGTAGCTGACCTGGAAGTGGTCTTTAGGAGCCAGAAGCAGCCATGGATGAGCCACAGCGCTAACACACCTTTGCACACACTGTGTTGATGTTTAAGTCAGCTGGGCTAAGCCAATTTCTACAGCAGCTCAGCAGTCCAGGTCATCTCTGAAAAACTCTATTTAAGCTTTGTTAGGGCATGACGTAAGACCCAAAAGCTACACCTTCTAGTTCTTCACATATCAGCACTAGAAAGGCAAGTATTAGTTCTGCTCTACCAGCCCATACTGAGACAGTGATCCCAGTTAATCAAGAAGTGTAGATGCTTTTCATGTAGAAGCCCAAGGCATGATAGGTAAGGCACAGACTTCCAAAAGGGTGCTAAAAGCAGCTGATTATTATCTCTGCGTTCTCAGTGCAGAAGTCACCTTCCAAATGCAAAACTCAAATCATTCACTTTGTTTGAGAAGTCTGAATGGGTCTAATATCCACCACTTCCAGCTGTCCCCCTAACATAGGACACTAGCCACTATAGATACGACCATTTAATCCTAGCTGGAATTGCAAACAAAGCTTGCTCCAGTAAAAAACCTGTCTATGGGACACTTCAGGATAAGGAGAAGCAACTGAGGAGCAATGGAATCTCCAGCTGAATCACCACAGGGAGATAAGAAGCAAGCATCAATTCCTCCAAGGTAATGAGCCACCCAGAAGAAACATCTTAACTGGTGTGTTCCGATTTGACAGCTGTTTGGTGCAGTTACTGCTCTCTAAAGAAGAGAAGACAATTTAGGATTCATCTAGAAGTAAAGGGGTTTTCTTCTTGGGCAAATAGCTTAGATCAAAAATGGATCATGAGTGAAAGCCTTAGCTCTCCTCCTTGAAAGCCCCTGCTATCATAACTTTTATATTAAAGGCAAAAAGTACATCACTAAATCAGTAGAATGAGAGGAATAGGTAAGTTGCCTTTAAAAAAAAATTTATTCCTGTAGGCTCAACTCCTGCATGGAGCAAAAGGCCTCAGCAGACCCAAAGCCAGTATTCTCCCACCAAAAGAAGTTCCAGTTCTAAGCAAGCACAGAGACTGGACCAACAAAATTTTTGTTAGAAGTATAAATAAGCTGGTAAGACAATTACTTTGTGTGTCAGATTTTCAGGATAGCAGGATGATACCTGCTCAGCTATCTGTCCTGGCTGAGGTCACACAGTAGTCTCAAGACTACCATATTAAAAAGCTCATGCACTGACATGGAGCAGTCAGACAGGGAAGCATCCATTCCTGGACACCATGCCAGTGTCATGAGTTCACAGTAATGGAAGCAGCCCATCTTGCCAGCTCTGCCCCAGGTGAGTGACAAATATTATGGCAGTTATGGAAAGCAGTTTGTCACCCTTCAGGAGACCAGGACACAGGCTCCAACAGACAGTACTGTGCTTTTTGATCCAGCTCATCCAGCCAAGTTTCTGAATATTAAAGTAACAATGGTTTGTCAGCTCAGGCTTAATTCAGCCTTGTATTCTGGGGATTATGAAACACATCTACTAGCATATAAATTTGAGCTTTGGACACATACCACTGCTGAAGAATTCTTAATTCCATTTCGGAGGCTTTATCCAGCTGTCCTGCTTCTCACACCAGCTAGGGCTCCTCCCTTCCTAATCATCACCCTGACAGCCAAAAGCCTCCACAAAGTCCACTACTGCTTAGATCTCTCTTCCTCAAAAATAGGAAGAAATCTGACTCCTGGAAGGACCATTTGCCTATACAACCACCACTTTTGAGTTTCAGGCCCCAGACCCTTGAAACTCTTGAGGCATAAAGTTGTCAAAGTTTTATCAGTGCTGACAAACGTTAAGGTTTTAACATTGAAAAAACAACTGAACACTCCTGTCCAACAAATTCAAGTGCTAAGTACCAAATGACTGGCTTCTGACTGAATGGGCAAGATGCATCTGAGTAAATTAAAGCAACTCTGGACTCTGCTCAACTTACATCCTATTTCTTAACCATAGTCCCATTTCAAACTCTTTCAGCAGTCTTACCTAGTCTCACAGGAAGTGTACCTTTAAATCTGAGCAGTTTAAACTTCTTGCTTCAAAGCAACTTGAATTCCTGCTAAGTCAGTTCAACAATTTCTGGTGACAAGAGAAGAAAAGTTAAGTTTTTCCCAGTGTATCACAGACTGGTTGAGGTTGAAAGGGATCTCTGGAGATCATCTTGTCCAACCCCTCTGCTCAAGCAGGGCCACCTAGAACAGGTTGCCCATGACCACGTCCAGCTGGCTTTTGAGTATCTCCAACGTAGGAGACCCTACAACCTCCCAAGGCAACTTGTGCCAGTGCTCAGCATACTCACAGTAAAAAAAAGTTTCCTGCATTCAGAGGGACCCTCCTATGCTTCAGTTTGTGCCCATTGCCTCCTCTCCTGTCACTGGGTACCACTGAGAGGAGTCTGGCTCTGTCATCTCTGCACTGTCCCTCCACCTATTTATATACATTAATAAGATCCCCCTGAGCCTCCTCTTCTCCACACTAAACAGTCCCAGCTACCTTAACCTGTCCTCAGTGAGATCCTCCAGTCCCTTCATCGCACCATGACCCTTCACTGGGCTCTCCCCAGTACATAGATGCCTTTCTTGTTCTGGGGAGCCCAGCACTGGACCCACACTCCAGGTGCGTGACCAAGCAGAGGGGAAGGTTCACCTCCCATGACCTGCCAGCAGCACTCTTCCTCGTGCAGCCTTCTTTGCTGAAGAGCAACATCTGGGAAGCTACAGATGTAGCTACATTGAAGTTGCAAAAGAGTTGAAATGCAAAAGAATGAAAGTTCCCCTTAGAACCCTGACTCAGCACACAGGGAGGGACTGATCCATGCTACCTGCCAAAGTCACACCCCCTACACCAGTTATTTGGGTAAGCATTGTAACAGGCAAATTAAAAGCCAAGAGGATGATCAGAAACAGACTTCCTGATTTTGAAAACTGCACTGTGAAGATCAAGTTCATTTCGGTTGCTGGGTACTTGGAAATTCCCACCCAGTAAGTTTTAGTAAAGCAATTCTTGAACAGCTGTAAGAGCAGCACCACAGAAAATTCACACTGCACTGGTCATGGAAGAGTTTGAGCAGTGTGAGCTAAACTCTTGAATGTGTGAGACTGAAGTTATTCTCTGCCACTCACCAGGCAGGGTCTTCCAACACACTTAACATAAGCTTCATGGTTCATTAGTTACAGCCACAGTGGGGAGAAGTGGGACAGGACAAAGCAAGTTAGCCTGACCTTCAGACTAGCCTGAAGAAGTACTTGAGTTTAGTATTAACTCTTTCACAGCCACTTGCCAAATTTAAGAGAAAGTGGGATTTTCCCAAAAATTGCTGAGAACAGTTACAATCATGTTAAAACACTTTATTCTCCTGTTTAAGGCAACAGGGATTCTTATTTATGCAGACTTTGAGATAACATTTTTAGTTTAAGCCTATGCATTCTGCTTAAGCTTTGGAGTTTAAGTTAACCACCAAGGTGCTTAAGACTATATTGAAATAATTTCTTCTACCACATGTATTCTTTAAGGAACACTTACTTCAGAATTACCAATACAAGCAAGTTAACTATTCTACTGAGACAATCAGCGTTGTTCTCCCAACTCTTCAGAAGCCATTTTAGCAAGTCTAGGCACGACAAGCATTTAGAATGAGAGAAAAAACCCCAAGATGCTAGTCACCTCTACTATCGCAGCCAAGATCACTTTATCAAGTTGCTTACAGAGGGAGAGACTTCCTTATTTATTTAGCTCCAATAAAACTGCTCCAAGAGCCCCCACACTCAGGCCTTCGTTATCTTACCCAGCAGAGAGGGCAGGGGCAGGCTCCCAAGCCAGATATTCCAAGTGCCCTCTGGAGCAGCCTACCATCCTTCAGAGTGTGAGGAGCCAAGATCCCTACCGTTACCACTTAACTAGGATGGATTAAGTAGCACTGACTACTTCTGTGTTTCCACCAAGAAGTGGCATTACAGATTAAAAGGAAGTCACTGCATACCCCTTCACCTTTCTCCTGGCAGGTTAGGGTGAAACACATGTTCATGTTATGTTGCAATTCCTGTGTAGTACATCTAGCCCATGTGAGCTGCTGACAATGTTGCCTACCAGATGCCTCAGAGGGAGAAAACTGTGTTATAAGCTGTTTCCTAGAAGGACTGTTTCTAGGCTTCCCTAATTTCACTACCAGTAGAAAGTACACTTTTTTTGTAGCTGTGTTCTAGTCATCTGCTTACAGATGTTAAATTCAAACAGCTTGCTCCAATAGCATCCCTTTTAAAAGGTGGCACAATTCAGGAAATACTCTAAGAAGTTTACACTAGAAATACTAAATTGCTGCTTTGGAAGGGATACAAGCTTCATGCTGAATAACTCGTTATTCACTTTAAGTTACCTAACCCAACAGCTTTTCCTACTAGCATCACATTTATTCTTTGATAAAGCTAATCAAAGAGTCACTAGAGCTGAAATAGCCCCAAGGTCTTGAACAACACAGTTCTAACCTGACTGAAAACAAGATTTCCACCCTAAAAGACTCAAGTTGCCTTTGTGGAATTTACTTATACTTGCTCAAGATGGGAACACTTCTAACTATCAGGTCTCTTAAGTTGAAGTCTGCTTTCTGACAAGATGTCCCTGTTATTTCCAAGGGAAGTACTCTGAATTTCTATAAAGTCACCTAGAAGAATTTCTTTTGCTGCCTTTAATTCCTCCATGAAATGAACAGCAAGGGAACTCTGACAAGATCTATATGCGTTTTGCGCTATATGCAGGAGTTTGTGCATTCATATGAACTCTTCTGCAATGAGTGAAAAATGATCAGGAATATAAAGACACCTAATCCCAGGGAGCATACTTTAAGAGGGAGATGGGGCAACAGAAGGGACTAAGTAGCACAGAATGGCCACACTGATCCCATGGCTTACTCTAGCTAAGCCACCAGGATGCAGTTTGAAGACGTAAGGAAGAGGAGTTCAAGGCAGAAAACAGAAGGAGATCTTAAAAGCATACTGCAACTGTATTTGGGTTGCAAAATTAATGTTAAGATATATTTTGTGAGTGATTAAAGCTGACAGCCATTAATATGCAGTCCACTGATGCCCTTAACTAGCCTTTTAAATTCTTGACCCATCTTCTTCCAACTGTCTTTTTCCAACTATCTTAATTCCAGTCTATCTTCCAGTATTTTCAAACCTGCTGTCTATCACCCTACTGCCTATAAGGTCATTTTAGATGCTCTAAATCAAGTTAAAGATACTGTGCCACATTACACCTTCTCCAACTATAGTATTCTAACCAGTTATACACCAATTTAATCAAAGTGTAATAGACAACAGTACTTAGTACTAACTTAGCGCTTCTAACAGTAGCCAGTACTTGAGTGAAAACATTTGTAAGGAAAGCTGTATCAACCTGACAATCATTTCCCCTTTACTGGCACTGTTTCTTCAGTTCTTTCAACTCAGTGAAGACTTTCAGCTTCGTGCACTAGCAGATTCACTTCTGTCAAGAGACAAGCTGAGATACTGTTTTGCCTTTTCACCAATGCAGAAGCCTTTAGCTGGACACAGAAGGTAGGAACTTTTGTGAGTTCAGTAAAAGGGAGACAGTTATGATGTCCGAGGGAGGGGTACCAGGAGTCATCTGTCTGAATCAAAAAGCATCTGGACACATCACATGTAGTTGGAGAGAAGAATTACAGGCAACAGGACAGCCTCACAGAGCTGGGACACGATGTGGAGGATACTGTAATTAAATGTGATGACTGCAACATTTAATTACGAAGACAGTGTGAAGCTACAAAATAGAATGATTGAGACACGGTCAATGCACAGAAGAGACCCAAAACATTTCTCAATAACCATGGCTAGATCTACAAACTGTAGATCTACAGTTTCAATAGCCAAAAAAAATTCAAACCTGGGTCTTCAAGGTGTTTAAAGCCTCTGATTTACATTAATATGAATACTGCTTTAACCAGGCAAAGGATATACTCCAGTGCCCCACAGGCTAACACAGTTCACAGGGACCAAGATGTATTTAGATAAAAAAAGATAGTGCAAGCTAGTTAAGTTTCAAAACATGCTTTAGAGTCCATATCATTGAAAGTTTTGCTAAAAAATGACCAACATTAAGTTCTGATGTTCCTTGAAAACAGACTTTTTTAAAATTACGAAGAATCAAAGCAGCTTTACCATTTTTTAAAAGCCACAGCTGTTCCCCTGTGTTTTACTTGGTGTGCATTTTGAACGTTGAAGTCTTCCATTTCATGTACTAGGTTTAATTTTTTTTAAGTCTTCAGCCTGAGGTGAGGTGGCAATACTACGCACTTAGTGTAGCAACTTATCTGATCCACCGGCAAAGTTGAACAGTCTCCCTGCGGTCACAGGGAAATTGGATGTTCAGAGCATCCTGTGCTCATGAACTGGCTGCAAGCTAGATGTAGATGTAGAGTCACAAGACTGCAGTAGTGACCACAGAAATGGTTGACAGCAGGAATGCAGCGGTTTTTACATTCTAAATCCAAATCAGTAATTCATTTCAGCAGAGTAAAATTAAATGAGCATTGGAGGTACCTTTTGAAATAGTTAGTGCTGGGGACCACTGTGATCGTAGAATATCAAGACAAATGCTGCCATTACTGTTAATATTTGGATGATAGATTCTTGTTGTAAATGCAACCTGCAGAAGAAGGAAAATTTCAGTGTAGGCTCACAAATATACATTACACCACATGGTAATGAATAGATTTATGGTACAAGCCACTCACCTTAGGTGGTTTGAAGGGATAATCTGTTGGGAAGTGAATTGTCAAGAAAAATACTCCACCTTGATAGGGACTGTCATTCTGTTAATGAAAAAGAATCATTGCAGCTTCAGGAGTTATAAGAAGTCTAGTCATAAAAAGCTATGAACATCAATTCTCTCATACTTACTGGTCCCATTATTGTAGCTTGCCAATGGAACACTGAAAAAGAGAAAGATTTACTTCAGTTTGGAGAAGCTCAAGTAATGAACTACTTTCTTCCAGACAAAGCAGCACAGAAAAGTCTATTTTAAAAACAAAGCCTTCTGAAAGGCTGCAGGGAAGCAAGCCAAAGAATTAAAGAGACAGAGCAAAGTACTCCTCACTCCACATTCACTTGGTCCATACTTTGGGATTGCTGTGGTACCACACACACGCCCTGCAAAAAATCCTATTACAATAAAAAAAACACAGTTATAGTCAACTTTTCAGACCCAACAAACCTGTGAGTTCTACTTTGTGGTTTCCAATGAAGCGCCTGAATCAAAGCCCAGTTTCTAATGACTGCCCTCTTAGAGCGAGCTACGGCAAACGTACAGTATGAACTCATACCTTTCTTAGGCAGGATCTCTCCTACACACATCCTTAGTCAAATGGAGACTAAGCCTAAGATTTGTATATACCATATGTAAAGAGGTAACCTAAGACAGTGGTATCTTGACTGAATGTTTAGGCTTAGTCTCCACCGAGGCCTCAAGATTTCATTAAAGCAGTAGAAAGCAATACGAGTCTTAAGAGAATGCAAGAACGACCGTCTGCTCAGGATGTGCTAGTAAACACTTTAGGTTAAATGGACAGAAATTAAGCCTCACTCATATGCATCTGTCCGAGAGAACATCTTAATCTGGTAATACAGAAGGTTCATGAAGAATGTCTTTACATTGCAGAAAACAAGGAAAACAATCAAAGCTGTTAATCTGCGTGAGGCACGTTAGGAAGTTCTCAGGGCTCCTGCGTTCCCCAAAGGCTCTAATGCTAGCCTGTGCAGAGAGCCAGCTTAAATTATTTGTGAAATAGTACCATGGGGAGTTTCCCTCTGCATGAATGTCAGCTACATCATATCTTCAGTACTGGGAAGCTGGGCAGAAGACTCCAGTTGCTGCAAGGTAAGTCTTCAAGACACAGAAGTTGAAGCCACCTGCAGCTGTGTACTTGTAACTGGTGTCAACAGCTTTCAAGACTAGCTGGGCCAAAATGACTTTTGGCCCAGAGTGGCACTACTTGTTCTAATCTAGCATGAGCAGTTTTTAATTACACATAGAACAGGTATTACAGCTGTGAATGATCTCATACAAGGAAGGGAAAAAACACAGAGCAGGAACAGCCCTGCCGAGGCAAGGGGAAAAGAGCGTTTGGTTAGAGCAGCAGGTTTGTTACAAAGGGTATCACAGCCGGTAACACCAGCTAGCCTTTCGAGAAACTCTGCATTCAGTGTAGAGTCAAGAAATCAAGACAGTGGCTCATGTGTTCATATGCAGCATTCACCCATTTTAAAAGGGTTCAGACAGCTTCACATGAAGCCCTTATCTGTAGCAGGACAGTGGGAAACTTAGAACATGAGGACAAAGGAGCAGCAGAAACCCAGCAGTGAAGATTGTGGCTAATGACAGAAAAACCACCAAGAATTTCACAGGCATCAGTAGATGCTGGTAAGATTGACTGTGACTGCACAGGAGTACACAGACAGCACTGGACCTTAACCTGCATACCTCTGCACACTGAAAAAGAGAACCAGATATAATCAACTATTGTCTTAAACCCAACAAGAAACCAGAAAGAAAAATGTTTTCACAGTGAATCTTAACATTTTACAAGCTATAAGGGTGGTGTGATTGTTTTGGGTGTTTTTCCCCCTCCTCCCCAACTCCCACCCCAGGCTCAAGGAAAGTGCTTATTTAACCTAAGCTTTAGATTCTCACAACATCCAGAAAAAGTTTGACAAACTAGAAGATGCATCTGTCACACAGAGCTTATTTCAACTGATTCTTTTCTTCGAAATCAGCCATTAAAAAAGTTATTTACAAATTAATGGGGTTGCTGACTTTCAGTAGCTAAGCACAGGTACATGTTCAAAAGCAAACTAAGCCACTGCATAGCACTCTGGAAGCGTACAAGTGTAATTCAGTCCCAAGCATATTTCCAAAACAAAGGCAAGAGGTGGGTGGAAGAGGGCTAAAACTACATTACCAAGAGAAGGAAAACCCTGTCCCTACACTTACCAAGGCAGAAATAGCTCTTCACTTCCCAGTT
Source organism: Strix uralensis (assembly GCF_047716275.1). Lineage (NCBI taxonomy): Eukaryota > Metazoa > Chordata > Aves > Strigiformes > Strigidae > Strix > Strix uralensis. The sequence goes on from NC_133985.1 coordinate 2,888,194, forward strand.
TATGAACTACAGGGACAAGAAGCTCATAACTGGGGACAGTTTACATCGGCTGGACTAGCCACAGGATACCAGTTTGCAAGCACAGCATGTCCTGAACTCCGAGAAGTGTCATTCTGACAAGGCAACTGGGGCAGGCCTAGAGCACAGGGATCTCAAGAGAAGGCACCTTTCTGTTGCTGCCACTGCTATCCACTTACACACACCCAAAGCGTTGCTCTCAATAGTGGAAGTCTTTCATTAGAGGTCTTTCAGAAAGGTGGCACGAGGAGAATAATTGAATACTAAAGTTTTCTGTATTCAGAAGTAACTTTCCATTATAAGCATTCACCAACTTATATTACCACCTCCTCCACCAGACGATCTCCATCACCTTTGATAGTTTTTGGAAACTATGAAGTAGTTTATCATGGCACAAGTCACACTTGCTAGTTTAAGGGAAGAAAAGCCACAAACTGGCTCTACATCTTAGTAATTTCTCTTCCATGAAACTACCAGCTTTTTTGAAATACTATTTTGAAAGCAGAAATAACTTGTGGAATAATTAGAAACAGCTTGACACTACTGCAAAAACCCTCAAAACCAAATGCAGCTTCCACTTGTTTGAAAGCATTGCTGAACAGTAACATCTCTAATTTCAGTATTTTCATTCTCAGGTTTCAAGTGCTTTTTTTAATCTATTCCTAGATTTTTATAGGAATGTAAGTTTATAGAAACTTCAGCACTCTGAATAGTTCAGAAGTGATTCAGCAGGGCTGAAGCACAGCTCCCTGAGATTAGGTGTCTACATATTTTTCCTTTTAGAAAGGATACCCAAGCTTAGAGCTCTCAGCACAGAGATTGAGGGTTTCCTTACTTAAACATCCCCTACTCTCATGAGCTTGGATGCTTTGCTGAACAGCACCCTTGTCAGAGACCATGGTGCACAGCAAGTTCAATGCATGCTGTTTAATGGACATCCCAGTCAAAGACTCCAAGTGTTCTTCTGTAACCTTTTATACACAGCAGACCTGCTACAAATATAAGATCACTCCCTTGTCTCAGGCATTTTGTGCACTAAATGTCAATATGCAGTACCTGAATTTACCCCAGGGCCCACTATAAAGTTATAAAGCAAAAGGTGAATTTGCAAGTGTTCTTGTCTCACTAAACATCCTACTGATCTTGCTCACCTAAGCTATATGACCAAAAGTCTAACATTGCTATAAAAAAATCAGTTCACCGGAAAGTGTAAAATCCTAGTTAATATGGAGAAGGCTGTACAGCTTGCAAAACCACTGCAGTTTAAAGGCCTCTCACAGAAAACCACTATAAAGAACAGGGAAACAATTAAGTTGCCTTATTCACAGCTAATCAAAGCAGACTGGGGAACATCACCTACAAATAAGATAATGGTGTTTATATGGATGCTTCTTAAAGTCAAGTCACACAATATATCTTGCCCTCCTCCCTACGCAAAACATAAATGCACAAGATGACAGTAGATCTTACTATAAAACAATGTCGGGCAAAAAGAATCAGGGTAGGGCTTTAAAGAATAACTGCTTTTTTTTTCTACTTTAACACAGGTCCTCGAGCTTCGAAAGGACAGAAAACAGCTCCAAATCACACACCAGGTGAACAACCTTGCACAGGAAAGACAACCAGCTGATGTGTAGGCCAAAAAGATTGTCCTAGGCTATCCCTTACACGGAACCTGGCAGGGCCAACTGATTTGAGTACAGCTTTCAAACAGAACAGTGCCATGGGATTTAAGGACACTCCACCTGCACCTTCTATCTCATAGCTAAGCAGCTATGTCCAAATAAAGCAACAAGGTAGTCATGACAGCAGGATCTGGACATTTAGATTTTGTTAGTGAGAAAGCCACAAGTAGTATTCAAAACGGAGTGAAATCCTGCCTAAAAAATTAAAGAGCCAAACCTGGTTTTCAGTTCTTATACTCTGGCTTGCCCTATAATACAATAGCACAGAACAGATTAAAGAACAAGCAATGTTTCCAGTGTTTCTATAACTCAGTTGACCACAGTAACTATTAAAGTTTTTTAAAAATCTAGCATTACTTGATGATTCAAGCTCTAATTTACCAACTAGTTCTCCTTCCATTCACATTTTAGCCTCTTATCCTCAAGGACTACATGTAACTCTCTTTAAAAAAATGCAGTGTTAACTAACTCCTGTGTAAAATAGTTAACCCTGACCTTGCTGTACTAGCATCTAGTATTAGCAGTAGACTTCTACAGAACTGTGTGACTACACCACATACAGTTTAGATATCAAAACTCAAGACAGTTGTATGCAGCTGCTTGCTGGTTCAGCCACCGAGCTACTGAAGTTTCCTAACTTCATGCCTATGAGAATGCCAGAACAGTTAATTCAAAAGATGCAACTTCAGATGTCAGTGAACAGAGCTGCCCAATCAATAAAATGGGACTAACACACATCTCTAGTGAAACACAAGGGAAGTATTAAGAGATACAGAAGGGCAACAAATTTAAGATTAGTATGCGGAGTAATGTTTAGTACTCTAACCAAAAGAAACAGAAGGGTTCTCCTTACTAAGGAACCAGACATCCCATTTTAGAAGGAAAAAAAAAGTTAGACACTGCATGTGTTTGCTGATAGAAGCATACTTACTGTCATCACCAACAGGCCCTGCTGAACACTGTGCTGGAGGATCACGTGCCAGATCATTCAACTCCTAAAAAAACAGGAACAGTTTATTTCATTTAATTTCAGACCCAATCACGTCATTGCTAAAAAAAAACTAGTGGCACTTTGGCTATCATTCTCACTCACGAACATAATGCTCACATTAGGGAGTTTTCTGAAACCACAAGAATGGCAACACCACAAGACTAACAGCCCAGAAAGCAAAGTTGCATCTTAAATCCAGGTACCACGTTCGGCATATGCATCAGTTACCTTTCTAGGTTTCCACAGAGTACTAAGTCACAGCAATCCTCATCAAGTCATAGGGTCTATCAATTTGCCTTGATTGATAATAGAACTTAAGAGATCCCAAGCATTACCAAGGTATTATATATTCTACTATCTTCAGGTCAGAGAGGTAAGATGGCCTCAATCCAATGACTCTCAGTATCAGCCTCATTTTATCCCCTGTATTGTAACAGCTCCCAGGTTGCTCCAGCTGCAACAATCTAGTTTATCATCGTCTCAAGCCTTCGGTGGCCTTTTTGTAGTATACAAAGCTTCAATAACCTGTGGTTGCTTCATCTCCAGCTATATGCATCAGTGAACATAGGTGGTTAAATGGAGTAAGACACAAGGCCTTCTGTACCTATAGAACTGCTAACCCATGAATGGAAATACTCACTTTTCAAGTAGCTGTGTCAGTCAGATTTTCCTCTGAAGAAATCCTATTATGAGTCTCAATTGCTCTGGCTAAACAGGTTGAGTAATTCAGAATACTTCTCAACTATATCAAGTTTCAATTTGAAGCAAAATTTCAGCCCACATCAAGAAAGAGCGTCCACACATTGTCACCAGTAACTCACATTAGCAATTTGCTCAGGAGGTGGACATTTAGTGGGAAATGCAAATAGAGTAAAGTTTTGAAGTCAAACTTTGTCTGTTCTATTTCTGGCTCAGCCACGGACCTACTTTGCATGATGGGCCCAAACATATTAACTTTTTTCTGTGCTAACTCAGTCTAGAGAGCTAAACATACCAGACAACCATTACAAGCGCAACTAAATGTAGCATTCAGGAAACACTCCCATACTGTCCCTGGCCCTGCGGTTCAGCTCTTCACCTCACAGCCTGCAAGGGTTACCAGCAACAGTCCACAGTGGAGTCGCAGATACCAGACTTATCTGAAGCTTTTGATAGACAAAACATTTAAGGACAATGATCAAGACAAGCTGATTGCAGGAACAGGAAAAGCTTGCCACTTAATGGCTTTTTGCTATTTACAGGAAGTATTTAAGCTCTGGAATAGATGATGTCTGGAATTCCAGCTTCTACTTCCCATGAACTGGGAGGCCACCACTAACCAAATCCTCTATTACAGCACAGGAATGCTGCCTCACATCAAACAGGTAAATCTCAGGATTTTCCCCTCAGTATGCTGTTCTCCAAAAGCCTTGCAGTGGAGATACAAAGCTTCACATACCCTGACTACTGTAAAGCATACACAAGTTTGGCTTTGCTCTCATTGGCTCCCAACTCCTAAGGAGCCCAGCTGAAGGCCTCCTGACAGTTTTCTACTGATCTTAGTGAGCTCCTTACAGTGCTGACCCAAGCAAACCTTGCTCCCACCCTTCACGGTTCAGCATGGACTTGGGACAGGAGTAGATATTGAACATGCAGTATAGCTGAAGAGCCTGCTCCCTCCTGAAGGTGAAGAGCATCTCCAGATATCCTCTGAAGGAGGAAAGCCCTCAGAGTTGTCAGTTATGCATGGCAATTCAGAGCAGCCAACTTTAGCCAAGTGAGGATTCCCTCCTCACCTCCCAGCTGCAAGTACCAGCTAGCATGGAGATCAGTAGTGTGCTCTCACTTCCCACAGCACACTTCCCAGCACCCACTGTACACCTCTCTGCTTTAACTCCAGAACATGAAGTATGTTGAGCACCATCCTGCACAACAGGATACTGCTCTACCATAGAGAAGTGCATGTACTGTAGGAGTTTTCAGATAGTGCCAGTCTGAAAAATACAGAGTAGCTGACTGCACTGTGCTCTGCTTCAGCATCGGTAAGCCAAGAGACAGCCTGTGCCATCACTGCAGCGAAGGAAGCCACTTACAGCTCCACTGGTGGTCAGTCTAGTCGTGGCTACAAGGAATGAAGTGTATCTCCACGTGCACAAATTCAGAAGTACAGGCATGAAAACTTAGAAACAGGAATGCACCTACTCCATCTAAAGGTGTATAGAGTACAATCCATTTCCAAATGCCACTGGACTCTAATCTTCTGGAAGAAACAATTTAACACTACAGTACTCAAAACCCCAAACACATCTATTAAAGAAAAAACCACACACATCTAACCTCTCTTCCTTACCACTTCTCATCCCCTTCACTCCTGTTTTGTGCATAAGATGCAACACTAGACTCAGAAAGAGAACAACTGTAAGAATCCATGTTTTCCATGTAAGACCACAACCTACTATGGATTATAATAAGAACCTAGCATGGACCTTCCCTACTATAAAGGGGAAATAGTTACAAACACAGGCTGCAGCCTGAGCACATATTCTGCCAGCTAGTAGAATGCACAGCTCCAAAGCTGCCCCAACATTCACCCTACGTCCTGCTGCTCAAAAGCATCATTTCACCAAACTGGATGAAACAACACACCTTCAGTAATACCACGAGGTAATTCTCACAACAGATGCAGAGGTAACAATGAAGTTGTTAGTGGCAGCCCTGTTCCTCATCAAAATACTCTCTCTTCAATCTTCAGTTCCAGCTAGAAGGAATACTTTGGTTTTCTGAAGCCGTGTATATTATCTCACCGGAAAGGGATTACTTGCAATGAACACTCATACTACTTGTCTTAGTGATGCAGCTCTCACCTAAGGCAGCATTTCAGGTTCTGCTCTATAAATTCAGATTGAAACATCACAGATTAAAAGGCCCTTGTAAAAAGCAATGCATAAGCTCCTTCCACTTGGAAAAGTTTAGCAACAACTCTCAATTCAAGCCCCTGCAATAAAAAACCTCCCAGCTTTTGTAGAGCAAGAGCTCGGATAACAAGAAGGAAGTTTAACCTCACAAGAAACCTCTGGGGCACAGCCACTAGCTGCAGCAGACCACCAGTTGCCTCTGCACACTGGAGAGGCCAACACATCACCAGATTTCCTGGCAGGGCACAGATGATGGCTTGAACATGCCGTTCTCTTGAAGCTACCAACATGCTAGTAAGACTCCCACTACTCACTTGTCAGACCTGCAAAGCCAAGTTCTAAACAGGAATGGTAGCTACATATAGCTGCATTTACCCAGGTACAAATGAAAAGGAGCGTTCACTGCTGCAGCACAGTGCCAAGCTTTTGCATCCAAGAGGTTACTTTGCCTTTTGAAAACTCCTGTGCAGTTTTCAAGGTACAGCTAGCACAATACCAGACCTAGTGAAGTCTTTGCTTCCAGATGTTGCTGAGGGAGACTGAGAACCAGCTGGTTTGTAACTCAGAACAAAGGACTCAAGTTCACATAAAACTGGAACTCATAATGCATGGAGGATTCAATTACAGTTTGGTATCATCCACAAGCCAGCTATTACTGCATGTACCAGATCCTAAGCTGCAAGGCCGGCTCTATTTCCCTGTCACCTGGGAAGGCTTGCTGGTGAATGATCAAGTCTGATCTTGACAATGCTGATTTTAAACCAAAACCCAAAGAGAGCTGTAGCTGGTTACCATTCAAGACAGTTTCTGATCCTTAAGCACATGCGGAAGGTTTTGCTTTAGGAACTTAAAAGTGAAGACTCAAGCAGCCTTTAGATGAAGTTTCAGTTTGAGTTATTCAGCACCCAGGGGGCTACCTCACCATGAATTGCCTTCAGCTGGAAAGCCAACTTACAGAACTTAAAGCTTCTGCCACCTCCCCTACAGCAAAATACCCTTGAGGTTGGGCCCACTGCTGTGGATCATACCATCACCTCAACCCATCTTACAGTTAAAAGGATTAATTAGTTCCTCAGCAAAAATGAGGAAGTGGAAGCACAGCACAAAGCAAAGCATGGTTCAAGGTGTCTTGCCCAAAGGCCAAGTTGAATGCAACTGCTCCCAGTACATCCATGAACTAGATATCCTAAAAGCCTCAAAACCCTCCCAAGAAACTGACATTTAGGCTCCAAAAGAAGACTTAATTGTGTTCATAAGTTCCCAACAAAACAACCCCCTACGCAGGGGTGCCAGGAAAGCATTGTAAGGAAGATGTGTGCTTATGCCAGACACCCTCCCCAGCTGTGCTTCCCAAGTCACCAAAGGCATCAGCTGCCAGTGAGGCCTCAGGGCACAGGGGAAAGCCAGTGTCACAAGTCTCACTCCTACCCTCCTCCCTTAGTACATTTCCCAGCAGCATTTAAAATGCATCTTCCTCAAGAAGTTCACAAACTGCCCAACAAGTTTTTAAAGCACTATCAAACACAAGCGTTTTAAGTCTTAACCTTAAAGTTTAACTCTGCGCATGTTTCAAGTTAGTTTTAATTGTAAACTCCAAAGACATTTGTTAAAAGTTCAGATTTATTCTAGACAATTCCCTCCTCAGTCTAGCATGTTCCTGGTAAAAACTGCTCTGGCCAGAAGATAAGACTAGTTTTAAGGATTAAATTAAGGCTAATACAGCCTTCAGTAAGAATAACCAACATAACTGGCAACATCAAGAAGCCAATCAAGCAAGTAAAAAGCCAGCATCCTTTAGCAGTCAGTTCCAGCAATTTTAATAAACCTTGGTACACAGTAGAGTTCCCCAAATACACCCCAACACACTAGATGTACGCCTTCAAAGATTATCCAAAGTCCTTTTAGCTTGGACTCCATAGCCTTTCCTCCCTACTCCAGTTTGAGCTGTTTTCAAGCTGTAATTTACTCAGATCACATCACTAGCTCGATTATAAGCCTAATTTTTCTTCAGGTTGCTTCTGTTAAGTGAAGCAAGCTTTTAATCTGACTTTAGCAAGTCCCTGAACCCTTCTGTGACAAGTAGTCTAACACTATGTTACAAAATTGTGATTTACCTAACCAAAAAGGAACTTTCAGCCACTTAGCCATGAATCATTAGCAGCTTTCAACAGAGCAGTGCCAGAATCAGGGCCCAAGTCAAGCCAACAGCACTCTGCCTTACCTCAGCAGCAAGACCACAGCACAGATGAGCAGCTGCCAGCTACCTGCGCAGTCCGACACAGTCGCTACGTAGGGCGAGATCCTGCTGCTCATTCCTTGGGCCAGCAGGTTCTACCCTTACCTGTTGCTGAAGGTACCATGTAGGGCAAGGTGTAAGAGCCTACATCCACCACACATTTCACTCAGCTCTGCTCTCTACTTGCCAAGCAGTAACTCTGCACAAGGTAGCGCTCACGTGTGCACACCAAGGTCAGATCACTGATGCCCTGCAGCATCCGTCGGTGCTCTCCTGGTCTACAGGACTTCTGTGATTCCAGAACATCTGTCATTCTAAGGCTACTACCCCTATTAACAGAAATATTTTAATCTTCAGAGAGATTTTAATCCTCTCCCTTTGAGAGAATCTGCCTTTTCAATGCTTGAAATGACTCAGATCCACAAGACTCTGCAGAAGTTAGAAGGCAAGCAGTTAAGTGAGCAGCATGAGAGAAGTCAAGCTGCATGAAATACGGGAATAACCAAGGTACATGTTATAAACAAGCTCTGATGCAACTGTCACCTTTTTTTTTTTAAAACTTGAACAGCAAGAAGACCAAAACAATGTGTAACTTCCTCCTGGTGTGGAATCTGAGTATCAAAAAGCCTAGCTAGCTAACAGAAGCTTAACCAGTATTCTCTGTACTAGCAACACACAAGATACTTAACACAGATGGGCTGCGCTGGCAGCTCCATGAACACAGCAAGAGGCCGTAACGGAAGAAACAAGTTGTTCCCACTGGCTGCTGTAAAGCAGAACCGGTAGCGCAGAAATAACACAAAGTTTGCTCAGCACAGGTAGCATGCACACAACTCGGTGAACACTAACATTGTTCAGCTAGCCAGTCCATCTAACGCACCCCATCTGCGGGTAGTGTTTATTTTGGCAGAAGTGATACTTAAGCATCTCAGGAGGGCAAGCAGCTCTGGACAACAGGCAAGCCCATCATCTTCCGCAGCTAAACAGGGACATCATTAGGAAATATATAGTTTAGTTCTGCAAAGCATTACCTGTTTTTTAGGCTTCTACATTATAAACTCCTCCGCTATAAGAAAAAGTTTCACGTCAGCAGGGCTGAAGCACAGCTTCCACTTTCTCCTTCCCCCTCAACCCTAGGGTCCATCCAGCAGCTCATACAGGACTCCCATGTTAGTCCACTGTCTTTTACGTGCTCTCCCATTCGAAGAATCCCAAACAGTGCCCTAGTTATTCAGTCACAGGTAATGCATTTCCTAAAGATAAGCAACACAAATGGGATGCGGCTGAATACAAAGTGCTTCGCCTTAAACCTTAAAATGGAAGCCATTCATTATTGCCCTCCAGTATCACTCCCACCCTACCCCTGGATATCTTCACGTTGCATTTCTTATAAAATATATCCTTGATAAAAAAATATCGATATATACATTAAAGTAACACTGAAATTGTTATACTTCACTGTTATCCCCACACTTCATGGGGACCCTGGCTAGTATCATTGCTTACACCCCAAACATTTCTCACAAGAAAAAGAGTTCCAAGTTTTAGACCCGAGAGCCAGTAAGCACCTAAGCAAGAATTAAGACCACCACAGCCTGGAAGACTGCAGTGAATAATACAAGCAGCAATCTGATAGCAGGTCTCAAGCCTGAGCTCTTTCGGAGCATCTGATTAAAGAACAGCTGCTGCTGCTTCGTGCAGAAACTCAAGCTCAAGTCTCAGGACAAGCCCAAGAGCAATCGTGCTACCAGAGACATGCCAAGATGGACAGTGCAGGTTCTTGCACTACCTCACGCACCAGCAACATTACCTACCCAGCTGCAAAAACCTTCTTGTTCTGCCCCTCTGCCAGCTCAGGAAAGTTCAACATGAAAGAGGCCATTTCAGGTAACACTGTATCAAAGGTTTACTCTTAGGATTTCCTGCTTGTTTCCACGTTCTCATCCCTATATTGTCCAAAGACACAAAAATTTTGGCAAAAAGCTCACAGGCTGCAGTTGAACATAAAATCCAAACTGCCAAGCACAAGAGCCAGTGGCAAGATTGAGACCTAAACACTGATCTATCGAGTCCGATAATACCCTCTAAAAATGCCTAAGCAGCAGCTTTCCTTCCATTGCTTCTCTGTACTCAAGTCTATTGGGATTATTTCTACTTGATCCACGTTCTGCAGGCTTTTGTTCTTGCCACTGTTCCTCTCGTTATCCTGACAGGGATGGTACAGTCACTACACACCAGATACTGCTGCTTTTCCCAAAGACCAGAACAAAACCAAGATGATGATACAAACACTCTCCACAGGGTTTAAGAGAGCTGGAGTGTAAACAACCAGTGATTATTAAGTGATCAAAGAGTTACAGTCAATGGCTCGATGTCCAAGTAGAGAGCAGTGACAAGCAGCGTTCCTCAGGGGTCGGGACCAGCGCTGTTTTAACATCTTTGTTGGAGACACAGACAGTGGGATCGAGGCACCCTCAGCAGGTTCGCCAAGCTGTGTGGTGCGGTCACACGCTGGAGGGAAGGGATGGGCCACCCGGAGGGACCTGGACAGGCTGGAGAGGTGGGACATGCAAACCTCATGGAGTTCAACAAGGCCAAGGGCAAGGTCCTGCCTGTGGGTCGGGACAATCCCAAGCACAAACACAGGCTGGGCAAGGAGTGGATGGAGAGCAGCCCAAGGAGAAGGACTTGGGGGTGTTAGTGGATGGAAAACTGACTATGAGCCAGCAATGTGCTCTCACAGCCCAGACAGCCAACTGTGTGCTGGGCTGCATCAGGAGAAGTGTGGGCAGCAGGGTGAGGGAAGGGATTCTGCCCCTCTACTCTGCTCTCGTGAGACCCCCCTGCCCCTGCAGTGCTGTGTCCAGCTCTGGAGCACCAACATCAGAAGGACACGGACCTGCTCGAGAAGGGCCAGAGGAGGCCACGAAGATGATTGGGGGGCTGGAGCACCTCCCCTGTGAGGACAGGCTGAGAGAGTTGGGGGTGTTCAGGCTGGAGAAGAGAAGGCTCCAGGGAGACCTCAGAGCAGCCTCCCAGGACTTAAAAGGGCTACAGGAAAGTGGGGGGAGGGACTCGTTATTGGGGGGCTAGGGACAGGATGAGGGTTAATGGTTTTAAACTGAAAGGAGGCAGATTTAGATTAGATATAAGGAAGAAATTCTTCCCTGTGAGGGTGGGGAGGCCCTGGCACAGGTTGCCCAGAGAAGCTGTGGCTGCCCCCTCCCTGGAAGGGTTCAAGGCCAGGTTGGACAGGGCTTTGGGCAACCTGGGCTAGTGGAAGGTGTCCCTGCCCAGGGCATCGGGGTGGGACTAGATGATCTTCAAAGGTCCCTTCCAACCCAAACCATCCTATGATTCTATTACTTAAGTAGTTAAGGAAGTAACTCAAATTAAGAGTACTCCTCTCCAGTCCGTAGCTTAACTACCATCTAGCTTTTAAACCATCCAGACTGTAGGCACAGTTTTATTTCCCTTCACATACTTGTTGGAAATGCCACCTACAACCCTATCATCTCCCCTCTCCTCAAAAACCACCACTCTTACTCCACTGAAACACTTGGTACTTTGCAGAGCTCAATATACACCACTGCCTGGGCAATGGTCTCACTGCTTCCCAAGGCTCTCATAACCTTACACAATCCCCATTACCCATCAGGATTCCTTCTTTGAAAAGCAGCATAAAGAATCGGTCCACAAGCACCCAATTTTAACAGACTCAACACATTCAGCTTCTCTCCTGTTAAAAACCACAGGCTAGAAACAGAAGTGCTCAGAGTGTTGAATCCTGAACCTCAGCACACAAGCTGCAACAGAGCAGCTGTCCTTGCTTCCCGAGTTACCTGATAGAAGATATACCCTCCCCACAAGAGCCCTGCACTGTCTGCACGTCCCCCCCCCGCCCCCAGCAGCCACATTTACCCTGCTCAGCGTTCACTGCTGTGTCTCTTAGGTCTATCCCAATGGCAGGCACACGACACGCTCCCAGGGAGGAAGCACTCTTCTGAAACACCTGCAAGCCCACAAACACACTGTGGAACAGTTTTCACAACGTACTGAGTGTCACTAAAGTAAGGGACAGAATGATGCAGACAAACAATACTCAGCTGGAGCACAACTTCCTTATGTAACCCGCTACCATGTGCTCATCTGGAAATTTCAATACACTAAAATTATACTCAAAAATCCTTCCCTTTCAAGCTCTACCTATTCCACAAGCATACACAAGCCTTCACGCTCTCTTCAACTTTCTTCTCCACCTTAATTAGACCAATACGACACATGAAGCTTCACCAAAACTTCAGGATAACCTACAATCAAAGCAAAGATGTTAACACGTAATCCAAATCTGATACTACATACATAAAACAGAGCTGGCAAACTGATCTTAAATATTAGGTAGCGGGTTCACATCTGGTTCTAGACAAAAGTTAGATTTACATAGTAATTAGATTGACACAGTAATAGATTTACATAGAAACCCTGTGGGAGGAGTGGCTTCTACACCTGAACCTTGAATGGAGACTCCAAACTGACAGCTAGGTGCTTTGCAGGGAAAAAGGATAGAAATTCCCTGCCTGACTCACCAAGGCAATAAAAGTGTACTTCAATAATCCTCTTCCCGCTCCCCCCGGTAAAAGATACTATGATGATCAAGCAAAGTACAGTTTGAAGTCAACAGGGGATTCGGCAGCAGTGTTTTTCTAAAAGGCCAAGTGCTGTGCACCTCCTGTTCCAGGAGGAAAAGGCACCTCGCATGCCTTTCCCTACAAGTCTGCTAGATGACTCAGGTCGTAGAGCAGCACTGGCTCCATTAAAATAATAAATCACACTATTTTGACTAGTTGAACGTGACAAGCTTACTACGCTTAGCGCTTCAGTATCCAACACCAAGACCGCCCGCCGCTCCTGGAGGAAGAAGGGCCTTTCACCACCGATATCCCGACCGAGCTATGCCAAAACTTCCAGCGCGGGCAGCGTTTCGCTCCTCCGGGCGCCTTCTCCCCAGAGCAGCGGCCCCCGCTCCACCGCGGGGTCCCTCACTACCCCCGCGCGTGTCCGGTTCCACGCCCCCAGCGACTCCGGAGGGCGAGGAGCAGCCCCTCAGGCTGCAACAGCTGGCGGCGGCTGCTGCCCACCCCCGGCCCGCCGCCCTGCCCCGCCGCCCGGCGCCCCCTCGCGGCCCCAGGGCCCGGGCTCCGGGGGCCACGTTGCTTCGGAGGGGCCCGGCCGCGCAGACCACCGCCGGCCCCGGCCTCCGCCCGCGGGGTAACAGCCCTGCGGGTCAGGGCCCAGCCCCGCACCCCACCCCGGTCAGAACGGACCTTCCCGGGGGGACGAACAAAGCGCCCCGCAGGCTGGGCCGGAGCCGCCGAGCCCAGCTCCGGCAGCCGCGGCCCGGCCCGCGCCGCCGAGGGGAGCCGGGCAACTTCCCCGCGGCTCCCACCTCCCTGGGCCCGGCTGCCGCCTTCTCCTGACGGCGGGGCCGCCCGTCCCCTCAGCGCGGGCGGCGAAAGGCGCCCGTACCCCCCCCGAGCCGAGGCGGGCACCGGAGGGACCCCGCGCCGCCGGGGCAGGGCCCGGCCCGGCCCTTCCCTCCCCGCCAGGCCGGGGCGGCGGCGGCCTACCCGGGTTATGTAAGGCGAGCGCTAGGCCGGGGCGGGCGGGCGCGGAGCCGGGCGCGGGGCGGCGGGGCCCTGCCCTTACCTTGTGGATTCTCTTCAGCGCCATTGTGTGCGCGAGGCGGCGAGGAGGGGCGGGCGGGGAGGGGGCAGCCCGCGGGGACTATTTTCCGAGGGGGAGGGGGGGAAGGAGGAGCGCGGAGGTGGCGGCGGCGCGGAAGAGGGAGGGGGGGGAGGGGAAGGGGGGAGGGGAAGGAGAGAGAGAAGGGGGGGAGGGAAGGAGGGGGCCCCCCCAGAAGGCGGCGGCGGAGGGGGGGGGGGCGGGGGGCCTGCGGGCGGGCCGGCCTGGCGCGCTGCTCCCCTGGCGGCGCCGCTGGGATGGAGCTCGCTGCCGCTGCCGCAGCTCCTACCGCATCCCTCCGCCGCCTCTTTATGCACTGGCGCCTCCTCGCCGGCCTTCCGCGTATCACTCCGCCGTGGCTCCCCAACCGCCGCCGCCGCTGCCGCGCTCCGCCGCCGGTTGGCGGCGCGGAGGCGGCCGCCGCGACGGGGGCCGAGACCGGTCTAGGAGCGAAGGGGGAGGGCCGGGCGAGAGAGAGAGGAGGAGCGGGGGACGGCGGGGACTATTTGTCGTGCGGCCGCCGTGCAGAACTCTCCAGAAGGGGGAGGGGGAGATCGCGGAAGGATACGGCGGCGGCGTGACGCGCGGGTTGGCCGGCGGCGGCGTGTGACGGCGCGTTCTCGCGAGAACACCGGGCGGGAAGAAGTCCCGGCCGCGCCGCCGCTGTGGGGCCGGGGAGGGCCTGAGGCGCCGGGGCCGGGCCGGGCCGGGCCGGGCCGGGCCTGAGGTGGTGCCGGTGGCCTCGGCGGGACCCCGCGCCCCGGCAGCCCTGGGGGGAGCCTCCGCCCTCCCCTGCGGTGCACCCTGCACCGCGAGATGGTGGCCGGCCCCAGGTGCCCCGGCTGAGGCCGCGGAGGGCCCGAGGCCCCTTTTCGGATGAAGGCCGGGGCCTCTGGGGCGCGGGCCGGCGGTGTACCCGCCCTGGGGGGGGCATCCGGGAACACGGGAAGTGGCACTAAGCCCTGCTGGTGACACCTTGTACCTAGCAGGGGTGGCACATTGCTCCTCATCCCTTCCCTGGGGGTAGTGGCAGGGAACTGGCACACAGCAATTCCTGTGTAGGCCTGGGAGGACACATGGACTAAGTACACCAAGTAGATCACAGCGTGGCTGCATAATAAAAGTTCGAACCATCAAATGGCCTTTTATTTATACAGCAAAGTGTCTCAAATACCAGGCTTACTGAGCGTACCAAACCCAGAGTGTTGAGGCAAGCGGCCAGCAGCATCGCGGAGGGCGGCAAAGGCTCTGCAGCAGCGACAGCACCCGTAGCCCCAGTGGCCTGAGGGGGAAGAAGAACTCATTTCCATCCAGCGTCCCCATGGAGAACACAGATACAGGCAAAAATAATGACTCTTGTCAGATGACTGAGCAGCTTGTATAAAAAAATTCCATCAAATAATCTTCCTGATGGCTTCCAGCAAGCTGAGGGGTTCTGCGCAGCTTCAGCCAAACTCCAAGCCCCATAACCACGTCCTGTTTGCGTAACTGCGTGATCAAAGCTGTAAACAGCCAGCTCAAACAAAAGGGCAACTTCCCTTCGGGTCTGAATCATCAAAAACTGAGCGAACAGGGCTGGGAACAGGACACTGCTTGGGACAAGCACACGTTCAAACAAGGTGCCTTTGCAGGCGAGTTCAGCCTAACAGCCAAACGGCCTGCACGTGCACAAACCCATAGGACATCTTGTAACAGTAAGACATGTTAAAATCTACATGAAATTGGAGTCTTTTCTGTTGGTCCTGCTTCTCTTCCCATTGCCAGCTTTGGATCATGAACTGGGACTGGATGCTTGCCCCTCCCTCTCGGGCTTGGGGTGGCCGGTGCCTTGTGCTGTCTGGACCCTTCCAAGTTGGCAGTCCTGCTACTGAGTCGCGTCAGAAACACACCAAGAGCATTTTTAATCAGGGTTGGAAGTCATAAGACTCCAAGAAGACATTAGTTTTTGTTCCTTTACAGGAAAGCCTGGTTTCCTATGGATTTCTCTCCTGTGTAACTAATATTTTTAGTGAGGTATACTACAGTGTTCTTTTATTGCCTATCTTTTCCTCACCTAGTACTGCAGCAGGGGTGTTTTCCACTGTTCTTGTCAATCCCACACCTCCTGTGCATCTCTTGGCAGAGAGAGATGAAAGGCTTAAACAGAAAATTTAGAGGTAGGTAACTCAACTCCAAGCAGCAAGAAGCTCCAGAACGTCCCCTGGGGCCAGACTGCCCCTTTGCTAAAGCACCCTTCTGCCACCTGGTCCCTGTAGCCAGCAGAGCTACCCACAGGATTAATTTGCTGGCTGCTGTTGAACGGGCAAGATTTGGAAACCCCACACTACTTCTCATGTGTTGGTGATGATGAACTCATGCCTGCTCCTCCCAAAGCACCTACTCCTTCCTCCTGCCCACGTAGCTGCTGCTCCCGGCGGAGGTGAGGAGCTCTGGTAGTGTTTCCCTGGCCTCTCAGGAGCTGCCTCTCAGCAATAGCTGTGGTCTGTTCTCATGCTGACTTTGCCGCCAGCCTTTCTGCAACAATTCAAGATTTCTTTTCTGGTGGCTTTAGCATAGGGTGTGTTTTGAATTAATTTCTCTTTCCTCCTCCGCATTTGGTATGGAGAAAATACATCACAGATTCATAAAAATGGTTTTCTGGGGCTTTTTTGTCAACTTCTTTGGTTAATTTTGTGGCTTCTTGCTCTTTTCCCTCTTTTCTGTCACCTTTTGGGTTGCGGGACACCCTTCGATTGCAGAAGAGCAGACAACAACCGCGCGCCAGCTCATTGCTCTGCCACACCCAGCACAAGGGAGCCTGCGGTCCTTCCTTGCCACACCGGTCTCCACCAGCCTGGGGAGCTGGAAATGCTCAAAAACTAATCTCAAGTAGTTCTGGCCCTTAAGGCTCCCTCCAGTCCTGGGGCAGAGGCAAAACTGCTTTTCTTCCATCGTTTTCTGTTTTCCTCTCTTACTGCCCAGCCAATGTCTGATCCCAGTCAGGCAGTCTGATCCCACTTACTAGACGTGACATCCCAAATTCCTCTTTACTAGGAGATGCTGCCTGGGTCCCTGAGAGCTGTACAGCCACAACAGCTTTGCCCCTCGCTCAAACTTGGCCCACCTTGGCAGGGCAAACATCATGTCTGGAGCTGCGGTCATAGGGGTGACTGCTGGGGGCACAAGGGGTTCCCTCTCCTCCAGCATCTCTCCAGAAGCAACCTTGTCATGTCTCTGGGGCACTTTTCAAAATACCTTCAAGTCACAGCCTCTAAGGACTTCACTTCAGAGGTCTGCACATCAGCCAAGATTAATCTTTTTCCAGTATTCTCAGGAAAAGTGTCGGATGTTGTCCTGAAATTGGAAAATTATTTTTGGCTCACAGTAGCAACAGAAACAGTCTGGATTGCTGCTTTTTCCTTGTCGAGCTTTGAAAAGTCCTCTCTGAGTAGTAAAGCATCATAAAACTCAATACAGAGAATAAACGAAAATAAAAAAGAGATAAGAAAATAATTTTGTTGTGGGTTTAGTACCCAGGATAACTATGATCTGCTGTTTCTTACCAGATGGGCATGAACTTCTCTAAGAGATAAGAAATTGAAGTAGAAAAGTAATTTTCATCGTTGTTATTCACAAGGTCAGTCCCCTTAGAGTTGCTGAAAGGCAAATCTCAGTTGCAGCTTCTGACATGTGGCCTGTAGCTGTAACGGGTAGATGTGAACTTGGTGGGTGTAGGCTGCAGGGAGTCGAAGACAGGGACGTGTCTTATCCAGAAGGTAATTTCTTCAAGATTCACAGTTAGATCTTTGTCTGATGTGGCAATAGATTAAATGTTTTCCACCAGAGCTCGGACATGTCTAAAAATGCCATGAGATGTGAGAAAGATCAGGCCAAATAAACATTAACCTACAACCAGAGGGGGCAGAGCCAGGGAACACCTGGCCGTGTTGAGCTTGAGGTCAGGATTTCTCCTGGCTCTTCGACCCATCGCACTATGGTTTTCATGTCCTTTGCACTCTCTTCCCCTTTGCTTTCTCTCGTTGCTGAGGTTGGTTGTTTAGATTTTCCTTTCGTGGTCCTGTCTGCAGCACTTTCTCACTGTCTGTCTCCCTGCTGGCTTTTGATTTCTACTTTCTCTTGTTAGGACTTCCTTATCCCACCTGCTGCCTTTCTCCCTTGCTTCTCTTCCACCTCGCCTGTCACTTTTGCCAGTGTCCTCCTTCAGGTTTCCATCTCTTCCCACCCCTGCCCAAACATGAAGGCAGGGCGGTTGATCCATACGCACTTTTCTGTATCCCACATCAGATCCTATCCTGGTCCTCTTCTTCGAAAGGATGAGTTCAGTCCACCAGCACCAGAGAAAATGCTTTGGGCTGCATCTGCTGTGAGAATTCATGGCTGATCCCCATCCAGAGCAGGCCCTGCTGCAGAGAGAGCGTTGATTGTTAGGCCGATGCTGTCTCCCCACACTAGTTTGTGCTAGTCCCTTGTGCAGCACCTCGCCACAGCATTTTAGGAGGTGTTCCACCTGCAGCTCTCTGCCTTCTCTTTCTCAAGGAGGGAGCTGGCCCTGCAGACCCAGGGCACTGTGGTCTCTCGTCCCAGGGGCACCACTGTGCTCTTGCCTTCTGTTCCAAAGAAAAGCACTGAGTGATCTGCTGTCTGTGCCTGCCAACACCATCCCATGCCAACATCACCCACTACAGAACAGCAGAGCATCACCGGGGGAGTGAGCGGAGTCCTGCCTTATCCTCAGATGACTCCTGCCTCCATGTGCCTTTCCTTCACCATCTTCCTCTGATCGGCTCTGCTCAACAGGGTCAGATTGCGGTGCTGTAACAGGGAAAAAACCTAGACATGCTTACGCAAAGGCACAAAAATTTAAAGGAAAAATTTAAAATTTAAACAAACTTCCCAGCCTAGCTAGCTAAATCTGATTTTTCTAGGCTTCGGTAACCAGTGAGGCCTTTGTTAGAAGGTGAAAAAAGATAACTCTAAAGGAGGTAAGACACATGTGGAAAAGGAAAAACCCCACACTTTACCAATATTGGGCTCACACTAGTGGTCAAGCTTCAAAGAAAAAAACTCCCAGAAAAATGGACCTGGAGCAGAGGAGAAAGTGAAGTGAAGGGTTAGGGAGAAGAAAGCTCTGCCTCTGCCTCTCAGCAAACAGCAAAGGACCTGCATCCCCTTGTGCAGCCATGAACTGAGGAGAATTACTTGCCTCCATAGCTGCTAAAACCTTGGTGTCTTTAAAAAACAGGCACAGAGGCCATTTTTACCCCTTGCTCGTTGGTGTTTCCTCCAGGAGCAGCTGAAGCCCTGGCTGCTGACCTGCAGGCAGAAGAGCGGGTGTAGTGAAGACTGCTCTCAGCTATAGGCAGCACAGCTCCTGTCCCAAAGGTGCTCTGCCCAGCAGTGCCACCCAAATGTACGATTTCGTACAAATTCTTCCCTGTGTTACACCCTGCAGAGTCATTTGCCAACAGGAGAGTTAGCCGAGGTCCAGTCTGGCTCAGAGTTATCCACAGAAGCAGGAACCACGGCAATTCAAGTGCAGAAGCTTGCAGATCCTGAGGTGAGTTGGCCAGGCGAGCAGCTAAAAGCCTTTCAGTCTCAGAGAGGATTCTTCGGCACCTCAGTTCAAAGCATTTCTAAAAAGAACTTCTGGACTGAACTTATATACATAAGTTGTCATGTATGTCACATGGAGACTCCCACCACATAAAACACACTTTTCCCCTCTCCTGCTGCAAATCCTAGGCTTGGCTGTACTCAGATGCCAGGGCAACCTGTAAGTCAGCTATAGCATTGTTTGTTGTCCTCTCCACCAAGAGACCAGACAGGTCAGTATCCACAGCAAAAGTTATCAAGAAGCTAATTCTGTGGGTTTTCAGCCCAGATAAAGAGCTCTAGAAATGCTCTTTTTAGCCTTGGCCCAATCCTGTGGAGTATGTGTCCATGACTGTGTGTTGTTAGAACATGGGAGATCACAACCAGAAAGAAAATACATGGAATCATTCCCATATTCGTTTTGAAATTCACAGATGAGTCTTCGTATAAAATGATTGCACTCCAAGTCAAAACTGAAAACAGAAGCTTGGGAACAGTCCAGGAGCCCTGAGTTTATGATGGTATATGGCAGAAAGGTGAAAGTGGCCACCTGAGCCCAACAGCTGTGCTCTCCATCACCCACTGAGGGCACCCAGCAGCAAGGTCTCTGCTAATCTGTCCTGTGGCACCAGCTATCCCAGGCTTGAACATGACTATAAGATTGCCAAGTGTAGGAACATAGAAGATGGGATTTCTCGTAACACACCATTATAAACTCTTCCAGTCTAGAAGAGAGAACAACCTTAAACTTCAGAGAAAGGCAAAGAACAAACTGAAACAACCACAAAGCAGAATCTACAAGTTACCACCACCATCTTGTCCACGAGAAACTTTCCAGCAGGCAATCCATTGATGTGGGCTGAAGGTATCACAACTGTAAATCTCAGTGGCACCTTTACTGGTGTCATGGAAGAGGCATGGTGCCCATCTCTAGCTCTCTTGGGGCTGGATATCCTGGACCTGGTGTAACAAGCAGGACAGAACCCTTCTCCTTGCGTATTATTATGCTTCGTAGTCTCAGGCATTGGAGGCAGAAGGTACAAATTCACAAATGGCTTTAAAAGATCTAACTGCAAGCTGTTGCTGAAAAAAGCAGTCCTGCCCTCCGCCCCGCAAGCAAATGGCTAGCTGTTCTCTGACATGCGGTTGTGCTTAAGCTGGATCACTTGATCCAAAAGTAATTTCTACCTTCACCCAGCATGACATGGCATCTAGGGCTGTGAGCTGATCTGGTTCTCTTTGGAATCACTCGTGCCAACACAAGGAAATGGGCTGGAGGAAGCCTCCGGCAGAGGACAAAACCATGTCTTTCACTGGCAGCATTGCCTGAAAATCCTTACAATACAAAGAGGAGCACTGAGGAAACTTCCTCAGTTGCATTTCAGGCTGCTTGGAGATGTCCCAGAGAAGGCTCCCATCAGCAGTCGCCAAGCCTGCCAGTCACCAGCAAAGTCTGCTTTGTGAAAGTGAAGCCAACAGCTGAGCCCCAGAGTCCCCCGGTGCTAAGCCCACCTCCTCAGTCCACCCAGGACTGCTCCCAGAGCTGAGCCATGTTCCTTCTCACCAGCTCTGCCAGGTCTGATGTCTCCTCCTTGAGGTACACTTCCTCCCTTCCTCTCTCATTGCCCCTGTTAGCTTTTATTATACCTTTTTCCATACTCTCAGTCTCTGTTTGGGCCTCCTTAGACCCTCACCACGTTGCCATCTGCCCTCCTGAAGCTGCCCAGCAGCAGGCAGCTCTGCTGGGGCTTGCAGGGCATCTCCTCCCCACCTTCTCACCCCTCTTTGACTGTCTGGGGAACAGATGCCCAAAGCAGCTGCTAGAGCTGCATTTTTCTCTGCTGCAGAGGTGTGTTAAGCTGCGAAAACTTTTATTCTTTAAATAAAGCAGGGGTTGGGGGTTTTGCTTTTTTATTTTAAACTTCATGAATTTTTCCACAAGAAAAAAAGGTATTAATGGAGTTTTCAGTGTAAAAAGATCCAAACCTGAAAAAAAGTATTGCCAGGTTTTACAGATTGAAAAAGCCCACCTTGCTGTTTTGCTGGTGTGGTTTTCTTTTTTGATATTTACCACCCCATTTTCTCTCAAGCTCCAATTTTTCTTTTGTAGGCTTTTGCTGGTTTTGGTGCAAACATGGATGTAGCTCACAGCACAGTCCCACAAACAGCTATGAGCATGGGGGGCACAGTGGGGACCTCAGCCTGCCACGGCCACCACATCTCCTGCATCAGGAGACAAACATGAATACCAAAACTTCACTTGACCAAGATGGTCAAAAACTTCCCCATCACTCAAGATCAGACTCATCCTCTCCCAACTCCCCTCCTCAAGGCACATGTTTCTGGAGCAAACAATCCCAGAGTCTTGTCCCGCTTCAAGCCCACTGCCGTGCCAATCTCAGCAGGAGGCCGGGGGATTGACATCAGAGGCAGAAAATAAAAGAAGAGGGGTAGACCCAGATCTTCTACCTCAGTCCCAGGCTGGGAAGCTGCTGAGCTCAGCCACCACTGCAGTGCTCTCCGTGGGATATTGAGGACAATGACAGGGCAGTCGTGGAATCGTTAAACATAGTCAAAGAGAAACAACAGGAGCTTTTTGGGCAAAAATTCAGGCAATGCTGACAGCTATAGCAGGTCCTGAATTGTTCATTCCCTGTTCCCAGCTTGCTAAAAACCTCCTGGGCAGTTTGGGCTTCGTATTCGAGTGAGCATCCCAGCCCTGCCAGTCAGCCTGCTGGTACCTCCACCGTTTACCACAGTAAGTCAGAGACTTCCATGTTATGCCCTGGGTCTACCTGTCTGTGCTGTGGGGACGGGCTCCTATATCTCTCTCCTCTCCGGCCATGAGAGTGCCAATAAATCTCCCTTGGATGCATGTCCTGACCAAGTAGGCAACAATAAATTTCCTGTAAGTGGTTGAGAGAGGAGGAACAAGGAAAGAAACAGAATATTCACACAGGTCATTACACCTGCTTGCATAGGAAAAGAAAGCCTGGCTCCCATCTCTGGCAGTCAGGTTCTGGCTCCATTTTCCACGCAGCCATTGCCCCTTGCTCTGATGCCACGGGCTGCCCTGCTCAGCCCCTCTGCGTGCCTGCTGCCCTCCCAGTGCCGCCGGGCACTGCTGTGCTGGAGGCCCCCCCTCACCCCAGTGCCTCCTCGCCTCCACCAAGCATCTCCCCGCCACGGCTGCCTCCTTCTGCATGAGCCCTCACAGAGGAGATCCCTGGGAGCTGCAAGCACAGTTCCCATGCGGCTCCCTGCCACTTTCAATTCCTTTTTTCAGAGAGACAATCACCCTCCATACCACACACTCACCTTCTCCTCTCTTCATCCCCAAGTTGTTTTATCCCCCTTTCATCCCCCTTGGCTGTATCAATGGCAGGCTTCTAGGGTCAGCTGCCAGGTCTTCTTCCGTGCCTTTATAACACTGCCCAGGGGGATCTGGCCTCGCTTGGGCTTTCTGTGCCGCCCTGTTGCACAGGACAATCCCAGCAAAGCTGCAAGCCCGCTGCTGCAGAGGAAGGGGGAACACCATCAGTGAAAAGCAGGTTCAGGCGAGGAGCACTGTTTTGCTCGAGGTCTCACACCCAGTTCAGAAGATGCTCTGTTGGCTCCTGGGGCTACCCCATCATGGGGTCCTGTCTTTGCAAAGGCTGTCCCCTCCCGTGCGGCAAAGGTGGGAGTCAGGATGCGTTAGGGCAAGAGCAGCTTCCCAGGGGTCCCTGGGACTGCAGCACTCAGCAACCACCCGCTGTCAGCAAGTTTTTGGTGGCTTCATCCCCAAAGCCAGCTTTGCCTGACCTTCAGGCTGGAAGGTACCTGTAAAAGAACCCAAAAGGCACACATGTACACAGCCGTTTATTGTGTTGTAGTTTCATTTGTTTGCAGCTCAGCCTGGCTGGGTCCCCAGGGGACAT
Source organism: Strix uralensis (assembly GCF_047716275.1). Lineage (NCBI taxonomy): Eukaryota > Metazoa > Chordata > Aves > Strigiformes > Strigidae > Strix > Strix uralensis. The sequence goes on from NC_133985.1 coordinate 2,911,272, forward strand.
GTGGTGGGAGGCCAGAGGAGACACAAACAGCCACTTCCCTTTCCTTGGTCTCAGTGCCAGCGTGACTGGCGACAAAGGGTAGGAGAGTACATGACTGTGAGAGGACAGAGGGCAAGAGTACATGTGTTTGTGAGTGGAGGGGTCCCAGTGGGAGCTCCCCAGAGACCTGTGCTGAGACCCGGGCAGCTTAACACATGTGACATGGAAGAGTCAGACCCAGAAGGGACCTGGAGGAATTATTCAAAGCATTTTGACCAGCACAATCAAGTAGAAAACAGCTTCTTTTCAAAGAACAACTGAGTATCTGAGATGCTTCAGCCTGGGAAAGAGAGGGCTGAGGTCTGAAGCCATGAGTGCTCTGGGGAGGAGGAAAGGGCTGGTTGTTCATGTCTCTCCCAGCACAAGAGCAGTGGCGCCCCAAACCACACTAGCCTATGACAGCTTCAAAACAAGCAAAAAATGACTTCTCCACCCAACGTGTAACTGGGGACTCAGTGCCACAGGATACTGCAGGTGCTGACAGTAGACAGGGGTCAAAAGACTGAATAGATCACAGATTGATCCACTGATGTTTATTAGATGGATAAAAACTCTCTCTTAGGCAGGAAGTTCTGGTGCCACAGAGGAAGGAAGAACCTTAATCGATAAGGGACGTGCAGCACTCAGAGCAGCCCCATGATCCGGGGATGGAGGACTGGTCCATGCTGCCATCAGGATTTTAAACTCATAATTGCTGAGGGGTCACAGCCCCAGGTCAGGGCGAGGCAAAGGATCTCCCAAGCTGGGCATGTTCCTGGAAAGGCATCCCATCTCCACATGGACTTTGTGAGCAAAGATGAGGGCCCTGCATCATCTGGAGACAGAGCAGAAAATCTGTCCAGGACACCTCCCTGGCTCCCCTGACTGTCACCTCTTTTGTTCTGCAATTAAACTGCTTTGCTGAATGAGTGAGAGACAAAGCGTGTTTGGGAGATGGAGGAAGCAGATCTCTTGCTTCCATAAGATTTTACCCAGTATGTGGATGGCTCCTGACTGCATCAGAGAGGCTGATCCAGTTCACACAGCCCAGTGCAACACAGGGTGTTACAGAGCACTTTATTTTTGCTAGGGTGGGCGATAAAGCAAGCCCTCTCAGTGCGCAGGACCTGAGGGTACTGCTGGTGCAACTGCAGCACTAAAAACACCAACTGCAGCACTTTTTAGCCAAGAGACCAACGGCACTCTTAACACCAGCGTGGCAGCCGAACCCTGTCCCCACAGGCATCCTGGCTGTAAAGCTGTCACTGGGCAGCCTGCCTTGCGGCCGAAGCCAGCAGCTCTACTCGCTTTTGCAGAGCAGCAGCACATGATGCAAAAAAAAAAGGGGAGTAAGCAAACGCTGCTGCAGTGCCCGTCACCAGGAGACACCAGGGAAAGCGCCGTGTTCCTGGACTGGCTTTGGATTGAGGACACGCCACATGCATCCAGCACCTGCTCCCAACCTCCTCCAGCCTTGCACGGGGGCAGCGACCAGGCCCAGCTCCTGGGTTAATCCACCTTATACCGAAGGCACCTCATACAGAGCAGCCAGGGCGTCTCCAGAGGTCAGGGGAGACTTCAAGGAAATTCGCAGCATCTGGCTGCCTGCGAGGGATCTTACCTCCTATCACTGTGGGACTTTTACATTCTTTTTCCAGGTTATTACAAATTCTCAAGCATTTCACCAAGACTCTTTCCTGTCTAAACCAAGTCCTGGATACAGCTGTCCACTCCACCTGTGGCCATTGGGGTCTTTCCCAGCCTCAACGAGTACACCTGGTACGCCAAGGCCCTTCTAGAAACCAGCCTGTGTTGTGTTACAGGCCAGCTCTTTTGGATGCTCCAAAGGGTAGAAGTTGTCTTCCCCTGCCTTTGCAAGTACCTCTGCCGCTTGGCAGACAGCTTAGTTCTTGCTGTGTTTGGACAGGAATTAAACCATGGATGGATTGGACAGCGAGTTTGGACCACAAGCTCCTACATCTCTGCCTGGGTGTGTACAAACAGAGAGATGCTATAGGGTCCTTTGGGTGCCCCGAAAGGTGACACAGAGCAGGCTGCAGAGGCCAGGAACAGGCACCCAGGTAACAGCAGGCGTGGAGCTGCCCTGGCCCTGGCCCATCTCCACTGCACAGCACAGCAGCAGTGTGAAAACCAGCAAGCCCAGGCCGCACTGGGAGGTCAGTGCCAACTAGTGTGGTGCTGATGAGTCCAGCAGCTGAGCGTGGACATCTCCAGTAACATAATTTGCTGTGGTTTGGCTGCATCGGAGCGTCCCAAGGATGCATTGCCAGGACACTGCCCTAGGACAACGCATGCCCCGAGACACGGGGAGTGGGGAAGGTGAAGGTGCCCCATGCGTCCCCTAAGCAGCAGCTGATGCACGTGCTGCTCTGTGGTTAGCGAAAGGCCATGGCACATGGTGCATGAGGGGTTTATGCTGCCTGCCACTTTGGTGTTTTAAAAACCTCTACGGTGAGAAATTACTAATCTCCATGAGGTCTGCAGTGTAGGTGGGTTTTGTAGATTGCTTTACAGAGAGCTGAGTTCTTTGCCCAAGTAAATCTTACAGGTATCAACACTAGTCTGGTTGGAAGTGCCATGGCACTGGGCTGGAGAGGGAGGTCACTTGCCATGGTTTTTTATGCATCTGAAATCTTCTGGCATCATGCATGACTTCTGGTTCCCTCCACTTGAGAGAATAACAGCAAGCAGGGAAAGAGGGAATTTCAACCAAGACACGATCTGGAAACGCAAATTGTTGGCTGGAGCAGAAGACCAGGGTGACAAAGTGGGCAGTTTTGGTGCTGCTGCTTCTCGTTGGCTATGCAGAGGCACTGGGCAGTACTGGGCTGTCCATTCCCAGGCAAGCTCAGATGTCGCAGATGTCCAGCCTCCGCTGGAGACATTCAAATCTCATTCCTGGAGTTTAGGCTCGGCTCTCGGACCAGGCACCACAGCTCTGCTCTGAACTGCCCACCTCAAACATAGTCCCAAGCACAGTGTGGCAGGGAGCCTGGAAAGGCTGGGGGGTGGCTGGGAGGGTTGTTCAAGACCAAAGTGGTGTGGAAGTGATGCGACATGGTTAAGAGCATGTGAGCTCTCATTTTGTCCCCATCTGCAGCTGGCCCACAAGCTGCAGATGAAATTCCTCTTTGCTTCGATCCTCACCTCCCTCCAGCCTTGTAGTCTGCTTCTGCAGGCTCTGGCAGACAAAATGGCTCTTCCATGGTGCTTTTTTTTTTTGCAATTAGCACCCTAGCAACACCTACTTACAAGGCAGGTCTGGGGTTGTGAGGCAAAGGCTGGCTCAGAGCAGAGTGAAAGAGAAAGAAATACCAGAGGTGTTAGCATGCTGAAGGTAGAACTGAAAGCAGGAGGCCAGGCTCCATGGGCAGGATTGCCACCCAGCTGCTCAGGGACCCACGAGAAGGGGGCTGGGGAGCCAGGCAGCCTCTTCCACTGCACTGCAAGAGGCAGCCAGAGCTGGTCAGTGAATCCCAGCTGGCAGGGACAACCCAGCACAGGAGGAAGAAGTGATTTGCTTGATGTTTCAAGAGAAGTGTGGGCAGCAGGGTGAGGGAGGGGATTCTGCCCCTCTACTCTGCTCTCGTGAGACCCCCCCTGCAGTGCTGTGTCCAGCTCTGGAGCACCAACATCAGAAGGACATGGACCTGCTCGAGCAGGGCCAGAGGAGGCCACGAAGATGATTGGGGGGGCTGGAGCATCCCCCTGTGAGGACAGGCTGAGAGAGTTGGGGGAGTTCAGGCTGCAGAAGAGAAGGCTCCAGGGAGACCTCAGAGCGGCCTCCCAGGACTTAAAGGGGCTACAGGAAAGGGGGGGGAGGGACTCATTATTGGGGGGCTAGGGACAGGATGAGGGTTAATGGTTTTAAACTGAAAGGAGGCAGATTTAGATTAGATATAAGGAAGAAATTCTTCCCTATGAGGGTGGTGAGACACTGGCACAGGTTGCCCAGAGAAGCTGTGGCTGCCCCCTCCCTGGAAGGGTTCAAGGCCAGGTTGGACGGGGCTTTGGGCAACCTGGGCTAGTGGAAGGTGTCCCTGCCTGTGGCAGGGGGGTGGGACTGGATGATCTTTAAGGTCCCTTCCAACCCAAACCACCCTATGATTCTATTTTTTAGCCAGCTTTTGTGTTGAAGAAGCAAACAACATGTTGGCTATATCCACAAGCCCTCCCCAGCTAGGAACACAGGTCAGATGCCCTGTAAAGTGGGTTTGCTGGGGTTTCTAAGGTACCACCAAAACAGACTCTGACAACCTTGAGACGAGCGCAAGTAGCACACTGCCAGTCTCTCTGGGCATCTGTTCCTTCTTCCACTCTCTGGGTTTGCAAATGGTTGAATTAAATGTGACCTGTGGGCATGTCTGAATCAAGATCCTTGTGCTGTGTGCCTGCTGCAGCCTGTGCAGACCCCTGGCAAGGAGTCTGCAGGTCTGTGGGGACTGCAAGGGTCTCCAGGCAGCCTCCCTACATCCACAGGCATTCCTGGGCAGAAAGCAATTGGACCCAGAGCACGTTCTGGACAGTCACCTCTTTCCCCAGCCTGAATCTACCCAGTTTGGCTCATGGAGGCCATAGGAGGCCATGCTGGAGTGAAGGGTCTCCCCTCATCCACATGGCTGTAAGGCACTCAGGTTGGTCAGGTACGATGTGCCCTTTGTAAATCTCTGCTGGCTGTGCCCTTCTCATCCTTCAGGTGCTTGGCAGTGATTGCCAGGAGGATTTGCTCCATCACCTTCCCAGGGACAGAGGTGAGGTTGGGCAGGCTGTAGTTCACCAAGCCCTCCTTCTTCCCTCGCTCGAAGCTGGGTGTGATGTTTGCCTTCTCCCACTCACCAGGAACCTCTTGATTGCTACAAACAGGAGGTAATGGACAAGAGGGAATGGCCTCAAGCTGCGCCAGGGCAGGGTCAGACTGGCTCTTAGGAAGGATTTCTTTGCAGAAGGGGTTGTTGGGCGTTGGAATGGGCTGCCCAGGGCAGGGGGGGAGTCCCCATCCCTGGAGGGGTTGAAGAGTCGGGCTGACCCAGCGCTGAGGGATCTGGTGGAGTTGAGAACGGTCAGTGTGAGGTTCATGGTTGGACTGGAGGAGCTTCAAGGGCTTTTCCAACCGAGATGATTCTGTGATTCTGTGAACTTCCAAAGACATCAGAGAGCAGGGCGTTGGCCATCTCCCTCAGCATCCTTGAGTGCATCCCACCTGGTCCTCTGGGCTTGTGTATGTGTGCCCTAAGTCAGTCTTCCTCGAGGATGGGTAATGCCTCACTGCAGACTCTGCTGCTAGGACCAGGGACCTGGGAGGCTTGAGGGCAAACCTCAGCAATAACAGCTGAGTCAAAGGCTTTGTGTACCTCGGCTGTCCTGGGTCTGTGTCACTAGGACCAGGGACCCGAGAGGCTTGAGGGCCCTTACTGGCCAGCAAGAGCCCAGCTGCAGGAACCCCCTGCAGTGTTTCCAGTGCCCATGGGCACTGCCCCCCGAGACAGCATCTCCCAGAGCTGTGTGGGGTGCGGGGATCCAGGGTGCTGTGAGTCACCCTCTCTGCTAGAAGGAATTTGCTTGTGTTTCACTGCTGGAACCCTGCTGCACTTAATAAATTAAATCTCAATAAATTCTTGTTTCCCTCCTCATTCCATTTTGGCTCAGGTGCATTATGACCTGACAGGTATGTTGGGGCTTGCCAGAGGCGTGAGCTCATGAGCATTGAAACCTGCCACATCCACCCAGCACTGCCCAGTGCCCGGATTTCCAGTGGCCTCGGACACCTCATTGGTGCCCTGCGTAGGAGGGCTCTGATGCTCTCTGCAAGCTGCCTGCAGCGAGAGCTGCTTTCATTTTCATTTTTCTCAGTGCTGGGAACTGTGCAGCTCCACCCGTGGCATCAGAAGCCTGTGTGGTGGAGAGGCTCTCGGTCTCCATCTGCGGCAGGAGCCTCCAAAACGAGCTGTGGCTGCCCAGGCGGGAGCACAGAGCCCACAAACCGCCGCGCGGGAAACCCAGGTAGCGCCCGGTGTCACGCTGGTAACTGCTCCGGTGAGTGCGACAAGAGGCGTGAGGGCCGGGTGGCTGCGGAGCAGGGAGGGCTGGCCTGTGGTTGCCATCCCTCTGGGAGCAGGGAGGCCAGCCAGGGTCTGTCTTGCCGAGCCCGTTTGGGCACGGGTGGGGGAAGCCCTGAGATGGCCTGGGCAGCGCCCAAAGGAACCTGCCCAGAAGCATTTCAGCAGCGCGCAAAGGGGCTCTGTTGTGTGCTTTGGGGTGCTCAGCGAGCGCTGGGTGTGTGTCCCCCCGCTTCACCACTCCCCACAGTGCTGCTGTGGGTGCTGGGGACAAGAGTTGCTGCTGACCTCCCCTCTCTGCCACAGATGTCTCAGGAATCGTGGCGGCCGAGCCACCCCAGCGCCTTGCTCATCCCCAAGGCGCGGGCAGGGCGAGCGCAGCGTGCCGTGTACCTGCTGCTGGCTCTGGGCGCTGCGGCGCTGTACCTCAGCGGGGAGCCCCTCGCGCCCACCGCCCGCAGCCTCACCTTCCACTTCACGGCCCTGCAGATCGGGGTGCTGCTCAAGGGCACCTGCTACCTGGCGGAGGAGATCTTCCACCTCCAATCCAGGTGAGCCAGCGTGGGGGTGGCTGTCTCCCCAGTTCCTGGGAACACCCTGGGGACAAGGGTGTTGGGGGGGGATCTGCTCCTTGTCTGCGCTCCCACACATCCCCTCTGTGGCAATGCCCGGCTGTGCCCGTGCCCTGCCGTGCCCCCGGCAGCACACACTGCTCCCTATCAGCCTCCTGTCTCTCTCATCTCTTCCTCCCTCTTCTCCCCATCTCCTGCCTGCCCAGATCCCCCATATGTCTATGGACCTCTCCCTTTGTTGTGGTTTAACCCCAGCTGCTCGCGAGCAACTTCCCCCACGGTGGGGTGGGGGAGAATCAGAAGGGTAAAAGTAAGAAAACTCATGGGTTGAGATAAGAACAGTTTAATAATTGAAATAAAATTTTTAAATATTAAAATAAAGAAATTGTAATGAAAAGGAAAATAACAAAAAGAGAGAGAAATAAAACCCAAGAAAAACAAGTGCTCGCCCCCAACTGACCGATGCCCAGCCCGTTCCCAAACAGTGGTCCCCTGGCAGCTTTCCCCCTAGTTTATATGCTGAGCGTGATGTCAGATCCCTTTGGCGAGTTGGGGTCAGCTGTCCTGGCTGTGTCCCCTCCCAGCTTCTTGTGCGTCCCAGCCTCCTCGCTTACTGAGTTCTCGACTTAGTGTAAGCACTGCTCGGCAACATCTAAAACATCAGCGTGTTATCAACGTTATTCTCATCCTAAATCCAAACTCAGCACTATACCAGCTACTAGGAAGAACATTAACTCTATCCCAGCCGAAACCAGGACACCCTTTCCTCTCCGTGGTAGCTCCCTAGTGTGCCCTTTCCCTGGGGAACAGAACTTGGCCCCCAGCCTTTCCTCACCACCCAGCACCGGAGGGCACAGGGCTGTTGGAGACAGTCTGCCCTTGCTGTCCAGGGTGACATTACGCCTGCTCCCCTCCGAGACCCACGGGTGCTGCCAGAGGCCTAAGCGCTCTCCTGGCTCGGGGCACCTGGGGTGCGCTGAGCAGGGTCCCACAGGGCTCCCTGGCTCCACACTGCTCCAGAGGGTCAGCGACCCTGGCAGGGAGGTGGGAGCATCCCCTGGCCTGTGCCCTGTGGGCTGCAGATGGTGGGTGGGTGGCCACCAACCTGACTTCTGTCTCCCTCTCCCACCCAGGCACCACGGCAGCTTCTGGAGGGCCCTGAATGCCTGCCTCCCCCAGCGCTGGCATGGGCTCATGCTGCTCGTCTGTGGCTCAGCCTATGTGGCTCTTCTCGATGGAGATGGGCAGCTGCTCGGCCTCCACCTCGGCCTCGCCAGCCTGTGCCAGCTCCTCATCCTCGCTCTGGGGCTCCACGTAAGGCACAAACACCTCTAGCCTGGCCAGCTTCCTGGGGAGCACTTCAGCCCTGAGCAGTTGTGGGGGCACCTGGCCTGGCCCTGCATGGTCCCTGCACGTACAGCCCCGCGGCAGGAGAAATGCTCTCGTTAGCTCAGCCCTGAAGAGCTGATCTCCTCAGCCCCATAGTGCCACAGGCATCAGCAGGAGGGCCAGGCTGCCTTTAATGAGCACAGCCATCCCAGGGTGCTGGCAATGGCCCTGCTGCAGCCAAGAGCCCCGCTGACACAAAAAAAAAAAAAAAAAAAAAAAGTGTATTTTTAAATCTGTCAGTCAAGCTGGTGCTTGAGGGGAAAGGGTAGCCTGTGTGGTCCCCAAAGGGTTGATTATCAGACACACTGTGGGCGGCAGAGCCCAGCTCCAGGTTCCTCTGCAGCATTGGGAGGGCTCTGCTTTACCCCAGCTGGAGGGGGAGAGGGGTCACCCAGGCTACAGGAGGGTGCTTTGGGGAGGGCAGCCACCAGGCGCCTGCGGGGGCTCAACACCTATTTCCACCTACATGAACACACAGAGCTGGCAGGGGCCACTGATGGCCCTGGAAATCCTACCATCAGGCACTGGGATGGCTGCTCCTGCATGCTGGAAGCGTTGGGCAGATGCACAAATTGCACTGGGACACACGAGCCCAATGGAGGGTGCAGCCATGGCTCTCCCCAGCATCACCTTCCTCATCTGCAGGGGCTGCATGGGCTGTCAGGGCCCCACTGCTCGCCGTGTGAGGGAAGGGGGCAGCAGGATTGCTCACTTTCCAGATCTCTTTGGAGAGGGCGGCCGTTCTCCAATGACTGTAGAGAACCGACTGTTGCAGAAGAGCCCAGGTGGCTGCTTTCATCACCACTGGTCTGTCTTTCCTTCCCTCTGCAGAAGCCCTCAGCAGTGGAGGTGTCTGAGATGTCTGAAAAGTCCAAGCAGAATGTCGCTCATGGACTTGCCTGGTCTTATTACATTGGGTACCTAAAAATAGTCCTGCCACGTACGTAACTGTTTCCCTGCATTATCATGCCTACAGATAGAAATAGCTCCTAATAACAATCCTCCCACTTTTACAGCATTAGCTGGGAAATGGGGAGCAAGGTAGAAAACAGCTAAACTCACACCAGGCCCCTCTGTGCAATGCTCTCTTCAACCAGGGGTGAAAAAGTCGATGGAGGAATTCAGCAGAGCCAACCCCAATGTGCTGGCATGCAGCGAGACCTGGAAGCTCCACATCTTGGTCCCTCTGAGCTGTGACGTCTGTGATGACCTGGAGAAAGCTGACAGCAATATCCAGTACCTGACAGACCTCACCGAAACCACCCTGACCCGAGCTGGCACCAAAAAAAGGGTCTACAAACACAGCCTCTACACAATCAGGGATAAAGACAACAAGGTAAACTGAGTGTGGTGTCAGAAGAGCAGTCGGGATGCGTCAGCCCAGAGGTCTTCCTGGCCTCAGATCCCAGCCCAGAATAGGCGTAAGGGCAGGACAGTGTCCCCTCTCCTATTAGATACTCCAGGATTTCAGCAGGCTTCCGCGAGATGGAGAGGTCCTGTTGGTGCTGGCCACCTGCACCCCTTCCTCCTGGCTGCCTCCTCCCAGGCTCAGCCCTTGCAGGGATGTTGGGCTCACTTAACCCCTCCTGGAGTTGATTTAAGTCCAGAAAACAGCAGAAAACTGAGCAGAAAAAAAGCAGATGTGAGATACAAAGCATCACATCCCACGGGACGAATGAATATTTCCTTTTGTTGTGAAGAGGTGCTTGAAAATGTCCGTGTGAGTCGTTGTATAATTTGACTCTCTCCCATTCCCCCAGTCACCTCTTTTCCAGGCTGACGAGCCCCAAATCCCCCCATCTCATGCTGGATTCATCTCCTTCCACATCTCCAGGCAGATGGGCCTCTGCCCCTGCACCCTTGGAGGGGAACACACTGGTCCTGCTGACACAGCTGTGGATGAAGGCGTCGGCAGAGCCTGGGTCCCCCTAATTTGCCTTTTGATGGTGGCTGAGTGCTGAGCTGCTGCTTTTAAAGCCCTGTCTGCAGCGACTCCAGGGCCTTTTTCCTGGCCCTGCTCCTGGGGAAGTACAGCAGCATCGGGTTTTTCCCGCTACAATGCATGCATTGATGCTGTGTTTCATCTGCCAGTCCCCTGCTGAGTCACTCAGCACTAAGTGAGCTCCAGTAGCTCTGCAGCCTGGACCTGTCCTGACCTGCTGGGTGTTGTTGGTAAAATCTACCCCTCGTCTTGCTGCCCAGTCACTGGTGAACATGTCCATGGCAGGTCCTCCTTGGCACCTGCTCCGGGTCACTGTGGTGACTGCCTGCCAAGCCTGGCAGCTTTTCCTGCTGCTCTGTATTTACCCAGGGATCCTGGCCCTCTTCCTTCTAACACACTTCATTAAACTTTCCAGTTTACCCAGTATAAGACTTACTGGTCACACTGCTCCTCCTTGGAATTTTTTACGGCCTTAACCAGTCTCTCCTCATTGGTTTGGTCAGCCTCCTCCTAGCTGTGCGTTCATCTTGCCAGTGTTTATCCTCTTCTCTGCTCTCCTACTCTCCATTAGGATTCTCAGACTTCCCCTTGTCTAGAAGCCACCAAGAAGGTGTGATCAGACACGGGCAAGGGGTGTCTCCATAGGGGACCAATTTCCATGGGGAAAATCCCCCCCCAGGCTGCACCTTGGGAGCACTGACAAAGCCGGTGGCTGCACCCCAGGGCCCGGAGGGAGGGGGGCAGCTCCCTGAGGCCACCCAGAGCGTGGGGCACAGCTGTACCTGCTGAACCCAGGGCAGGGGGACCCTGCAGCCAGAACCTGTGTCCCTGTCCCGGCCGTCCAGCACACAGCACCAGTGCAGGGCAGGCCAAGGACCCGCAGAGAGCTCTCGAGGGCTCTGCGCAGCGCCAGGGTCCCCCAGCAGCCCTTTGCTGGGTGCTCCTGCCCCCATGTCTTTTTTCTTCCATCCCTGCAGCTCTGGCACTGCGCGGTGGAGTATGCCACCCCGCTGCAGTCCCTCTACGCCATGTCCCAGGACGAGTGCGCTGCCTTCAGCCGGGAGGAGCGCCTGGAGCAGGCCAAACTTTTCTACAGGACCTTAGAGGAGATCTTGAAAGGCTCCAAGGAGTGCGCGGGTACCTACCGGCTCATTGCGTACGAGGGTGAGTGAGGAGGGGAAGAGGGGCAGGAGTGCCCAGCACGGCGGCTCTGCCCTCCCAGCCCCCTGACTGATGTCAGATCAGGGCAAACAAGGCGAAGTAGGCAGGATCTGTGCAGTGCTTGGCTGATATTCCGCTCTCAGATGGCCCTGTGGGAGGAAGGGGCAGCCTGCCCACACAGAAGGACTTCTGCTGCGGGTCTCAGAGGAGCAGGGAGGGTGCTAGCAGAGCTGGTCCCTGCTGAAGGCACCCGAGACAAGCAGTCTTCCCCTGGGGCAGCAGGAACGCTGCCTCAAGGATTAAGTATAATAGTGGGCTTCCAGGGGAAGGAGCAGCTCCCTTCACTGCTGATGTTCGTGGGAGGAATGGCTGGGGCTGACAAGCCCTCCCCAGCAGTGGGATGGGTGTGCATGCGTGTGCTGACTCAGTGGCATTCCTCCTGATGGGATGGGAAGAAGCGAGGCTTTCCCTTCTTCCCATCTTGCTTTCGTTTCCCTTCTCCTCACCTCTGCCAGCGCGGCAGGGATTAAAAACAGCTTGCTGCTTCGTGCTGGAATGAATCTCGTTTTTCAGAGGAAATTCAGCACTCTCCCTGATGGGGGAGGTAGTTCCCATCACAACAAGCACTACTAGGAATTCAGCACATTGTGGTTGTATTTTACTCTCCTTCATGCACTCTGTGTTTTAATTTCTTTCTTCTGGCGTGCTGAAAGGGGGAAGTCAGAACTGTGTTTTAACTTCTCAGGAAATTCTGCGTATTTTGGGGCATCTCGCAGAGACTCTGCTCCCTGCCCAGACCCCTGCCTCGGGCCTGACCAGTGAAGGTGGGGTTTTGTCTTTCTTCTATTCCAGAGCCAGGAGAAGCAGAGACCCACTTCTTGTCCAGAGAGATCCTCTGGCACCTCTGGCAGCAGCACCACGAGGAGTATGCCGTGTGCGAGGGGAACCACCCGCGTGCCCCATCCACGACCCTCGACTCCACGGACCTCAACCTCCAGATCAGCGCCTCAGACCTGCCGCACCCTCTGCGAAGCGACTGCTTCTGAAGCTCCAGCGCTGCCCAGCCCCACACCACCACCTCAGGGCTCCAGTCCCCCTTCCCCACGCCCCTTCCTCTCGCAGCAAGTGCTGCCCGTGCCAGCGATCCCCAGCCTCCTGCGGGAACTGCTCACCAGAACCTCCTGCGCATCACTGACACCGCACTCCTGGGACATGCTTCCCATTTTCTTTGTTATGTATATCTCGTATATTAATCCGTGGATGGTTGTTTTTTCAGTCTGCTTTGATTTGTGTCATATAAAGCATTTTCCTCTGGAGTGAGTTGTATTATCCTGAATCTCGGGCACAGCGTGCGGTCTGCCCTTGGACATCCTGTGGTGTTGGATGCAGCTTTGGAAACCCCATCCGTGAGTGTGTCTGTGTGTGCTGAGTCCAACACATCCAGCCAGCATGGCCTGACGAATCTGATGGCTTCTGCAGGCACAAGGAGTGTGTGCAAAACTCCAGCCTGACGCACTGTGCAGTCACATACAAACATCCTCCCTTTCCACCCATTTGGGATGTGAAGGTGGAAGAAGAGGAGGTCTTGATGCCTTGTGCAACAGGTAGAAAGAAATGTCCTGTTACACCTTTTAAAGTCACCCTCGTATGATTGATCCATGTTTGCTTAACATGTGTCAAACCTTCAGAACAATCAGACACTGGGCTCAGAGAACCTTGCAGTCAGAACTCGCCAAAACCAGCCAACCATATAGAAAAAAAAAAAAAAAAGGTGTAGGTTAACCCACACTGCGCCTGCTCCAGAGGAGAGTTCAGCTAAAGGACACCCCTGAAGACCACCAAAGACCCCCAGGAAAGACCCTCAGAGACTCCAAGCGGATGCATAATTAGGATGTAAATATTACAATTAGTTCCAGGAAAAAGAATGAATATGTATGACTCTTCTGGGAAATCTAATGCATCTATAAATTATTGCACAATATAAGCTCTGCATGCTGCAACGTGTGGCACGCACGCTGGGTGGAGCAGCCCTCTGTGCCATAGGAAGGAATGCCTGCCTTCTAAAACTTCAAACCAAGGCTTAGAGGGTTCTTTTGAGACCAGATTTACAGTAACATTCTGGCCTGGGGAACTCTGACATTCAGTGGCCCCACAGCGCAAGAAACCTCCCAGCCTTTGCTCCAGCCAGTGATTTTGCCATTTTGGTGCCTGCGGATGCCCTTCATGCCCACGTTCCTCCCAGGGGCTCTGCAGAAATGTTTCTCCAGCTCCAAAGGATGTGCCGGACGCCCTGGAGCTCTGGGGAAGGGGCAGGGTGCAGTCCTGAGACAGTTTGCATGTGGGTTTTGGTGCAAGACATCACATGTCTCAGCCCTCTGTGCCTGGGGGTGTTACCCCCACAAGCCCAGCAGCCTGGGCCCTCCCTTCCTGCTCTCTGTGGTCAGGAGGAAGCAGAGCAGAGGATGTGCAGCCGCTCTGCTCAGCGTGGCTCTGAGACAGACGATTTCTTGGCTCTACCCACCTACATGGTACTCAGGATCTGCCTGGAGATGCTTAGGCTAAAAAAGGGGCTGTTCCCGGGCCAGCCCCAATGCCTGGACACCCGACATAAGGCCACACTCGCTGAAAAGACTCGGCTTGTGAGGGGACAGAGCCTGCTCCTGGGGGGCTGCCAGGGCCAAGGAAGTGGCTGAAAAATACAGTCCCTGTGGTGGGCTGCTGCCAGGAGCCTTCCCAGCCCTGAAGATAGCAAAATCCCAAAGGTGCCCCGCATGACCTGGGGCAGGCAAGCCATCTGGTCCCTCCGGCAACCAAACACGGGTGACAGTGTGGCCAGAGCTGTGTGCCATGGGGCAGGATGGCAAGCTTGTTGCTTGCCAGGTTGCCAGAGACCATGGCAGAGCTTTGCGACGGTGCAGCTTGGCAAGGCCACAGAACAGGGACCAGAGCTGTGCACCCACTGCTCTGTGCTCAGTTTCCCCTTTTGCCGAGAGCTGAAGGAGGCTCTAACCAGCCCGGGAGAGAAGTGGGGGCAGGGGGCACCTCAGTTGGCCTGTTACCCCCTGATGTGGCAGCATCCCTACCCCTTGGTCCCTCCCAACTCCCAAGACTTTGGCAAAAGGATGAGGTGCCTTGAGAGGTCACAGGTGCTTGCCCTCAGCCTGAACTTCCAACACCAGGGCCTAGACACAGCTGTGCTCATCCTCTGGGCCAGCCATGGAGACCCTGAGGGGACTGGGGAGTCCAGGGGCTCAGAGGAGGTGACCTGGCTGCATGGCTGAGGATGGCAACAAGAGTGCTGGGCCTGGCTGCCTCCTGGCTCCACTCACAGCTCCCTGGGTGGGTTGCCTGGAGCCATACACACACAAAAGCATCCTAGGGGATGCTTCTGCCTCCCTTTGTGGATACTGCTGAGCCTCCAGCTTAGCCAGCTTCCCTGCCACTATTTTTCCAATGTGGTTAGGGTCCCTCAAATCCTGTCTGGACCTGTTGGCCAGTGGTCCATCTGGTGCCAGGTATGGGATCTCTCTAACAGCAGGTCCTTACTGGAGCCGTGGCTGCCCGGCCTCACCATGGCCTTGCCACATGGCTCCTGCCGGCAGCACCCAGCAAGCTGCTCCTTCCTGGAGCCCAGCTTCTACTGGTCTGAATGTACACAGCCTGTGCGAGGGCCGTGATGCTGCAGGGATAACAAAACCAGCCGAGAGGACAGAGCCAGCTGCGGTTGTTGGGATCACGGCAGGGCACTGGGTTTCTTTGTCACTCCCAGGCCACGGTGAAAGTGTTTGTGGCTGAGCAGGCTCACCCGGGATGGAGAGACACTGGTGCAAAGGGCTGGGTGGGCGCAGGCTGGGCCTGAACCCACATCCCCCCTCCTGCCCTTGGCTGCCCAGCTCCTTTTACCCTGATAGCTACCTGTGCTCGCAGCTCCCATCCCCAAGATGCTGGATGCACTTTCCTCTGCCCGTGGCTCCCAAGGCAATGGTCGTGCTTGGACAACTTGCACCTCCTTAAGCTGCAAAAAGCCACAGGCCAAAGCTTCACCCTTTGGCAGGAAGATGGGTGTCCCAGGCAGAGCCCCAGCCTGGGGGACAGAGGTGCCTGGGGAAAAATCCTGAGACAAACTGAACATTTGTGTCACCTGCTCTTTATGTACCTGGTACAACAGCTTTGACGCTGGTGGGGGGCTGTGTGCGTAGGGCTCCCCACAGGCAAGGAGGCAGCTCCAGTGGGCAACGTGGCACAGCAGCAGATGCTGCCAGGAGCCTGGGTTACGAGCAGCCTGTCTGCGCTGCCTCCAAGGGCTCCCACATGGCGGTGCTGCTTCAGCCTTGTCTGCTCCACAGAGAGCTCGCTGGGCTCACCTCAGAAGCACGGCCACACCACCCAGAATTCCCCTCTGAGCAGAAGGAGGAAAACCTGGGTGATGGTGTGGCCAGAGCTGTGTGCCATGGGGCAGGATGGCAAGCTTGTTGCTTGCCAGGTTGCCAGAGACCATGGCAGAGCTTTGTGACAGTGCAGCTTGGCAAGGCCACAGAACAGGGACCAGAGCTGTGCACCCACTGCTCTGTGCTCAGTTTCCCCTTTTGCCAAGAGCTGAAGGAGGCTCTAACCAGCCCGGGAGAGAAGTGTACACTACTCTGAACAGGTGGGTGAAAGCTTGGATGGCTGCAGTTTCTGTTGGGAAGAAGGCAGAAGCCTGGAAAACCCTCACCCTGCAGCCAGCTACCACGGGCCACCAGCGGCTTGGCCACATGAAGCCTGTGGAGCCAAGTGCTTCACAGCCACCCAAGGAGACCCGGCAGCGCTGTTAAGCCCAGCTGGCACACCAAGGCACAGAGCCTGTAACCCAGCTCCTTAACCACCTTTTGAAGACTCTGGGATTCAAAAGGCCGCTAGGACCTGCTCAGGCTCCCAGGCAATAGGCAGTCCAGGGCCAGCAAGCAGCTGGATGTCCCTCCCCTCACAGTGCCGATGTGGCAAGGCTCCAGGGATGCCTGTGAGCCCTGTAGGACACCATTTGCTGGCCCTCACAGCCTGGTACCACTCTCCGGGCCTGGAATTGCTTTCTGTGCTGAGATCTTCTGCCCCCAGCGTGACCCCAAGTAAAGAGGGATCAGCTACAGCTTATTCCTCTCTCATTTAAAGCCACTCATGAAATAGCTCCAGTTCCTTCTGTCTCTCCCAAGCTTTCCTTCCCAGGGTAAAATTGCTCTTGGCTGGCAGCTGTCTCTCAGCAAAGCACCCCAGGTAAATATCAGGGCTCCATCTTTCATGCACATGGGAGAACATGGTGGGGGACGCCTCTCCCCAGCTCCAGCCCAGCAAGATTTCAGAGGAGATTTGGCTGCACATTGGTCCTGCCGGGACTGGGAATTGGAACCCATTTCAGGATTCAGTAAAACCTTAATCTGCAGCCTAATCTCTGGGTACTGCATCTGTGCAAAACTCAAAAACAGCAGATGAAAGGGCTGTTGAAGGAGGGTTTGTGACAGCAAAGGCTGCTGCAAAGAGCCAGCTCGTCTCGGCTTGCTGGTTTGCAGATGTGTTGGGGATCTTTGCCGAGGTCTCTGGGATGTGCTGAGTGCCTGGTGCTGCGCTGGCCGGAGAGGGAGAGGGGAGAGCTGTGCTGCTGCAGGCGAGGGGCCTCTGCTTGTGGTACCCCTTGGTGCAGGGAGCAGAGTGCTGCACCCGAGGGCTCTGGCCCTGTGGTGTGGGCAGGAGGACACGGGTCCTGATCGCCCACCTCCCGGTTCAGAGCAGCGTTCCCGAGGGCACAGAGCTGTGGGCACCTGCTGAGATTCAAGGTAAATGCCTGGCATCAGGGCTGAGCTCAGCAACACAGCAACAGCCAGAAGCAGTTGTGTGAGCAGCAAAACCCACACCAAGACAGACCCCGAGGGTTTGCTCCCCCCACTGCAGATCCTCGTGGGGCACAAACTCCCTCCCGACGCCCTGCTCCCTTCCCATATGGGTGCTTCTTATCTTGCCCATCACCACCCTCAGTCAGGTTGGGCTGAAGATGGCTGATAAGCTCAGCCCATATTAGCAGGGCACAGGTAGAGAGACAGGCACAAGCCCGGAGGAAACCTGACAACGCAACCTTGTTCCAGCAGAAACCATGCGGCCAGCGAAAGGCTCAGCCTCTGCCACGGCTCAAGGGCAAAGCCAGGGCCAAGCAGACAGCCAGGTGAAAGCCTTGGCTATCAGAGTGAATCACAGGCAGAGCTGAATCAGGGGCAGGAAAATCAAACCTCAGAAGAAGCTTGCTGCTCAAGCTGGCAAACAGAGGATAACCAGTTTCCCCTTGAGCTCTCTAACAGCACAAATCAGCTCAGTTTTTGCACTAACTGCAGCATTCCACATCAGACCTGACCCAGGAGTGCCCAGGTGTGGTCGAGGGTGTCAGCAGCACAGACACAGCCTGGCCCACCGCTGGCATGCACCAGCAGGGCAGTGTCCCCCCCGCAGCCCCATGCCCTCATCGCCACTGTGCCCACCGCTATGAGGGGGCAAAAGCCCCAGATGCCCCTGGTCATCACACAGTGCTCGGGCACAGCCTTGCTTCGGTGATGCCCCACGCTCCAGTGCCAGGGCTGCCAGCGGAGGCAGAGGTGTGTGAGGGGCACAGGCACTACCCTTATCTGGAGCCCAGTGTGCAGAGACTGCCAGGGCCATGAGGGGAGATGAGAAGATTTAGGGGCCATCTTCAAGCTGAGACCCCCGAGCACAAGCTGTGGGGACAGGAGCATGGCCCCAAGCCTAACCATCATGGAGAGGTGCCTGACACTGGGCTACGAGCCCCGGCTATTGCTCATCACCAGGGCAAGCGCAGAGCCACAGGGGTGACTGAGAAATGGGCTCGGTGCAGCAGTGAGAGGTGGCTGACACTGCTCTTGCACCACCTTTTCCTCTCTCCACTGCTTCTCCACTCGGGGAAGGTGTACGGGATGAGGAGCTGAGCTTTACCACCAGCTCTGCAGTGGGATTGCTGGGTCCCAGGCATCCAGGCCTCAAAGAGCTAAAGACCAAGGCAGTCACAGCCATCAGTCCCACCAGCAGCAGGGTGCTCTTGCTGAACATTTTTCCCCAACACCCAGACTGCTCCAGAAGCTGGGAAGCTCTTCTCTGCCCTCAGGATGAAGGAGAGGTGTTAGGAGCAGCAGACCCATACCTGAGCCATAGGGAACAGCAGTGCCACCATCCCTCAGTGAGCTGAGCTGAGGTCCACCAGCGCCCAGTAACAACGAGGCAGGTCCAAGGTTGAGCAGGGAGGCAGGCTCAGAGTCAGGGTCCAGGTGAGCAAGGCACAGAGCCAGGCACAGCATGGCTGCACCCTCCCTCCGGCCAGGGCTGGGGCCAGGGATGAGCTTGGATGCAGCAAGGAAGAGGCTTCTCACAGCTCTCCCTCACATGTTAGCTGTTTTCCCATCGGGTTTTGTTAGTGCCATTTGGATGTAAATAAGCCCAGCTCCTGTTCATTTGCAACCACAGAATAGCCAGGTCGGAGGTCCTTTCTGAGGTCTCCTTGTGGGTGACCAGAAACCACTATTAACTGCCTGTAGTGATCCATCCATCCTGCTCCATTCAGCAGAGAGACTTATTTTTTAATTTAATTTTTGAATGGAGTTGTCTCAAAGACCCATCGCAGAGCAGGTGCTCAGGCTTTTACCATGAACTTAGAAAAACTGATCTTCAGTTCTTCTGCAGGAGACGTGGGTGCCTATTACTGCTCTGTGCTGAACAGCAACAAAACTTTAAAAAGATACCTTGTGTTGCTCATCAACAAAATGTGCCCCTTGTTGCAAACTGGTTCCTTCAATCCGGTGACTCTTCTTGGCTGCCTTCAGCACTGACTTTTTTTAAGTTCTCTCAAGCATACCTAGATATCAATTCTTGGCATCCAGCATCACGTAAAGTTTGGGGGTGCATTGCTACTTGCCATAGGGAAATGACCACTTTTGTCTCCAGATTTAAGCCTTTGCACAGGTTCTCTGGCCCTGAGACTGTGCCTAAATCACTGCTTTTCTCCAAATCAGAACTTACTGAGTCATTTAAATTCATTCAGTTTGCGGTGGGAGCCTGAGTTGATCAAGTGCTCTACAAAACGTTTATGTAGTCGTGTATCATTATCAGCAGCTTAAGGAAAGACATATGGCTTAAAAGAACAAAGATAAAAAATGCAGTGGTCCTTGCTCTTTGCTAGACCCCACTTACTTACCTGTGAATCTGAGCAGCTGATCCAGATGCTGGTTTTCTCTGTCTTGCTGGCTGTGCTTGTGGAGCCCGAGCTCTGCAAAGGTTGGTAAAGAGACTATTCTTATAATGCTGGTGGTTAGCGACTGGATCGTGGAAAATGTGTTGAGATTTCTCGTTTTTCTTTATGTTCCTGATAACTATTGTTTGCTGTGTCTTGAAGTCTTACGCCAAGTGTACACCTTTGCTGTAATGTTTTCTTTGAATGGAAGAGCCAGGGTGAATTTTGACGCTTTAAAAATTTTATGGCTTGAATATAAAAGCTGGCATTAACAAAACAGATCTAGAAGACCCCCAAACCTGGCTCACTGTAAGGCTGTCTCTGGTACTGAGAGCCAGGAAGTGTTCTGAACCTTGTTTGTGCTCCCACCCCTCCACCCCTGAGAGCTACCAACCAACCCTGACACTTGGGTCCTGAATCCTCTGAACAGAAACTTTCTGATTGTTTGGAAAGGTCCAATTATGGAGCCTTGCAAATGCAGGATGCTTCTGGATCTGGGGCAGGAAGAAGCCAAAAGTAACTATTTCTGGAGCTTGACAATAGCTAAAAAGATTCACCAGGATCTACTTTTATTTGTATCCTTAAATATTATATCCATTAGTAATTACTAAAGAGCAGGTCAGTTTGGTCCATAACAAAGAATACTTTGTGCATGATGATGCTTTACAACTGGCTTGTGCAGTGGTGGTCAGTTCATGAGGCTGAAATAAAATAAGTTATTGGCAAATAACTTCAGCTTGGAGAAGAGACGGCTCTGGAGAGACCTTACAGCAGCCTCCCAGGGCTTAAAGGGGGCCTACGGGAAAGGTGGGGAGGGGCTCTTGATCAGGGAGTGGAGTGATAGGATATGGGGTGATGGCTTTAAACTGACAGAGGGGAGATTTAGATTAGATATAAGGAAGAAATTCTTCCCTGTGAGGGTGGGGAGGCCCTGGCACAGGTTGCCCAGAGCAGCTGTGGCTGCCCCCGCCCTGGAAGGGTTCAAGGCCAGGTTGGACGGGGCTTTGGGCAACCTGGGCTAGTGGAAGGTGTCCCTGCCCGGGGCAGGGGGGTGGGACTGGATGAGCTTTAAGGTCCCTTCCAACCCAAACCATCCTGTGACATGATTTTGTGAAAGAGGTGTGCATGTCAGAGTTGTGTGCTTTGATGCAGGAAAATGCACACAGCATCTGCAGAGAAGCGCTGGTGAGGTCGGTGATGGTCCAGCCTCCAGCAGGACACAAGCGCCAGGAGGCGAGCGGCAGTGGCTGTTCGCAGTGCTGTGCTGCCCTCAAGTGCTGCTTTTTAGCAATACCGACATTTTCAAAGTCAGCCTGCACTAAGTGGCACTTTCCAAGTTTTGTGGTTGTGCTCCAAGAAAGACCCTTGCAATCACACCGATTTTTTTTTTTGTTGTTGTTGGTTTTTTTTTTTTTACCTTTCATGTAGTAAAAATACTGCTTGAAAAATGAGCTTGTTTGAGGAGGAAAATGGCACGTTCACTAAGTTCATGCGTGTCTCTGGGTAAAGTTTAGCATCCTGCAAAGCAAGGAAAACAGCAGCTCAGCGCCTCGGCTGTCAGCAATGGTTGGACTCTCACATCTCTTGGACTTAAACTGGTACTAATTAACTGCCTCTGCTTCGTTCTGCACCTGCTACTGACTCCACAGACCCTCTCATTTCCTCTCCCCAGCGGCTCAGTGGGAGCAGTACAATGTATATGGGGAATGTGTATACATTAAATTTGAGAGCCAGCAGCCTGATAGTCCAGAAGCCTTCGCAGGGCTGTCTCGAGGCTCTTGCATGCTGCCTGTTTCAGCGCACAGCTTTGCCTGAAAATTCACACCTTTACATCCCTGAGCCTTTAAATTCTGGTGTAGCATCTATTAGGGGTAACATATACATAAAACCCAACATCCCAATTTTTAATTATATTGTTAGCCAAGCACCCAAACCACGCATTTCTCACAATTCCTCAGGCTTGCTTGTAGTTCTGTAGTGCCCGTTTCCCGAGCTGAAAGTGCTGCAGTTTGTGTTTCACTGGCCTCTTCAACGGATGTGTTAGATGGAGTATGGTCCCAAGCACGAGTGCGCTGTGCTTAGGTCTCACAGAAAGGAGAACAGACAAAGAAGTGGAAAAACAACTTAAAGCCCCAAGGAGGGAAGAAGGACTATTTCTGGGTGCCAGCCTGGGGTCACAGGTGGCCCACACAGGGTCCGTTCTTCTGGCAGCTCTTTCACAGAATCACAGAATCACAGAATCATCTCAGTTGGAAAAGACCTTGAAGCTCCTCCAGTCCAACCATGAACCTCACCCTGACCGTTCCCAACTCCACCAGATCCCTCAGCGCTGGGTCAACCCGACTCTTCAACCCCTCCAGGGATGGGGACTCCCCCCCTGCCCTGGGCAGCCCATTCCAACGCCCAACAACCCCTTCTGCAAAGAAATCCTTCCTAAGAGCCAGTCTGACCCTGCCCTGGCGCAGCTTGGGGCCATTCCCTCTTGTCCTGCCGCTGGTTCCTTGGCTCAAGAGACTCATCCCCCCTCTCTGCACCCTCCTTTCAGGGAGTTGTAGAGGGCGATGAGGTCTCCCCTCAGCCTCCTCTTCTCCAGACTAAACCCCCCCAGTTCCCTCAGCCGCTCCCCATCAGACCTGTGCTCCAGACCCTGCACCAGCTCCGTTGCCCTTCTCTGGACACGCTCGAGTCATTCAATGGCCTTTTTGGAGTGAGGGGCCCAAAACTGAACCCACTCATCGAGGGGCGGCCTCACCAGTGCCAAGCACAGGGGTAAGATCCCTTCCCTGTCCCTGCTGGCCACGCTAGTGCTGATACAAGCCAGGATGCCATTGGCCTTCTTGGCCACCTGGGCACACTGCTGGCTCACGTTGGCTTTACTAAGCCAACCCTCTTGCTAGCAAAGAGCGAACTGCCAGCTCTAGCCTTTAGATAGTAACTTCAAGGTGTCAGTTTTAGGGACCCATTTTTGTTCTGTCCTCATCAATTTTGTTCTGGCCTCTGGTGCCAGCACAGCCAGCCTGCTGCTCCCATCACAGCCGAGCATCCCCGCAGGCCTGGCTGGTATGGCACGAGGCTGTTCCGGGCAGGAGTGACCTGCTAACCACGGCAGAGATGGATGCAGAGGGGATTCCCTGAGTCGTTCTCTAGCCCCAGCAAAACAGCACTGACATCTGAGCTGCTTTGAGCACCGAGGAAAAAGCCTACAGTGTTGTCTGCACAAACACATCCTGCTCATGAAAGGCAGAGGAAGAGGGGTTAATTAGGTTGGGACATGTTTTGTCTCTTTTTCCTGCTTCTGGTACTGCCTCTGGGCTGGACACAGCCTCCTGAGATGGTTATCTCTGCCCTGAAATCAGCAGGAGCAGAGAGCCGAGGGGGATTGCCTCCAGCACTCTGGGAAAAGGATGGCTGTCTCCATACTGTGGCCGAGGGCCAGGAAGAGGGCAGGAGGGATCCTGAGCCACAGGATGAGGCACCACTTGGGACCAAACATGTCCTGCCACTTGTGCCTGACACCACCCACAGGACCAGTTACTGGAGCCCCCAGTGCAGCTGTTTGCCAGTGCCCCACGGCGAGGGCTTGCCACGAGAGCAGGACCAGAGATGGGATGAGACACAGCCTCAAGCCCGTAATATTTTGGCACAGATCCCTACACTGAAAGCTGCTTTCTACCTTCCTCTGCTCTGCATCTCCCTGGGCTGGAGCTGCACTAGCACACATTCACCCACCCATGCAGCTTTTCACTACCAGACAGGTTGCAGATAGCGATCCACAGGGCTCAGCTCCCCGCCATGGGCCAGGGACAGCCCACCCTCAGCTGAGGGCTGTCCCGTCTCCTGCGTGGGCTGTGGGGACAGCAGAAGCAGGGAGGTGACAGTCCCCCTGTGCTCTGCACTGGTGAGGCCACACCTGGAGTGTTGTGTCCAGTTTTGGGCACCTCAATACGAGAGAGATCTCGAGGTGCTGGAGCGAGGGCAGAGGAGGGCAACGAGCTGGGGAAGGGCCTGGAGAATAAATCCTGTGAGGAGAGATTGAAGGAGCTGGGACTGTTCAGTGTGAGGAGGAGAAGGCTGAGGGGAGACCTCATCACTCTACAGCTCCCTGAAAGGCCGTTGTAGAGAGGTTGGTGCTGGTCTCTTCTCACAGGGAATTAGTGACAGAACAAGAGGGAATGGCTTTAAACTGCAACAGGGGAGGTTCAGACTGGACATGAGGAAAAAATTTTTCACAGAAAGAGTGGTCAGAGAGTGGAATAGGCTGCCCAGGGAGGGGGTGGAGTCACCATCCCTGGGTGTGTTTAAGGGTCGTTTGGATGAGATGTTGGGGGATGTGGGGTAGGGGAGAACTTTGTAGAGTAGGGCTGAGGGTTGGACTCGATGATCCAAAGGGTCTTTTCCAACCTGAATGATTCTGTGGTTCTGATGCTGTGACATGCTCTTCCTGGCCAGCCCTGTGGGGTGAGCCCCTGCCTCACCTGCTCGGGTGGTGCAAGGACTGCACACACATTGACAACTCTCTGCTACCTTTGGGGGGATGCCGTTGGTGACCCTTGGCTTTTCTCCGCTGGCCTGGAGTGCCTGGAGGCACCACGGCACACACAGATGGAGAAGGGTCCCCAGCTCTGCAGCTTCCCAGTGCTCCCCCTCTGAGGGGGAAATGGAAGGGGTGCTCAAGCAGTGTAAATTCCCTTCCACCTGAGAGGGGATCAGGTCAGAGTTAGTATTTATTAGAAGACCTTTAAGAAGGTCCATTAGAAGACCATTAACCATTTGCTGTTAACAGACTCAAGCTGGTGTCAACCACAGATAACCAGTCCCACAGCGCAGACTCACAGGGATCACTCATACCCGCTCCTGCAGCAACACCTGGGGACTGACCCCAGCTGCTCTCCACAGTGGAGCGTTGCACTGACACACCAGAGCCCACTGGAAGGTTCTCACAATGTCTCTCGGAGGGGCTCTTCTCTCATCAGATGCTTGTATAAAATCCTGCTGTGTGCAACGGACCCAGCCCAAGTTACACGATCCCCAGCTGATGCTCACCTGTGCCAGAAGCCTCGTGGTGCCCTACTCTCACCAGCTCCTCTGTATTCAAAACCACTCCAGCCTCTCACCCATTCTTGGGCTGTTTTCACAGACTGCCTCTCAGCATGCACTTTTCCTCTGTCGCCTGCTGTCCTGTGGTAGCTATTTCTGCACCCACACCCACAGCACCCGGTCACACATATTTACACAGCAGGGCCCTTTGGGACACAAGAGCTTGCCCGTGTGGGGTCTGAAGGCATGGTACCCTGCAGCAGGCACCACCTACTGGCCAGGTGTAGCCCAGATCACAGGGGAACATCTCTTCCCTCTTGGGCTGGTGAGGGAGAAACGCTCATCCATTAGGAAAATATCCTCAGTGCTGTGAAGGACACTGCTGAGCCAAGGCGTGGGGCTCTCTGCTCACCAGCACGGCGAGACACCAGCATTCTCGGGGGACACATCCATCCGTGCCAGACATGCCACGGCTGCAGCCAAACCAGTAGAGATCTCCTCAGCCTGGCCCAGCCATCCCAGTGAAGATACCCTGAGGGAACAGGGGCTGCAGAGGGGCAGGGCCTGGCAGCCTGGGGTCACAGCTGGGCCCTGCCAGCCTTGACAGTGCTTCCTGCGAACCCCGACTCTGGGCTCTGCCTCACCCAGCTGCCTGCACTCCGTTTGGTACCTTGACATTTTCCTTCACGTCCCCTTTTCTGACAGCAGCCCCTGGCCACAAGTGGATCAGGGCATCTGAGGCTGCGGGTAGAGGCAGACCGACGAGCGATTCCTTCAGCCACAGCTCTGTACAACTTGCTGTCACCTCAGCTAACTTCTGAGCCACGCTGAAAAGCCACGGCACAACACATGGAGGCACAAAGCATAACGGCAGAGGGAGACTGAGGTTTCTGTCATCAGGGATCCCACTTACCTCCCCCTTCAGTTCAGACAGTGGGAGCAGGACTACAGGCAGTGACCCAAAGCTGGGCCCAGCCTGCTCCTGTCGCTCTGTCCCTCACTGTGCAGCAGGTACAATATTCCTGCAGGGATCTTCACCCGCTAGAACTCTGCCTGCGTGGATGGCTGCTCTCACCCCATGCTGCAGCCTGTCCTCCACCAGCGGGCCAGAAACCCAAGGCAGCAGCGTCCCATCATCACTCCCTCCTCGCACGCCCTCCTGCTCACCTTCCGCTGCTCCCTCCCCACGCCCGGACAAACACTCGCTCAGTGTCAGGTGTGACTGGGACCCCACGGCAGAGCTTTGCCCAGGTGGGGAGAGAGGGCAGGCAGGGAGGTGACGATACACGGGGCCACTCCAGCACTGCTGCCAACGCCAGCACCATGGCAGCATTCTCTGGGACAGAGCCAAAACTCATCCCTGAACACCCAGCTCCAGCAAACGCTCTGCCGAGCCCTGGCAAGGCGCTGGGACTCCTCTGCCAGGTTGCTGGGCCAGGGCAAGGAATGGCCCCTGTGCTGCCCGGGGCAGATGCTGGGCTGATCCTCATGTTGTCCCAAAATCTGGGTTCTTTTACCCAGTGTGCAATGAGTCAAAAATCACAAGATATTTGTTTAATCCGTATCTGTGCAGAGATCGGTGCTAGGTGGCAATTCCACAAAGCTAGCACACCACACACAGGCAAGCAACGTATTTATACACTTCAAACTACACGAGTACACATTTAATGTAATGGCCATGGGTTAGTTTCTTACCACTCATCAGTCAACAACATGCCTCATCTCACTTTAGTCACATTAACCTCTTTTTTTAACTGCACACGATCAGTAAGCAAGAGGCTTTTCTTGGTAGGGGGCTTTTTCCTACTCAAGGGTGGGTTTTTACTATATTAATGAGGAAAGCCCACTCATAGTTCAAGTAGTTCTCTCCTTGGTTCAATTAACAGCTTTTGTTCCCGTGCACTTATCTTGGCATTTTCCTGCTTGATGGTTTTATGGTCTCATCCCTTCCACTTATCTCGTTATTTCCTCATTTTAATTCCAGCGCTGCTTCTTCAGGGTCACGCTGTCAGCTTTACCAGTACCTTTATCAATTCCTGGCATTCCTTCACAACCCTCCTTTGATGATTTTATTAAGATCTAACACTCAGGCCTCCACAAAAGAAACAGTCACACGAAGGGATCCCTCAGAGCACACGGACACACATGTGCACCCATCCTGTGCTGAGGTCCCCTCTGCCCCAGCTCTCCCAGGACAGCGACCGCACACAGTCGCTGGCCCAACAAGTTCCCACCTGCTCGGGGCACAGCTGAGCCAGGGGCACAAGCAGCTGCCCCAGCCCCACTCCAGGGCCATTCCCTCCCACACGCACGGGTCAAACAGTTCCTCCCCGGGTCTCCTTCGCCAGCACCAGCCATCGCTCCGCGGGGCCCTGGCAGCAGCGGCCAGAGCCCAGCTCACCCCGCGGACCGCGCACCAGTAGGCGCTCGGAGGACTCCAGATCACGCTGGGGGCGACCATAATGTCCGGCTATCCCCCTCAAGGGCGGCCCCAGGCCCCGCGCTGCTCTGCATCAGCGCCCCTACCCCCAAGGCGAGGCCGGCCCTCAGGAAGGAGGAAACACCACCGCCATCATGGCAGCTGCTCTGCGCCCCCGCCCTGTCTCAAGATGGCGCCGGCCAGGGGCGCGCGCTGTATCACGTGCCTCCCCGCGGCCCAATCAGCGGCAGGCGTGCTGCGCGGTGGGCGGTGCCCGTGCGGCGGGCGGCGCCTGCGCTAAGATGGCGGATGATAAGGTGAGCGGGGAGGCGCGGGGCGGCGCGGTCGGGCGGGCTGGGCCGGGCCGGGCCGATCCGATCCGATCCGATCCGATCCGATCCGATCCGATCCGATCCGATCCGATCCGATCCGATCCGATCCGATCCGATCCGATCCGACCCGACCCTCACCCGGGGCTGAGGGAGCGCTGGGCTGGTTCCCTGGCGCTGCTTGGGGGGCTCGGCATCAGCCTGCGTGTCTCCGCCAGGACCCGCTGCCCAAGCTGAAGGACCTCGCCTTCCTGAAGGACCAGCTGGAGAGCCTGCAGCGCAGGGTGGAGGATGAGGTGCACGCTGGCGTGGGGCAGGTAACGCGCTCCCCCCGCCGCTGTTGCGACCCGTGTGGCCCTGTCACCCGTCCTGAGGGGGATTGGTTAAAAAAAAAAAAAAAAAATCCCTGGGGCACGCCTGTGCTCTGCATTCCCTGTGCAAGCCCGCGCTAGCCGGTGGCCTCACTCTTTGCTCTTTTCCTCAGGATGGCTCTCTGCTGGCCTCACCCTTTCTCAAAGGCTTCCTGGCAGGCTACTTGGTAGCCAAACTTCGCTTCTCGGCCGTCCTGGGATTCGTGGCTGGGACCTGCACAGGGATATACGCTGCTCAGAACTACACTGTCCCCAATGTTGAAAAGACAGTCCGGGACTATTTCAGTTCGCTGAAAAAAGGTCGGGACTAGCGAGGAGCCCTTTGGCAGCGGTGACTGTGAGAACAGTACTCCTTAGTTAGCAGGTGCAGAAGATTCCTAGGGCTTTCAGAGGTATGTCATGTACACGGTTCTATTCCACGGGAAAAGGGCTTTACACCACATCATCGTGAGACATCAGCAGGTCTGGTTATGGGGTATTTATTAGAGCGTTGTGTCAGTGGTGATCACTCCATTAACCCACAGTAGCGTGGAAGCACCGGTGGCTGACCGTTTGCTAGCTGCTTTTCCCCTCACCTCTCGCCCTGTGGACTGAAAGGCTGCCTGTGACATGTCATCACGCTCACCACCTGTACACTTTTCTGCCAAGAGCACACTTTGCCCTAGGAACATGTTTTGCGTGACTTTCTGGGGAGGCTTGTAGTTCCCTTCCTAACAAAAGACAAAACCATTCTCTTCTACTGCATCAGAAATGTAGCAGGTACCATCCTGTTTTAATCAGGCTTATTAAATTCATGGTATTTGGTCTCTTCTTGAATGTTCTAGGGTGCGAGTCTGTCTGGCCTCTCTGCACTGATAGCAGCTCGCCCTTGCTGGCTACTGCCTGAAAATGGTGATTTTTGGTAATTCTGCCAGCTCTGCAAACCCGGTGCTCCGGAGGGGACTGTGGGGACTGATGCTGATCTTGTCTGTAGTCATATATGGCTCTCACGCTCCCCTCCTGACCCAGTGCAAGGTGGATGGGATGATCCCCTTCAGCTCCACGTCCGTCGTGGTTCTTGTTGAGCTGACAAAGCTGGTGTTCTCCCTCCTGTTCCTGCTGACCTGGGACCGGGAGCTGCTGGGAGTCGCCGTGTCGTGGCACCACGTTGCCCCCTTCGCCCTCTCTGCCCTGCTCTATGCTGCCAACAACAACCTGGTGGTTCACATGCAGCTCTTCATGGATCCCAGCACCTATCAGGTCTTGAGTAACTTAAAGATCGTCAGCACCGCGCTCCTCTACAGCCTCTTCCTGCGCCAAAGACTCAGCATGCGCAAGTGGCTGGCGCTTCTCCTGCTGGTGGCTGCTGGGGTCAGCTACAGCTGTGGTGGCCTGCAGGACCCTGGCAGCCCCTCCAAGATGCAGCTGCACATCACACTGGTGGGCTTGTTGCTGATCTCGGTGTACTGCCTGATATCAGGTTTGTCTGCTGTCTACACAGAAGCCATCCTGAAAACCCAGGCACTGCCTCTCAGCCTTCAGAACCTCTTCCTTTACTTCTTTGGAGTCCTGCTCAACTTGATCGGCTACTTCTGGAGCAGCGCAGAGGGCGGTTTCTTGGAGGGCTTTTCCTCCTGGGTGCTGGTGATTGTGGTCAGCCAGGCCTTGAATGGCTTGATCATGTCCATGGTCATGAAGCACAGCAGTAACATCACCAGGCTCTTCGTGATCTCCTGCTCTATCCTGGTCAACGCCCTCCTGTCCGTTGCTCTCTTCAACCTCCAGCTCACCCTCCTCTTCTTCATTGCTGTCTCGTGCATCGGCCTCGCTATTCACTTGTACTATGGGGTCACGTAGCTGCTGCCTTCCTGCCCTGCGTGCACCAGGGCGGCCTTTAGTTGTTCCTCAGGGGTGTTCGGTGCGTGTGCTGGGACTGGTGTTGGAAGCACAGTGGTGTTGTGGCCATCGGCCTCCCAGCCCTGGTGTTTGTGGGGAGCTGTTACTGGTTGGCGTGTGCACAACTAGCGAGGGGCCCCAAGAGGAGGAGTGCTGAGGGGGAGAGGGCCCTGTCCTGTTTCTAGGGGGGAAGCTGGGCCCTGCTGCAGCCCACAGGGTTCCCGTGTGATTGGGCGTGCCCAGCCTCAAGAGTGGGTCCTGAGCCCCTTGTTCGTGGGGTGTCCCATATTCTCAAGCTGCTTTCCCCCACCAGAGTGCACCCGACTCTTGTGCCTGTGAATACTCCTGCAGCGGTTAGCTCTGCTGTGCTGTGGGCTCCTCTGCGCACAGGCAGCCCTGCTGCACGATGGCCGCCAGGCTGGCGTTGCTCTGACGCTGCTTCCCCCCCTGTGGAGGGTGCTTCTCCCAGCTCTCTGCACAAGACTCGGTGCTGCTGCCCGGAGAGCCTTGCGCTGCGTCCAGGGGCATCTCCCCCACCTCTGCAGTTTTCCAGCCCACCCCTTGCCCCAGTCCCTGGCTGAAGGGCTGCTGTCCTTAGGTCCCATTTCTCCCTCTCGGGCATGATGTCATTGCTCCGTGTGGAGAAGAAGGGGAATGGGGGGATGTAGGAACTGTTTTACCTGCCCCCCAAAAGGGAGACAGCACCCAGATTTGTACCAGCACTGCAGCTAGTGAGTTCCTGGCAGGCAGAAGTCACTGCTGGCTCTGGCTGGGGTTATTAAAGTTGCAGTTCAGCATCATGTGTGTGTC
Source organism: Strix uralensis (assembly GCF_047716275.1). Taxonomy (NCBI): domain Eukaryota; kingdom Metazoa; phylum Chordata; class Aves; order Strigiformes; family Strigidae; genus Strix; species Strix uralensis. The sequence goes on from NC_133985.1 coordinate 2,941,529, forward strand.
TGTCCTCCCTGCAGGAAGGCATCTGTTTTGTTTGGCGGAGGTTTGGGGGGCAGGGGCGTGTCCAAGCCTGATGACACTCACTGGTGAAGGGGCATCTGCTTTATTCCAGCTGTGGGGACCACCAGCCCTCCCACCCTGCCCGCTCTGGCTGTGTGCCTGAGCCTGTGCCACCGCAGGCACGTGCACGGCAGCAGAGCAGGGTTTTCCCCAGGCGGGCAGAGGGGTGAAGCCCTCCCCTCCTGCCAGCAAGCAGCCTCCCCAGGCCCAGGCCTCTTCTAGGAGCAGCTCTCAGCAGCTGAAGCAGGCAGGGCGGGAGGCCTTGCCCTGTGTAACTGCCATAGCTGGGGTGGTGGCAGGGGGCTGCAGGGCCCGTGTCCTGCCTGCCGGGGCAGCCATCCCCGCCACCCCACGACGCTGGCTCAGGGTGTCTGTGTGGCAGCGTCACGCAGCTGCTGGTTGCGCTGAGCGAGCTCTGCGGCGTCCCGGAGCGCCTCCTGCAGCTGTACGCGGTGCTGGCGGTCCAGGGCCTCCCTCTGCTCCTCTGCCAGGCGCTGCTGGTCCTGAAGCACCTGCGGGGACGCCGGGAGCTGCCTGGCACAGCCCTGGCAGCCCGGAGGCGCGTCCCCAGCCCTCCCAGCCCACCTGCAGCAGGTGCTGCCTGCAGGCCTGCATCTCCTGCCGGTGGCTCTGCAGCAAGGCCTCCAGGTCCCACTCGGCTGCCTCCCGCTCCCTGCGCGCTGCCTCCAGGCTTAGCCCCAGCCTAGCTACCTGCTGTTGCCAGCGAGCTGCGTCCCACTGCAGGGGACAGGGATGAGGACAGGGCAGCTCTGCGGGGTCTCTGCTCCCTGTGGCTGTCATGCCCTGGAAGGAGGAGAGCCTGGAGCACGCAGTGATGGGTTCTTTTCCTCTGCCCACCTCCCTGCTCGCCTCCTGGTCTGGCGCTGCCCCGTGGCCGAGCTCTCGCCGGAGGAGCAGGCAGTGCTGAGCTCGCAGCCGCTGCCTCTGCGCCTTGGCCAGGGCGTACTGGACCTCCAGGGACGGGCACGGCTGGCAGCGGCTCCCTGCCTGGCAGAGCAGAGCGAGCTGGGACGGCATCTGGGGGACCCAGTGCCGCTGATGCAGACGGCTGCAGGCCCCAGGCACTGCTCCTGCCCAGGAGCAGCAGGCAGGGAGCCAGCGGGCTCCTACTCACTGTGTCAGCCCCAGTCGGTGGCCGCAGCTGTGGCGCTTCGCTCGGCAAGGGCTCCTCCAGCAGACCCTGCCCTGTGCTCGCCGGGGCTCGGCTGTCCCCTCCCTGACTGCTCTCACTGGCACCCGGTCCTGCGTGCGGAGAGGGAAGGAGAATGACCAGGACGTGGTGTGACTGAAGAAAACAGTTTAAACGGAGGAATGAGGCCTTTTCCCACCATGTAAAGCGATGCTCTGTGCCCACATATCAGCCACCCAGGAATGGGGCCTGTCCCCACGCTCCGGACCTGCTGGCTGCAGACTGGCACCACTCAGGGGCATTTGGGTGCCAGGTGGCTGGCCTGGTGCTATATTCCCTGTGGAGATCCGGTCCTGTGGGAGCAGGAGGAGCTGTTACGGGGATGCAACCAGGATTCAGGGCTTCTCCTGCCCCTGGGTTGTCCCTGGATGAGGGGGCAGTGGCCTGGCCTGTGCCCACCTGCGTGCTGGGCTCATGCGTCTGGCTTGTCCTGAGCACCTCGGCCGCTGCCTGCTTCTTCTCCCACCTTTGGCTCTTCAGCACCTGGAAAAGGGGGCGGGAGGTCCTTGCTGCTGTGCTGGAGACCTCCAGGCATGGCACAGCTCCAGGGACACATCCCACCCCCAGCATCTCACCCCGCAGCAGGCAGCCCCCAGCCCCTGCCCTCAATGCCGGACAAGGGTCTGACACCAGGACAGAGCTTGGACCTCATCCGATGGGAGAGCATCGGTGCCATCCTGGTCCCGTCCGGTGGCCAGGAGTGTTGTCCCACCTGCAGCTCCCGCAGGGCTGTCCGCAGCCGGGCCACAGCCATCTTCTGCTCGGGGAGGCCAGCTCTAGCCAGCAGCTCCGTCCGCAGCCCTCGGATCTCCCTCCGACGCGCCGCAACCTCTTGCACGGGGTCCCAGAATGTGGCTGAGATGGTCTTGGCCAGCCCCTTCACCCGCTCGGCCAGCCCCAGGGCTGCCAGGATCTCCTCTCTGGAGGTGTCTGGGAGAGCAGCAAGCCCTGGGCGGGGGCCGCGGGGGTCCACCAGCACAGGGACGTCCCAGGGCCTGGCACAGGGTCAGGGCTGATGGGGATGAGTGGAGCCAGGGTCCAGCTTCTGACAGCCGTGGGTGTCCCCAGGCAGTGGGCAGGGGCTGAGTGCCAGGCATGGGGTGGGATGGGGGGGAAACCTCAGGGAGGGGGCACCCCAAAGAGGCATGTCCCAGTCCCAGGGGCTACCTGGCAGCGTCACACACAGCAACAGGAATGTCAGGCTGTTCCCCTCCAGCAGCCGCTCAACGATCCAGGGCAGGCAGCCAGCGTCAGGCACGGGGTGGGCAATGGCCGGTGCCCTGCGCGTGGGGTGAGAGACGCCCCGGGAGAGGGATGGGACTGGGACCCACACGCCAGGCAGGCTGAGCCTTGACTCACGGCAGCCCAAGGACAGGTTGGCCACGCTGGGAGCAAGCCCACGTCCCCATGGGGCGACGGCACCCCCTTGGCTCTCAGCCATGGGCTCCCACTGGGGTGTCAGGGTCCTTCATGCTTCACCTCTGGGTACCGAGTCCCCCCACAACCTCTCAGCTGTCACAGTGGGGGGTGCCCAAGAGGGGACATGGCTCATCCCCAGGGCAGAGCTGCAGCTCCGGTACGTACGGCTTGGGGCAGGGCCCGGTGGCCCCAGGGGATGCCAGGATCCTGAGGGCCGAGCGCTGGTGCCTGCCACCCTCCAGCTCCCGCTCCACGGTGAGAGTGAAGAGGCTTCCAGCACTGGGGAGAGGCCAGCAGGGGCTGCAGTAGTGCCCAGAGCCAGTCCCAGCACCCCGTGGCCCAATCCTGACCCTGGGGGATATCTGCCGAATCCCTCACCCCTGTGTGGCTAAGCGCCCATCTGCGGGGGGCTGCTGTGCACACCCCTGGAACAGTGCCGGGATGGCACCCAGCCCCCAGGCATAGACGCTGATGGCAGCTTGGGCATCAGGCACAGCAATTTCTGTTGCCCCCTCCACCATCCTGGAAGCAGAGAGAGACAGGAGTGAGTGAGGCGGGCCACGTTCACCTACCTCCTGCATGCCCGGGCTCCCTCAGGAGGCAGTTCTCTGGCTGGGCACCGTGCTCCCTGCCCAGCCCCACGCTCAATGTGGGGGTACCAGCCCCCCACGAGTACCTGCCTGACCGTGGGGCATCAGGTACCTACAGGCCCAGGGGCGCGACATCCATCACTTGCAGGGCTCGGCCATCAGGACGAAGCAGGTCCCAGGCTTTGTCATGGGCGCAGACCTGGAACGGGGCTGTGTTAGTGATAAAGGAAATGCTCACCTGCTTTGCAACTTATAGCAACTTATAATGATTTCTGAATATTGCTTAATAATCCTGCTTGCCCTGAGTGCTCTGTGGAAGCTCACCAAGGACTACTGTGTTCATCAAAACAAAGCAGTTTTCTGTGGAAACTTACCAAGAATTACCACGTTCGGCAAAAATATGCTTCTTGTGCTTGGAAAGCAGATGTGCTCTAACTAGTTTAGTCTTGGTAATGAATAAGATAGCCATATATGGACGGTCGAAATGGATACACTGGTACTTTTAGATAAGATCGAATGAGTAAACCAGCTGAAAACACTCTTGTTATTCAAGAAATTGGCTGAGAGAATCTGCACATGCTCCAAGGAAAAGTACAAGGTGAGGAGGACTGTGAGCCTTCCTCCAACAGACCCCGGAGATGCCCCCCAGGAGGCAACATGCAGGTGCAAAGGGAATATAAACTGCTGACACCAGCCTCTAGAGCTAACCCAGCCTCACTCATGCATGTGGATATTTGTGTTATGTAACCAATGAATATGTATATGCACACTCGATAAGTTTTTGGTAAAATGTGCTGTTGGGGTGCAAGCTTTGTGGAGAAATCCCCTTGCACCCGGTGCCGGAGTAACCATACCTGCTGTATAACTGTCTGAGTGTAGAGTCTGTTTCTGCAAATCAACGGGGGGGCAGAAAGAGGGGGCTGCTGGCACCCCCCCATCCCGGGGCCCCGCTGCCCGTGACCCGCACAGGACCCCGCTCCCGGCCGGGATGGGGTCACCGCGGGGCGGGTCGCGGAGCGGTCCCGGGATGTGACATCGCGGGGCGGGGCGCGGTCCCTTTCCGGGGGCCGTGGCGGGATTTCTGGTGCGGTCGGATCGGTGCTGGGGGGCTGCGGACCTGTCCCGGCGCCCGGTGAGCCACTGCTGCGTTTTACCCGTTTTGCACTTACTATCCTTACTGCTGTTTTGGTTACTATTACTAAATTTTTTTATTCAACCTACGAATTTCTTCTTTTATCCCTCCCCTCTTTCACCGGAGTGGGGGGCGGGGGGGAGTAAACGGCTGGCCAGTGGCCATTGGCTACCGGCTGAGTTCAAATCACAACAGGTTTCTTTGGCCTGAGGTTTGAGATAACGACAGAACGGGTAATAATGTTGATTACTTGGCTCCTTCAGATTTTATCACTTTGTTTGCAATATGCATTTCCCGTGCTGTTGTTCACAGTCCCTGAGAGGTGGGTTAAGGTTTTGTTTTTGCTGTACAATGTGATGCTCATCTATGATGGGGGGCTGTCATCGGTCCTGGGGCTATTTACACTTGTGTTTGAGAAATTCAGGAATTTCAGATATCTTTGGAATGTTGACATTAACATGGTCATCTTACTGCTAGGAGCTAGTGTGTTCCTGCATGTGGTTCAGGTTTTGCTCAGGATTAAGCAACTATTTAAGAGTATCACCTGGAAATCTACCCCAAGGTTGGAGAATTATGAGTGGCCGGGGGTGTGGAGTAGCATGGGCAAGTACCTAGAACAGTGGGTACATCCAGTGTATTGGGACTTCACTCCTGAACAAGTGCAGAATCCTGAAGAACTAGTAAAACATTTGGAAAAAGTATGTTGTCAGCCGGGTATTTCCAGAGATATACAGCTCACTGCAACGTGCTGGGGCCTGGCCCACGCTTACCGGGTGCTATTAAACACTGTTCAGCACCCTCAAGAGGAAGAGAAGGGCTCTGGATCTGGTAAAAAAGTAACAGAAACTGCAGCAATTGCAGAAATTGCAGAAACAAGCCCAGGGCCGGGCGCTGCGGCTGAACCAGAGAACCAACCCATGACGGTGTCAGTTGCTGCCAGACATAAGAAGAAATCCAGAAGAAAATCCCCTCGCAGTGTACAGGGTGACGATGAACCAGGCCCGTCACGAGAGCAGGAGGAGGAGGAAAATGCTGTGCAGGGGTTGTTACAGCAGCGGGAATGGAGCAACCAGCAGCACAGAGGCAAACCCATCTGTGCTGCTGAAGATGTTGCTGCTCAGGGAGAGAATCTGGTTGTGAAAGTAGGCCATGTAGACGCTCATGTAGCCAAGGGCCGGGCCACTGAAGAACATCAGAACAACCAAAAGGTGGATCAGGCTGCCAAGATCAAGGTGGATCACTTTGATCTGGACTGGCCACATATGGCTCGCTGGGCCCACGAGACCTCAGGCCATCAGGGAAGAGATGGAACGTACAGATGGGCTCGTGACCGAGGGATAGACTTACCCATGGAAACCATTGCACAGATAATCTATGAATGTGAGACATGTGCTACGATCAAGCTAGCCAAACGGTTAAAGCCCTTTTGGTATGAAGGAAAATATAAATATGGGGAGGCCTGGGAGATTGGTTACATCACGCTCCCACAAACTCGGCAAGGCAAACACTATGTGCTTATAATGGTGGAAGCAGCCACGGGTTGGTTGGAAACTCATGCCGTGTCCCGTGCCACTGCCCGGAACACCATTTCAGGCCTTGAGGAGAAAGTCTTATGGCAGCATGGCACACCAGAAAGGATTGAGTCAGAATCTTGGACATACTTCCAAAGCAACCTCATAGACGCCTGGGCCAAAGAACACGGCATTGAGTGGATATATTACATTCCCTACAATGCACCAGCCTCTAGAAAAATGGAGCGATACAGTGGATTGCTGGAAACTACACTGAGAGCAATGGGGGGTGGAACTCTCAAACACTGGGACGTGCATTTAGCAAAAGCCACCTGGTCAGTCAACACCAGAGAATCTGCCAAGCAAGCTGGCCCTGCTCAGTCAAACCTCCTACGTACCGTGGATGAGGATGAAGACTCCGTAGTGTACATTAAAAATATGCTGGGGAAGAGAGTCTGGGTTCCTCCTGCATCGGGTAAAGGTAAACCCATACGCGGGATTACTTTTGCCGAAGGACCTGGGTGCACTTGGTGGGTAATGCAGGAGGATGGAGAAGTCCAATGTGTGCCTCAAGAAGATTTGATTTTAGGTGAATATATCCAATGAACCAAACTGTTAAATAAGCCTGTTATTGCAGTTGGTGCCTCACAACATCCTCCTGCCACATCCAAAGCCTCCAGCTCCACCAACTGAGCCAACTCCGCCTCATTCCTCCAGCCTTAAAGACTGTCATGACAGATGGAACCCGAAGTTATGGACTAAATGAACTCAGTAGTCATTTTGGAAGGATCACCCATAGACTGAGGGAATGATATCTGTGAGACCCGGGAAAAGGGGTGGTGATTCCTTAGAATGTATTTGGAAACCTGAGCATGACGTCAATGGTATGGAATAAGGGGTGGAGACTGTCCTGGTTTGGGCCAGGATAGAGTTAACTTTCCTTGGGCTGAGAGGGAGCACAGCTGGAGGCTGGGTCCGGCTCCATCATTGGAGTATTCCATACCATGGGACGTCATGCTCAGTATCCAGGCGGACGCGGGCTCTCACACGCGTGGTTCGGTTTCCGGGTCGGCGGGGCGGGATTCTCTGGTGCGGTCAGATCGCTGCTGGGGACGGGCTCTGTACCGGTCACTGCTCGGTGAGCCACTGCTGCATTTTACCCATTTTGGACTTACTATTGTTACTGTTGTTTTAGTTACTATTATTAAATTTTTTTCATCAACCTATGAATTTCTTCTTTTGTCCCTCCCCTATTTCACCAGGGGTGGGGGGGGGGCGGGGAGGAGTAAGCCACTGGCCACATGGTGATGGGCTACTGGCCGAGTTCAAACCACAACAACAGGTAAGGGCTGAGAAGGGAGAGATCTTGCGGTCACTCCCAGCTTTTCCAGCCCCAGGACCAGGAAAGGGCAGAGCCCTGAGAACACCCAAGCCCTGTGTGGAGCTTGGCAGCATCCCAGACACCTGCCCATCCTGGTGGCAGCAGCTGGCATCGCTCCTGTGCCAACCAAGGACCCACTGGAAGGACGTTCAGGCTACAGGGAGCAGTGCCTGGCAGGAAAAGCCCAGCCACGAAGGTGGGCAGGAAGGTTTTAGAGAGCTCCCCTGTTCCCACCATGCTGCTGGAGCCTGGGAGATGCCCCGTGGGCAGCCAAGGCTTCCCATGCCTGGGAAGCCCTGCAAAAAGGTGAGAAAACCTGGGATCTGAATGTCTACATCTTGGTCACCCTCTCGCGCACTATGTGCCCCTTGGCACAGCAGGGTCTGGCCAGGGGCGGAGACAGAACAGGAGCCCACTGCAGGGCACCCTGGCCAGCCCTGCCCCTGCCCTACCTGGACCAGGCTGACAGTCTGCAGGCTCTGTGCGTCACCCCCCAAGGCCTCCAGTTCTTGGAAGATGGTGTCGATCACCTGGGGACAAGCCAGTCAAGCTGGGAACCGTTGGTTCTTGGCACCCGTGGCTGGGTCTCACACCCGTACCAGCAGGACTGGGGTCAGCTGGCTGACCCAGGAGCCCAGCACCATGCAGTAGCACTGTCACCTCTCCCTGTCACCTCTCCCCTCACCTGCCAGACGATACTCTGGAAGGGTAGCTGGGTCCCGGGGCCGTGGGGGTCCCACAGCAGCAGGGACACACTGTAGCCAAGGGGAACCAGGGCCAGCTGGGGTCTTGCCAACTCCAGGACCTTCTCCTGGTAGGAGAAATGTAGCCAGCAGAGCAGGTACAGCGTGGCACAGCCAGCACAGTGTGGCACAGCCAGCATGGCATAGCACAGCCAGCACAGTGTGGCACAGCCAGCATGGCATAGCACAGCCAGCACGGCGTGGCACAGCCAGCTCAGTGTGGCACAGCCAGCATGGCGTGGCACAGCCAGCTCGGCGTGGCACAGCCAACACGGTGCAGAAGGCACTGGCATGGATCAGGCAGCACAACAGCACGGGTAGCACAGGACAGGTAGCCCAGTATGGATGGCACAGTGTAGATGCACAGCAGGCATGGCATGGCACGGCACGGCATGGCACAGATGGCGTGGCACAGTGGTGCACAGCATGCCAGGGAGAGTGCGGCACGGACAGTGAGGCACTGCCAGCACAGCACAGCATGCAGCCACGTCCCAGCACCCAAGAGGAAACGGCGAAAGGGTGAGAACCACCAGCAGAGCCACACACAGGACCAAGGTCTGGGTCCCCAGCACTGCCTGTGACACCTGAGGAGCTGGCAGAGGTGCCCAGTGCCCCCAGCACTGCAACTGGCTGTCCCAGCCCACAGCTTGGGCCAGCGTGTCCCTGGCTCATCTGGGTGGGGACAGGGATGCAGGAGAAGGACTTGGAGCCCACAATACCTGTCCTGCATCCAAGTGGAAGACGCCATCGACGGTCAAGCAGCTGTCCTGTCACGAGGGAAGGAGGGTGATAATGTTCAGCTTTCCCTCATCCCAGTATGACCAGTGCAGGTTGAAGGAGGGACTGGGCACACTGGGATGGAGATAGCAGGAGTGGCATGGAGGGCCTGGCACAGGCAGGGGTGGGGGGTCACTCCCTCCCTTCCCCTGCTCTTTGGTAACCCCCAGGAGCCCTCCACAAGAAGGGGGCCCATAGGGGTGTAGGGCAGGATCAGCCCAAGACCTCAGCACCCATCAGGGTCCCAAGCATGGTGGGGGGCTGGGACAGAGCCCCCTGCTCCCATCTGGTTCCCCAGGGACCCTCATCCACTTGATGCCCACGTCCCTGCCACTCTCACCTGGACCTCCTTCCCCGCGAAGAGAAGCTGCAGGGGGCCTTCACTGCTGGCCGCCCAGCTTTCCCCCAGCCCTGAAAACATTGAATATGGGTTGCTGCGAGGGGCGGGGGGTTCATTCCCACCTGCCCCAGCTCTGCCCCCCCCACCCCCGCCCCAGTCTGGGGCCAGGTCCCAGGGCTTCACAGCATTCCCAAGCCCTCCTGCTATGACCACGGTGCTCAGAGCCCCCAGGCTGGGGGGAGAACACCCCCTCCCTATCCCCACTGCCCAGCCCAGGCCCACCAGTGTGGCCAGCAGTCCCGGTGCCACCATGGCTGCGGCTGCCGCCCTAGCCTGCTTCCCTGGCGTGGGGGTTTGGGCTGAAGGCACTGGGACAGCCCCAGCCCTACCTGCTGCCTGGTGCAGTCCCACGGCTGCTCGCACGCACACATCCTGCTCGGCCTGCTGGGACACAAGGCAGAGGGGAAGTGAGCTGAGTCCTGCCCCACGCACCCGGCACCTGCCAGGAGCTGGGGGAGCCCCAGGGGAGCTGGGCAGTGCCTGGCCATGCCGCACCGAAGGCGGGGGACAGATCTCTCCAAACCACCCTGTGATGGCCCCCACAAGTCACTCACCTCCCCAGCGTCCATGGCCAGCTTCGTAGCAGCAGCCCTGAGCTGCAGCTTCAGCCAGGGCAGGAGATGGGCTTACACGGAGAGATCCTGTTCCCCTACATTATTAATGGGTGTCAGGCACAGTTGTATGGGCAGAGCCAGGCAGAGCTGGGCCCACCACGTTCTGGGGGCTGAGCCCCGCTGGCCAAGGAGTCAGCAGGACCATGGAAGGCAACACACACCACTGGTGTGCTCCTGGCTCCAAGAGGGACATCTGTGCAAGCTGGGGACGGGACGTGAGGGACCTTGGACTATCATGAAGGTTTTCGAGACAAAAGCAACCACAAACCACAGAATCACATTTATTGGAGATCATTTGTGCCAAGGAAGCAGTCGGGGTTTGAGCTCAGAGGGCGACTGAGCACCACACAGCTGCTCACTCCCCCCTTCCCCCCGCCAGCGCTGAGAAGGGGAAAATAAGCAAAGACACAGCTCACTCCCCTGCTTCCCCCCCAGCGCTGAGGAGGAGGGAAGCAAAAGCCCAGGAACTCGAGATAAGGACAAGGAAGGATGGCGTCACGCTTCAGGGCACAGGGAAAAGACAGACTTCTTAGGGGAAGAAAAAAAGAATATAAATTTAATACAGACACTAACAACAACAACACTTAACAGAGAGAGTAGGACCGTGAGAAGCATTACCACAACTTGAAAACACCTTCCCCCAGCCCTCCCTTTCTTCCCAGGCTCAGCTTTGCTCCTGATACCTCTACTTCCCCCCATCAGCAGCACAGGGGGGCAGGGAATGGGGGGTGTGGTCAGTCCTGCCGCATCTTCCAGCTCGAGGGGGAACTTTTGGCATCCCCCCCCTGCTCCAGCGCAGCCCCCTCTCACAGCAGCCAGCCCTCCACAAACCAGCTCCAACACGAGTCCCTCCCACGGGCGTGGGGGTCACCCCCGCGTGTTGCAGTTCTCCCAGCACCGAACCACAACAGCGGGGACTTCTTCCCACAGGACCCCGGCCTTCTTCAGGCGCAGTCACCTGCCCTGGTGTGGGTCCCCCCCAGACCACAAACCAGTATCTGCTCCACCACAGACCCCCATGGGTGCGGGGGGTGGCCCTTCCATCTCACCACGGGATACAGGGGAGTCTCTGCTCCGACACCCTCCCGCTTCTCCTCCTTCCTTCTACTGACTTCAGTGTTCGCACAGATGTTCTCCTCACAACTTCTCCTCAGGACTCCCACAACTCCTCCCAGGTTCCCGTTCTTAAATAGGTTATCACAGAGGTGTAGCTAATTGGCCCGGCCTTGGTGCAAAGGTGAGTCCAACTTGGAGCCAGGGGAGCTTTGAGAAGCTTCTCACATAGAGCCACTACTGTAGCCCCCTCCCCTGCTACCAAAAACCCCCGCCACTCACTCAAACCAGGACAGAAGCGCAGAAGGAAATACTGAAGCTGAGGATCTCTGTGGTCTGTGGAAACGCAGACTGTGGGAGACAGGAGAGAGGTCCCAGGGCAGCCCCTGCCCCGTGCATTTGGGCAGGACCAGGCACAATGAGATGCACACGCATCCCTCCGGCTGCCACCATTCTCCCTACAGGATGAAATCACAACGCTGCCCCTGCCTCCCTCAGTCCCAGCCTGCCCAAATGTCTTCAGGCATGAGGATGATGCCAGGCTGGACACAAGCCATCATTGCAAATGGAGCAAGGGTGCAGAGCAAGGGGTTGTGCTCCATGTGGGTGCTAAGGGAAAGCATACCCTAGGGTTCTGGGACACAGGGATTTCTCCTTCCTCATCCATTTGAGAGCAGCTGGCGGTCCCTATTCCAGGTCCAGCCAGTAGCAAGGCTGAGCACCAGTCCCTGAGACCCACACGCCTGGTGTACACACATCCCCTTGGGTCAACACACGCAGAGCAGCGCGTTTGCCAGCGCCCGTCTAACCACCAGCGGCGCTCCCACGAACACAAGCAGGCGGGCAGCACAGCCCCTTCCCTCCCCTCCAGTTGCTCAGGGCTGATGTGGGCTGGCAGCACAATCCCATCCCCTGATCCTCAACCCACAGGCAGCTCGAACTCGCAGGAGAGCCCGAGCCCATCACAGATCCACGGCTGGACCCTGGGCCACTCTCCAGCTCCAGCCTTGGGTCTTCCCATACTCTGGTTTCCCACCCACCGGCTCGTCCAGCCTGTGTTTGCTCGCAGGTCACATGCACATGTGCACAAACAGAACAGAGAGTGAGGTGACATGGAAAATACCCAGGAATAGGTTTTAATGAGAAGGCAGGACAGACCATGGGGATGAAGTGCAGGGCTTGGCCAGATGACTGCTGCCTACCCACAAACAGCCCCCTTCTTCCCCATTCTCCCATGCTTGTTCCTTCCCCACCCACCCACCATGATCCTCCCTTTGACCCTTCCCATAAGCCTTCCCCAGAAAGTTTTGCATTCCTCTGATCTCCCTCAGCATCCTCTAATCAATTTTCTCTTTCCTATGAGATGTTTTCTGAATAACCCAGAAGCCAGAATAAATACGTTTTCTTCTTATCAGTTAAAAAGTTTCTGGTCGAACCTCTTCAGTGTTGCACTTGAGGGGTTCATCCACCAGTGTCTTGAGAGCTCAGGTCTTGGTGCTGTCTCTGTTACTGTTAGCTCTGTATAGGGGTGTTTAATTTATTCATTTTCCTGTCTTTTGCCGTTTTCCTCTTATGCTCAATAGCAGCTCAGCAGACATCCTCACAAACCAGACATCCTCACAGCCACGGCCCAGCCATCGACCCCGGTGAGGAGAGGTGGAGAATGAGCGGAGGCTGCAAGGATGGCTGGGCTGGGGGGCACAGGGCTACGGGGAGCGGGGGGGCTCTCGGCAGGGTCCAACAGACCCCAGTGAGGCTCCGGGCATCTGAGCGCCGCCTGCGGTGCTGCGAATACGATGGGGCTGAACTCTTGGTCAGGACAGATGATATCTCAGGGGAAATGGGGGCATGTTGGGGCTTGGGAGTTGGCCGTAAGGAAAACTCCTCTGGGAGGGTGCAGCCCTGGGACAGAGCATGGCAAGGGGCTTTGCTTGCGGGTTTCCCCAAAACCTGGGTGGGCAAAGCCACAGGCACTGTGGGATAATGCTGAGGACAGTCCCACTCCACAGGGGAGCCTGGACTGGGGGCACTGAGAGAGCCCCTCACCAGCACTTGGGGGTCCTGTGAGCCTTCCCACGGAGCTCCTGGCCTTGCAGCCCCTGGGGCCGAGCCCCCGCAGGGCAGCACCGGTGGGAAGGGTCACACATCCCCTTCACACTCTGCGGCAGGGCTGGACGAGCCCAGGCCTGGATCTCAGCAGGCAGACGGCCCCGGCCAAGCCAAGCAGGGTGAGGGCAATGCAGAGAGGGGCGACCACCGCAGCACTGTTACACCGCAGCACTGAGACCGGCACGTCCTGCACCAGCCTGCCCTGGTAGTGGGGAGGGGAGTGACACGTGTAGTCGTGGGGCCAGCCCTGCCCAAGGTGCCCCATACCCGCCAGCGCCTGGAGCCCCCCGGCCCCAGAGCACGAGCAGTTGTAGGGGTTGCCAGCCACAGCCACGTCCTGCAAGTGCCCCAGGAGCTTCACCTCATCCCCTGGCAGCTCTGTGATCAAGTTGTTGTCTACGTGGAGGGTGTCCAAGACAGGGTAATTCCTGATGGAGGGGGCAGTCTGCAGCATGTTTTGGCTCAGGAAGAGCTTCTTCAGGGAGCTGAGGGAGATGTCTACAGCATGGAGGTGGTTGCAGCTCATGTCCAACACTTCTAGACTGGGAGGCAGAGGTGTGAGGACTTCATCCAAGCCAGTGTTGGACAAGTTAAAAACTTGGAGGGACACTGGCCACTGGCAGGAGGAGGATGTGTCTGCCATGAGCTTGTTCTGGCTGAGATCCAGCTGCTGGAGCTCAGGCAGCAGCCGCACACTTTCACACACGCTGTGGTAGGATTTCAGGTTGTTGCGCTGCAGACTCAGTACCTGGAGCCGAGGGAAAGCCCCCTTGCAGAATGTGGGCATCAAGCTCTCATCCTCAAGGCTGTTTTGTGCCATGTCCAGGGAGTGCAGAGCTCTGAACATGCTTCCAATGCCACAGGGCAGGCTGGTGACATGGGAGCCAGTGACAGCCAGCTCCTGCAGGGTCTCCAGCCAGCTGCTCAGACTGGAGAAGTCCTGCTCGCGGCCCATCAGCGGGGCAGATGTCACGTTGTGGAAGTGCAGGGACAATATGGGCAAGTCCTGGCCAGCCATTTCATCCCAGTTGCCTCTCCCCTCAAAAATGCAGCTCTCAAACACCAACTCCTGCACGTGGGTGTAGGAGAAGAACCTCAGGACTCGGGCGAGGAGTATCTCAGGCACCAGAAGATCACCAAAAATTACTTTCCTGATTATAAGGGAGCCCAGCATTTCAATGGTGGAGGGGTCCAGGTCGCTGATGGGGAAGGCTACGTATCTCTCCAGCTCTCCTCCCCGAAACTCCACGACAGTGGCTGCGAGGCACTGGATGATGCTGTTTACGCTTTCCTCGGACAAGTTGTAGCACAGACAGTGCTCCTGAGTGCGATTGAAGAAACACCTGCCTTCTGCCTCCAACAGCCCCAGCCCCAGGAGGAGGAGAACAGCCACATTCATGGCGAACAACCTAGAAACGAGGAGAGCAATGGTGAAAGGTAGCAGTCTTTGTGGCAGCTGAGGGGACCATTCAGATCCAGCCCACTGGAGGGCTGGCTTGGGCAGTTTCAGCCCTGGAGACACACAGCTGCCCTCCTGCCCAACTGCCCTTCACACGGGTCCAGTGCACCCCATCAGCACCCACCTGGCTACTCAGCCATGACTCAGGGCAAAGCTCAAAGCGAAACACCCAGGAGCTACACCTGTGCCACCGGCTCCTTGGCACTGGCCTCACCCCACCCCACCAGCAGGGTTTCACCAAGGCGGGGTGGGTCCTCCTGAGGCTGCGCTTTCCTGCCTGGGCTGCCTTGACACAGACTCCTGTTCCTAAGCGACCAGGAAATCCCACGGATCAGGAGAAACTAGAAATGTCGAGTTACAGGCAGTGAAGCCAGATATATCAGCCTGACCACAGGATGGAACAGCCACAGCTCTGTTTGTTTCCCTGCACAGGGTGCTCTGTAATCTGGGGCAGGAAATTGCAACAGAGTGCTTCTTGTTTTCCTTTTTCTCATCCAGCGATTTGATTCATTACCAGCCTCCAAAGGGACAGCAGAAAATAATTTCTGAGGGTCTGTATGCATCCTTGTCAGCACCAAGTATTGCTTTGCTGTCCAGCTGACAGAAGAGCCTTATCAACAGGTTGCAAAAAAGCAGCAAGCAAAGATTAAAAGCTCCTAAGAACGTGCTGACTCAGGTCTGCCCGAGCACCCAGACAGGGCAGTGGCGAGGAGGGGGTGTCTCCTGTCCAACCTCCTGCTTCGAGCACATCTGTTGCTGCCACTAGCCCCAGTGAGTCACAGCTTTTTCTGGCCACAACTCAAAACACTCTTGAGGACAGAGCTCTCCCTACCCCTGTGCTGTTGCGGGGCTGCACCACCCTCCCGGGGAGAAGCTCTCCTCCAGCACTTGCAAAGTCCCCCTCACTGGGGGCACAGCACGAAGTGGGGGTGGATTTATCCAGCGACTCACCAGCTAGATCACACCGAAATGTTTCCTTGCCCTGCCCCGCGGCTGCTTCCTCTAGCTGCTGCCAACTCCAGGGCTGAAGTGCCAAAGGCTCTGCAAGTGCTCAGCTCTCTCCTGCGCCTGATCCTCCCCTGCCTCCAGCCGGATGAGACCTTAGCGCCTGCAGGTGTCTTGCAGCTGCCGTTGGTGCTGCCGCAGCCCGTCCTGCCGCGTGTAGATCCACGCGGTTGGGGCTGAGGGCACTTGGAGGCAGGTTCCCGGGCACTGCCCTTTGCTCCCGCTGCGTGACTTCCTGAGCAGGATGGGGCCAGCTGTGCCACGGGAAGCAACGCGCCAAGCACCAGCCTCCCGAGTCACTTCTGCTTCGCTTCTCTGCAGCAAGAGGCTCTTGCGGCTGCCTGTGGCTGCGGGCTGGGAAGGGGTTTGGTCTAACATCAATGATGCTCCCTTTCCTAGGAAGGGTGAGGGAAGAGAGTGCAGTCAAGGTGCTGTAAATGCCCAAACACACCTTTGCTTCCAGATGGTCTGGGCTTGCAGTGCACTGGGTGCCAAGCACCCCGCAGGAGGCAATGCAGAAGGGTACAGGACTGTCATACCCAGCACCCAGACCATCCCCAGATGCCTGTGTCCTGTGTAGGACAGGGACGGGACAAATTCCCATCCGCTGTGTGTGCAGCACAGCGCTGCAGAGGGCACTTCTTCACCCGAGGTCAGCTTCCTTGGCTGAGGAACTCACATCACTTGCCCCGTGCTCCTTCGGCAGCTGGTGGCTGTGCCTACACCAAGATGTTAACACCCTCCATCAGCGAGCCGAGACCACCAGGCATTGGGAAAGATCTGTCAGGGATTTTTTCTTCCCTGAGGATATCTCTGCCTATGTTAGATTTCAGAAAGTGTTTCAGAAAGGCAACGAAACTGCACGACTAGCAGATGCAATTCCCAGTTTGCTGTTGTTAATGCACCATTACAGAGATGCTATCAGTGCCACAACAGCTGGGGCTGGAGCTGCCTGTCCCACGCTCTCTGGCACGCTGCTGCCGGGATGGGTGGAGGGATGGTGTCCTTCGGGTTGTTACATCTACTGCAATTCGTTTTCTTGCTCCCGGTGTCTCCGGTGGAGCGCTGCACTGCTTTGCTGCCTTTCCTTGAGCAATTCCTTCTGCAGAGGGGTTCAGCAATTCCATGACTCTCTATCCTCAAGTTACACAAAACTGCTGCTGTGTAGATCGTGGAAAAATCAGAGAGCAGGCTTTCTGAGTTCTCCTCGCTACTCCTTTTGGTGAGGTCAGAAGCTCTGTCTGGGCCTGGTACGTTTTAATGGCTTATTCCTGACCACCAACTGCGAATTCCCCCACATGCCTTTCTGGGGAAAAATGAGCTCTTCTATCTCCTCTGTGGCCAACCACACCGTACCTCAAAGGCACGTGCTTTTGGAGCCGCCTTTTGGGTGATGACTTTCTTGTTCTCGTCACCACCATGGAAGGTCCCAGGACAGAGACTCATTGTCTTATGTTTCTGGTGAGACTCTGGGCTTTGTTGGCTTCAACAAACATGCAATCCAGCCCCACGGGGGCAGAAACCTTGCCCGAGCCCGGAGGCTGGCTGGTTTCAGCCCTGCAAAGCCAGAGTTCATCCTCCGGCTGGTTTCGCCCCGCCGTGCCCAGCCGTGTCCGTGACCCCGTGTGCGGGCCCTGCACCCCAGCACGGAGCCAGCGCCGGCACCGCTGACCACACCAGAGCGGGTCCCCAGGTGCTCCCCGCCGCCGGGGCAGGCTCGGTGTGTCCCCCACCACCCGGGCAGGCTCAGTGTGTCCTGGCCACCGGGGCAGGCTCGGTGTGTCCCCCGCCACCGGGGCAGGCTCGGTGTGTCCCGGCCACCGGCGCAGGCTCGGTGTGTCCCCCACCACCCGGGCAGGCTCAGTGTGTCCTGGCCACCGGGGCAGGCTCGGTGTGTCCCCGCCTCCTGCAGCAGGTTGGTGGTGGGGGCCGCAGCAGGGCCCCTGCCCCGGGAAGGGCTGATCCTGGTCCTCCTGAGCTGGGAGCTGAGGAGGCAACGGGGGGTGCGTGGGCCTCGGCTCCCGGGGCTCCCCGGGCTGCGGGCGGAGCCGCCGGCCGAGCCCTCGGCGGGGCCAGCAGGATGTCGTGTGTGTGTGTCCCCCCCTGCCCGGGGCTGCCCGGGGGACCAGCGGCGGCCCTGCCGACGCCTCCGCGGCCCGATCCGGCCCTGCCCGCCGCCCCGCCCCGGGCCCGGCCCTGACCGGCCTCCTCCCGCCCGCCCGGCCCGGCCTCCTCCTCCCCCTCCTCCCCTCCCCAGCCGCCATGTGGGGCCGGCGGCGGCGCGGGCCCGGGCCGAGCGGCCGCGGCGCGGAGGAGCTGCGGGCCCGGCGGCGGGAGCGAGAGGCGGGTCGGCGCCGGGGCCTGCCCGGGCGGGGGGGGCACAGCGCGGCAGGACGGGCCGGGCCCCGCCTGGGCCGAGGTCTCGGGGCCGGGAGGGTTTGCGGGGCCCCCCGAGGGTGGCGGGGCCGCTGTGGGAGCCCCCATGGCCGCCAGCGCTGCGCCACAGCGGGACCCGAGCAGCGCCCCGGCCCCCCGCCCCCCGGGATGCATCTGTGGGCTCCCTGCCCACTCGGGGAAGCATTTTACACCCTTTTTTTTTTCAGTCCACCTGGGCTTTCTGCCCTGCCCGCCCCCCATTTCCTCCACCACCTCCCTGCGGTTTTTCCAAGGCCTTGCCTACATAAACCCAGCCCTGGGTCCCTCCCAGCGCGGCCACCTCGCTCCTCACACCTCTGTCCTGCCTTCGCGCGGCTCCGCACGCTGGTGCGTGTCTGACCCCGCAGCCCTGCGGAGGGCGAGGTCTGAACCTCGCGCGTCCCTCCCCGGCTCACGCGAGGAGGTTTCTCCCTGTTAAAAGCAATAAGGCCCTTTGGTGGGGTGGAAATGCAGGGGGGCGGGTGGTGACGGGGACGTGTTCGGTCGCAGCTCTCAGGAAAGCCCGGCGGCAGGAGCAGCTGGTCAGCAAGCGGCTTCTGCGGGAGGACACCGCAGCAGAGGAAGGTGGACAGGATGGAGCAGAGGTCACGCCGGACCCTCTCTCGGAGGATGAGGTGAAAAGCTTGACGTTCTCCATGGTGATGGGGGTCCCTGGGGTCTTCCCCAACCTCTGGGCACGTGGAGGAGTCTGGGTGGAGGTGGGTTTGGTGAGAAACGGTAAGGTTCTTTGTGACCATCTTTGTGCCCTGGGTTTCTTTGCCTCCAGGATTGATGGGATGAAATCTTAACCCTGGCACTGCTTGACGTTCCCCCATCTTTTAATTTTTGGGTAGGTCCTTGAGCTGCTCAGAGGGGTGCAGAAGGGTTCAGAGGACAGGAAAAGATCACTCAGCCGCCTCCGCTGGGCTCTGCAGAACAAGGAAACTCAGCAGAAGTTTGTCAGGTCAGCCCAGGTCTGGCGCTGCATGGCTGTTATCAAGGGCACGTCCTTTGTCGCAGTCATTGTGTGGGTGAGCTGGTCCGTGGCCGAGGGTGGGAGGGCAGGAGATGACAGCACCCTTTGGGTTCCACCAGGCTGGACGGCAGCATCCGGACGCTCATCGGGCTCTTCACCAGCAGCCTGGCTGACATGCAGATGGAGGCAGCGCGCTGTGTCCATGAGCTCTCCCACTCCAGTGACCCCGCTGTGGCTGAGGCATGTCTGCCAGTGACCTCCTATCTCCTCACCTACCTCTCTGGACATAGCGTTGAGTTCACGGTAAGATCTGTGCTTGCGTTTGCCAGGGCTCTGGCACCTGATAATCCTCTGGTAGCGGTTGGGTGTTGACCTCTTTTGGCCAGCCTTAGCCTAACATGGTTTACATAGGAGTGCTGGTGGGAGTAGGCCCTCTGGAAGTCTTTAATCGAACCTTCCCCTTGGAGCAGGACCATCCCCAGTGTTAGCCCAGGGCAGCGAGGCTTTGTCTGACCAAGTCCTGGAAATATGGAGACCCCTTTCATTGTGCCCCGTCCCAACACCAAGAGGAGTTTGATTCCATTGTGTTTGCAGCTCCTTCCAGGTAGCTTCAGGCTGCTCTTAAATGCTCCCAAGCCTCATCTGGGCCAGGCAGATCCTCCTGCCCAGGATGCAGTGGTTTGCCCCATTTGCAGTGGGTTCCTCCTCTTCAGCTCCAAGCTCCGTCTGGGAAGCGGGGACTGCAGGCTGTGGCAGGTGGGCTTGTGGTCTGGCCTGGACAGGAGGTACCTTGGAGTCTGTGTGGTGGGTAAAGCACAAATACTAGATGCAGGTCAGTTCAGGTGTTTTAAAAGGTCTTGGAGAAGTGACAGAAATGAGCAGCTGCAGGCTGGGATGCAGGGACAGCTACTTTGTCAGCTTACCTTCATGCAACAAACAGGCAGGCTTTTGTCCGGGCGGGGAGGAAGAGCAGAGCGCCTGCAGCTCCAAGCTGCACAGTTTGATCTGGGTGATGGAGCCAAACAGTTGGAGTAGCTCCGGGATGCCCTTGTGTTTTGCCCGCTGCCGAGCAGTGCACCTTGTGCAGCACACTGATCTCCTTTGAGCCACGGACAGGATGAGAGCCAAGGAACAGGATGGAGAGCGACACCAGGGTGATGATCACGTTTTAACGCAGCGCACAGGCAGTCTCCAGGAGAATACTGTGAAATCAGAGGGGTCTCAGGGAAATGTCACAGCAATAATTAGAAGCCTGAAAAACCTCTGAAGCAGAAGTGATCAGATCCCAACCCGAGCCAGATAGAAAAAGGATAGATTGAAGCTGATACAGCTGGGAATGGGGTAGCTGGAGAGTCCAGCAGTATCCATGTTTACCCCTCTGAAGACAGATTCTGCCCCGCTCAGGAGAAGTGTGTGCCCTGTCCCAGGGTGCAAGGACCTAGAGGCCTTGCTGGCTGCCCAGGGTGCCCCTGGGGGGTGCACAGGAGGTGACCTGCTCTCTTGGGCATGTTTCAGGAGCTGTGTTTGTACACCCTGGGGAACCTGGTAGTGGAAAGCGAAGCTATGAGAAAGCAGCTTCTGCCTCAGGGCATCATTCCAGTGCTGGCATCCTGCATCCAGGTGGGTGGAATAACTCAGCCACGCTCCTCCCTCCCCTGCCCCGCCCCAGAAAGATGCCTTTTCTGTTGCCCTCTAGACGCTGGCTGGTACTGAGTTACCAGCCCTCTTTCCAGCTGTGACCACGAGCAGAGACCCCTCTGCAGAGGGCTGTTCCCTTGCAGGTGAGGGTCTCTCATGGGTTTTCTTGCATTCCATTTTTGGGGCTCAGGTCATCACCTTGTGCTCTTCTCCAGCTGAATCTCACATCCGTAACTGTTGCTTGCCAATAAACACTCTGTACCATGGGGAGCTGCAGGCTTCTCCCTTCCGCACGGCTTGGGTCCAGCAGGCATACGAGTCCAATGCAGTGAGCGGGGCTGTCGTTTGCAGGTCTGAATGCTTAAAGCAGCACTGCTGCTGTGCTTCGGCTCCTGGATCCCTACAGCCGCAGCCCCTGTGAGTGCAGGGAGCGGGGACAGCTCAGCTCTGGTGTGGCCACAGGTTGCTCTATCGCTCCCGGTCCTCTGCTGTGCCCCCTCTTCTCCAGGCATGGAGAGACTGTGCTGCTCAGCGGCTTGGTTTGGTGTTACAAAGGGTATTGCCTCTCCACAGCACAGCAGCTGGCACCCTGCGATCCCTCGGCTCTGTTGGGTGGGATTAGCTTTGTTCTGTTTGATTGCAGTCCCCGCATGAGGCTGTGCTGGAAGGTCTGGGCTACGTCCTCTCGCAGCTCCTCCAAGCCAAGGAAGCCCCCACAGAGATCATACCGTGAGTCCGAGCCTTTTAACCCTGCGTCAGGATGGGCCCTGGGGCCTGGTGTGGTATTTGCGTGCCAGGGACAACGACGCCTTTCCCATCCCGGTGATATTAATAGTTCAGAACAGAATCCTACCAGAACTATGGGGGTTTTGTTGCAGATCAGGGCACGGGACTTGACTCTTTTCCCGAACCCTCATCTGAGCAGACAGCTCTGGTATTTCGGTAAAGGACAGTGTTGAGCAGGGTAGGTTCGCAGGGAAATTCTGACTGTATTCCTCCTGTGAAGGGAAAGATCAGCCTGACAGCACCCAGTGCTAAAAATGTGCCCCCAGCCAAGGTGTCCTGAGTGCCCCCAGGCCCTGCCACGGACAGGGAAAGCTTATGCTGGGCCTTAGTGGTGCCTGAGGCTGCAGCCCTTAGCTAAGAGTCTCTTCCAGGTGTGTTTTTTGAGTATGTGGCCCCCAGTACAGGGAAGAGCAACTCCCTGCTCAGTGGCCAGGGCTAGTGTCTCCCTGTCAGTTGTCTGTCCTGCTTGTGCTCTGGCCTGTGCCTCCGTTAACTCTGCTGTTCTGACCCCAGCTTGGTTCTGGACTCTGTTCTCCCCCAGCACATGATTCGACTGGTTTGTTCCAGCCTCAAGGCTGGGATAGGAGCAGCCGTGGAGTTTGCATGGTGTCTCCACTACATCATTTGTAGGTAAATGCACTCTTCTCCTCATTTTGAGTTCCCTGGGGGCAGCCAAACAGAGAGGCATGAATGCTCAGTGTCCTGTGGGGGACCTGGATTGCCTCCCCTTGCCCTTTTCCCTTGGGAAAGCAATTTCCCTGCCATCCTGGGCATTCCTGCTCTCGTATCTGAGTGCACACATGCTGTTTGCAAGATCACTGAGTTCCTTTACAGGGTGGTAACAGCTGATAAACCAGAGGAGGCTGTTCCCTAGTCCTCTGAAACCCCCCCAGTCGCCTCCCCACGTCTGGAGTTGCCCCCCACACTCCCCAAGGCAAGCTCCCTGAATCCTCACGCTTCTGGGGTTGGCCCAGTGTCACCTGGCTGGGCTGGCTGCTGCCAACAATCTCTGCCTGCCCTGGCGTGGCTGCTCCAGTGCCATCTCTTTCAGCAGCCCCAGCAGAGAGGAACGTGTGGGTACTCAAAGAAGGATCAGGGCTATTGTTTCCAGACCCACAGAGATTATTCTAGTGGATCTGTTTTCCGTGGGCTTTTAAACTTTCTCAAGCTCAGAAACAAGCTGCTATTCAAACATGAAACAAGCCCTAGGGTGGTTCAGGAGAGCGCTCCGAATTTCCAGGCCCCATTTTTTGGCGAGGGCTGCAGTGGTTTTCCCTCGCCGAGTGCCGAGAGCAACCAGGCTGTCCCTTCCCTTTGCAGCCACACAGCCAATGCAGCATTGCTGTCGCTGGGGGCCTTGCCTGCCCTCACCTCGCTCTTGCTCGACCTGGCTTCTGCAATCCCCCAGGATGCTCCCGAGGGCCTGGAGCTGGTAAGACGTGGGCAGGGTGCTGGCCGTTCTCGGCATTGCTGCGGGGACACGGTCGGGCTAAAGGACTTTGTTTCTGTCACAGCTTGTCTGCCCAGTGCTGCGATGTCTCAGCAACCTGCTTGCAGAGGAGACGGGCTGCGAAGTCCAGATCCAGGATGAGCGCCTGCTCATCGCCCTCTTCCTCATCCTGCAGCACTTCCTCCAGCAGCACCCCTTCATCGTACAGGAGTGTCTCTGGCTGCTGAACAACCTCACGGGTGAGTGTCAGCAGAGCCAGAGCTTCTGCTGGGACCTGCCTTGATTGCTGGCAGACTGGTGGAGTCTTGTCTACAGAGACCTCCCTCAGAAACCTCACTTTTAGCGACAAGTTCCTTCTCTGCCCACTGTAGCGGACAAGCCCTTCTTCTGCTCCGCTCTGCTCTCCCTGGACTTGCTCCCAGCCCTGATGCATCTCCTGCCGTGTTCCCAGATGGCCAGTGTGTTGGTAAGACCTGGCCTCATGCCCCACGTCTGGGGCAGAAGTGCTGGACTTCCAGCAACATGAATCCCACGCGCACGGTGGTCAAGTTGAGAGGTTGGCTTGGGGCAGTAGCAACAGCTTGGCGGAAGGTCTCGTGTCATGACAGTCACCATCCACCTCCCCTGAAGTCACTACGTCTTGTATTTACCCTTGACAGAGTCATGTCCCAGCAGAAGGGTCCCAAGGCAGATGTTAACTTGAGGCCACCTGCCAGCACCTGGAGTGGACCCAGGGATGCTGCTGCCACCTTATTTTGGAATTTTGGAAGACCCTAAAGCTTTAGGGAGCCCTGGGGGGATGCTGTGCCAAGGGGTGGGTGGTGTGGCTGCTTCTGCTTGGCTCGGGGATGAACAGCGCCTTGGGGCAAGGATGGAGGTGGTTTTTAATGAGCACACAGGTTTGGGGAAGCCCCTGGCAGCACCTCCAGCAAGGACACGGGGAGTTCTTTAGAGCTCTCCTAAGCCTGCCAGCAGTCTGCCCCCTCACAGAGCCCTCACTGCTCACTCCCTCTCACGGCCTCTCCCTCCAGGTCCTGACAGTTCTGTGCAATATCGCGGTGAAGGGGCCAGCCTACTGCCAGCAGCTGCACCAGCAGCCTGCCCTGGCCCTGCTGCTGCCCGCCCTCGCGCTGCCCGACCCCGAAGCGGTGGGGCAGTGCCTCGAGCTGCTGCACCTCCTCTTCCGACACTGGCCAGAGGTAAGAGCTGGGAGTGCCTACCCCAGAACCAAGCACGAGACTGTAAAGGCAGGGATAGGGATTGTTATTATTGAAATCACACTGCCTTCAGCCACTGCCACGCTAGCCCCCTGCTCCTCAGCACCAGACTTGTGCCTGAAGGGGGGCACTTGCGTGATGCAGAGGGTGGAAGCCCTTGTGTCTCTGGGAGTTCCTTTCCATTGACAATCACTGTTTTTTTGGTTGTACCCTTTCAGATTATCATGGGGGGATTCTTTTGATTCAGTTGTGCTTACTTCAAGCTCTGTGCGCTCCCGGCCAGCAATCACTGTGGCTGGATTTACCTGATTTGGGACTTTAGTGTCTAGTAGGGCTCTGGGGAATTCCTTCAGCCCTGCTCCCTGTACGGTGGGGGCTCTGCATCAGCTGTGGCAGCTCTCAGGTGGCAGCCAGCCAGCTCTCGCCTCTCTCCTCTCACACAGGCCGCTGCTGACTTCGTCAGGCAAGGTGGGCGCTGGGCCCTTGAGCAGCACCAGAGCACCCCAGAACTCCAGGAGCGGGCACAGGCACTGCTGGCCATGGTCGGGCAGTCCCTGGGAGCCTCCACCTTCGGTCCCTGCGACGCCACGTTGTCTGCCTTCTCCTAGGCCACGCCACCTCCCCTCCCTCCCCCTGCACTCCGAGGAGGAGTCAACAGCTCCTCCACCCTGTCCCCTGCTTTCCCAGGGGCTGGGTAGGGCTCTAACCGCCAGCACTGTCTGCGTGGGGACACTGGTCTTTGGCAAGAAATGGCTGTTTCCATCCTTGTACCTACCAGCAGCCTGCCCCGTGCCCCCCCAGAGCCCGGTGCAGGGGCAGAGCTGCAACCCAGGCAGATGGGCTCTTGATGCCAGGGAGGTGGTGTATAAACCCTGTTGGATTGGCCGTTCCCTCCAGCGTCTTCTTTTGGCTTTAAACCCAACATGTGAAGCTCAGTGTAAGCATGTTGCATTTATGCATTTGATAAATTAAAAGATACATGTTTTACATTAAAGATCATCAGTCAGGTTTTCAGCGTGCACATATTTACTGTCCGTCTTCACACCTTGCTTTTCACAATGTTCTCCAAGGCCTTGGCCACTTCGTCCACAGTAAGGTTGTTCAGCGGCACACTTTTCTCCTTGCCAAACTCTGCAGGAAAGACAAAGGGTGAGAGAGGGGGCAGATGCCTCAGTCCGTTTGGTGCCAAGGGCAACCCACAGCCCTGCTTTAGGTTTCCCAAGCACCAGTGGTGTCACAGCCCAAGCTCCCCTCACCACCCTCTCACACCCACCACTCCCCAGCGTGCCTCCCTGTGCCCAACTTACGGTTTCCACTTTCTCTTTATTCTCAGCCTTTCCCTTGGAGAGAAGCCAACGCAGCCTAACACATTTCCTTGCCTCTTTTTGTTAACTTTTGCTGCACAGCAGCTGGGCAGAGGTCACCACCACATCCCAAAGCAATCTGGTGGCTTTTGGTCTGCACACACCAAGACGCTCACTAACACTTCAGTAAAATAGTGCTGAAAAATTTGTTATTACTACAGCAGCCCCTACCTGGGGCTATATTTCCCTGCAAGTCACGTATGGACAAGAGATAGGCACTATACCTGTAGGCTCTGTTGGCCCGTGTGCTCACACTAGGAAATTCATGCTTAAAATATCTTTGAAAAAAAGTTTCTAAATTATTTTTGTCCAGATGGCTTTAGGAAGAAAACAAAGCTTTTACAGTAGAGCTTTTCTGCTCCCTCCTTTGTGTTTCACTGAGAATGCAGTGAAAATAAAAACAAAAATATTTGTCTCTACAGGAATCTTTTTCTCTATAAGATCTCTGTGGGAGATCACAGCCACAAGCTGGCAAACCCCCTTCTGACCCACAGGACCCTTTTTTGCCTCCCACCAGGTCGTGCGGCAGTAACACTTCTCTGAAGTCAATCCCCACCTTGCCTTGCGGACAGCTGCTCCCCCTCCATCAGTGGCTCCTACTGTAACCGCTGAACCCCGTTTGCTGCAGCTCGCAGGGCTCCGGCACTCGCTTCTCGCTGCCCTCCGGTGGTGCTTCCCGGCGGGCACCCCCCACTTACCGTACCGAGCCCAGAGCTTGGGCTGGACACCGGAGCACTCTCGGATCAGGATGGGGAAGTCGGGATTCGCCTTCTTCAGGGTCACGTAGTGCTGCTCGATGAAGTCTCTGGGGAGGGAAGGAGGAACAGCGGATCCCCGCGGCTGAGTCCGCTGGCACCGGGCAGGCCAGTGCCTCACTCACCCAAGCCGGAGCCGCTCGCGGAGCGGCCGCCGGGCCCGGCCCGGCCCGGCCCGACCCGACCCGACCCAGCCCCACGACTCCCGGCCCCGGCTCACCTGACCCCGCGGCTGTCGGCGGAGCGCTGGCACAGGTGGATGCGGAGCTCCCGCAGGCCGCGGCCCAACCCGCCCCCTACGCTCCTCACAGCCGCCGCCGCCATCTTCTCTCTGCTCTGGACAACAACATGGGGGCGTGGCTTCGGCGCCCGCCAATCACGACGCCCGCTAATCATACCGTTGGCCAATGGCAGCGCCCTCCGGCCAGGGGCTGGCCAATAGGGACGGGGGGCGGGGCGGCCGGCAGTCCGAGCCGCGAGGGGTGCTGGGAAGGAGAGCGGTAGCGGAGAGGGTCTGTGGTGCGGGGCTGCGGAACCGGGCGCGATGCCGGAGCGCGACAGTGAGTGGGGCGGGGGGACACGGGACACTGGAGGGACTCTGGGACACCCCGACGGCCGGTGCGGCCGGCCCTCGGGCGGGGAGTACCGCGGCACTCAGGGTAGTGGGGGAGCGGCCCGGTGGGGGGGGCGGTGTCGGCCTACCCTGGGCTTGGGGCACTGGGCAGCGATGGGGGAGTGGGGGGACCCCCCCCGGGGGGCACGAGCACACCCCCAGCCTGGTGAGAGGAACGGTCCAGCTGGGGGAAGGAGTTTGGTGACAACCTTAGGAGGGAGAGGATCTCCAGGGATGGGGCTCCAGGGCGTCCTAGGGGGCGAGAAGATGCTCCGGGGGACGTGGGGACAAACCGGGGGTGTGTTTGGGGGTCAGCCTCTGTGCGGGGGATTTACACTGTGGTACGCTCAGGGGATGGGGCAATAGGGCATTTCTTGGGGTGAAGGGGATGCAGGGGCAGTCCCGGGAGGTGGTGGGGACAGGACACCTCTGGGGAGGCACAGAGGCCACGTTCTGGGGGAGGCACTAGAACAGCCACCGGGAGGGTGCAGAGTCACTTGGATTGGGGGGCAAGGAGGGTCTCGTGGTGGGCAGTGACAGCAGGACCCCTTCGTTCACCCTGGGATGTCAGCGGCCTGGGCTTGGTGGAGGAGTGGGGTGGAGGGTGAATGCTGCTCCCTCCCCCATTCCTGAACAGGGACTGGGCTGGGAGGATTGTGGGGGTTGGAGGGGGCTTGGAGCCACACAAGAAGACTGAGCATTGTCTTTCCTTCTGTCCCCCAGATGAACCGTTCTCCAACCCCCTGGCCCCTGATGGCCACGATGTGGACGACTCGCACTCCTTCCACCAGTGAGTATGACTGGGGCAGGACTGGACCAGGACTGGGGCCCAAGGCCGGTTCCGCCATCTAGAGGCTGCGAGTGACCGTTCCACAGGGACCCCATGTCCGACTCTGTCGCACAGGACATGCTGGCAAACCCGCTGCCTCCTTGGAAGCCGTCAGGCTGCCAAAGCTCATTGGGGGATGATGGTTTCTGTTTCTCCTCTTCCTTGCAGGTCCAAGCTGACCAATGAAGACTTCAGAAAGCTTCTCATGACCCCGCGGGCTGCGCCAACATCTGCGCCACCATCCAAATCTCGCCACCATGAGTGAGTAGGACTTTATTTCACAGGACTGTGAGACAAAGCATGTCCGCTTTCCCTCAGGCTCCGTTCCTGCCTGACTCTCTCCCCGGCTCTCTGCGGTGGAGTATCTAAAGGGGCTTTTGCTAATGAATATGTGTCCTGGTTTTGGCTGGGATAGAGTTAATTTTCTTCGTAGTAGCTGGTACAGTGCTGTGTTTCAGATTTAGTGTGAGAATAATGCTGATAACAGACTGATGTTTTAGTTCTTGCTAAGTAGCACTTATCTGGAGTTAAGGGTTTTTTAGTTTCCCGTGCTCTGCTGGCGAGCAGATGCACAAGAAGCTGGGAAGGAGCATGGCCAGGACAGCTGGGCCCAACTGGCCAAAGGACTATTCCATACCATAGAGCATCATGCCCAATATATAAACTGGGGTGAGTTGGCCGGGAGAGGCAGATTGCTGCTGAGGCACCGGTCACTGGGTTGTGAGCAATTGCACTGTGCATCACTTGTCTTTTCTTGGGTTTTGTTTCTCTCTTTGTTATATTACTTTTCATTAGAACAATTATTATTACAATTATGGTTTTAATTAATATGATTATGACTATATTTTATTTTAGTTATTAAACTTCTTATTTCAACCCACGAGTTTTACTTTTTTTTTATTCCTCTCCCCGTCCCACTGGGAAGGGGGAGGAGTGAGCGAGCAGCTGTGTGGTGCTTAGCTGCTGGCTGGGGTTAAATCACGACAGTGTGCAGACAGGCCCCGAGGAGCAGACCCTGGCCTTGTTTTGTGCTTGGTTCCATGCAAGCTGTACGTGTGTGTCTTAAGTGGAGAAACAGGTGGGTCAGGACTGCTGTAAATAACAGAGTGAGTCTTGCACGGCTGTTAAGATGCTTTATGCAGGAGGCAGATTTAGTTTTTGTTCTGTGAAAATCAGTGCTTTCCCCCTTCTCCCTGCTGACAGAGTGGAATTAGGGAGAAATGGGACTGTACTGTTCCCATCTTTAAGCATCTCGTGCCCTGCTGTGTCTGAGGGACTGTTCTGTCTAGCTGCCTGTGTTTGTATGGCTCTGCAAACTGTACGTGTGGTTTCTCACCCTTTTCCAGGATGCCCCGGGAGTACAACGAAGATGAAGACCCAGCTGCTCGCAGGAGGAAGAAGAAAAGGTAAATGGGGAAAGCGATGCATCAGAATTTCTCTTCATACATCACATCCATCCCGTGGAAGCAGCTTCTGAGCTCTTGGGCTAGCAAAGAGGACCCTGAGTAGCCTGGATTATCTCAGGGCTTTGGAGCCAAGCAGAGTGAGAAGAGCTCGGACTGAGTTTCTGTCGCTGCTTGTGGGAACAGATGTGGGAGGGTGCCAGCAGGACAGGGGTGAAGCTTCACCTCCGGAAGAAGTGGGAGAGGCTCTGCAGGTGTCTGGCAGAGCAGGGCAGTGGTGGGACATCTGCACCGGTGACTGTTCTGTTGGGGCACGTCTGTGCAGCAGGACTGTACTTGACCGCTTCCCTTTGGAAGACAGAGCTCCTCTTTAGTTAGCCTCAGTTCAGTGGTTTCATATTGTCTGGTGTCCTCCAGGCATGTTGTGTCCCATGGTGCTTCAGTACATTTTGGGGGAAGGGGTTGGGAGCAGAACAGGCGTGTGTGGGCCCCTGGGGACTGTTCCCTGACCAGTGCATCAGAAGCGTGAACGTGTCACTAACACTGAGCTGTCTTTCCAACCCCAGCTATTATGCAAAGCTGCGCCAGCAGGAGATAGAGCGCGAGAGGGAGCTGGCTGAGAAGTACAGGGATCGAGCCAAGGAGAGGAGAGATGGTGTCAACAAGGACTACGAGGAAACAGAGCTGATCAGCACAACTGCTAACTACAGGGCTGTGGGGCCAACAGCAGAGGCGTACGTGAGCTTCCGCACGGCCTTGTCTTGTTAGTCTGCTCCAGAGGGGCTGTCTTGTAACTGGTTCCATTTTTGTTGCAACAGGGATAAATCCGCTGCGGAGAAGAGGAGACAGTTGATCCAGGAGTCCAAGTTCTTGGGTGGTGACATGGAGCACACTCACTTGGTGAAGGGTTTGGACTTTGCGCTTTTGCAGAAGGTGAGCACTGATGTCACCGTGCTGCTTGTCTACCCTGTCTGCTCCCACAGGCAGTGGTTGCCACTTACGGGTGCTTCAGTCTTGTCAGAGTGGATTTCTTTTTCCGGCTGAACATGAGCCAGCAGTGTGCCCAGGTGGCCAAGGCCAGTGGTATCCTGGCTTGCATCAGCAATAGTGTCACCTGCAGGGACAGGGAAGGGATCTTATCCCTGGTGAGGCCACACCTCGATGAGTGGGTTCAGTTTTGGGCCCCTCACTCCAAAAAGGCCATTGAATGACTCGAGTGTGTCCAGAGAAGGGCAACGGAGCTGGTGCAGGGTCTGGAGCACAGGTCTGATGGGGAGCGGCTGAGGGAACTGGGGGGGTTTAGTGTGGAGAAGAGGAGGCTGAGGGGAGACCTCATCGCCCTCTACAAATACATGAAAGGAGGGTGCAGAGAGGGGAGGGTGAGTCTCTTTAACCAAGTAAGAAGCAATAGGACAAGAGGGAATGGCCTAAAATTGCACCAGGGAAGGTTTAGACTGGCTTTAGGAAGTATTTGTTTGCAGAAGGGGTTGTTGGGCGTTGGAATGGGCTGCCCAGGGCAGGGGGGGAGTCCCCATCCCTGGAGGGGTTGAAGAGTCGGGTTGACCCAGCGCTGAGGGATCTGGTGGAGTTGAGAACGGTCAGGGTGAGGTTCATGGTTGGACTGGAGGAGCTTCAAGGTCTTTTCCAGCCGAGATGATTCTGTGATGCTGTGGAAAGATTTATGAAGGGTTGAGGAGCTGATGGAAGTGGGTTTAATGGTTCTGATGGGCAGCAGTAGCATGGATTGGTCTCTAATGAATAGATTTGTTCTGTGGCCAGGTACGGGCTGAGATTGCCAGCAAGGAGAAGGAAGAGGAGGAAATGATGGAGAAGCCCCAGAAAGAAACTAAGTGAGTGGTTGAGGATTTTGCACTCCTGAGTGCAGGTGCCTCACGCAAAGGGGGATGCAGAGAAGGCATGTGCTTAGCATAATACTTACGTTTTTCTGTTTCTGTTCAGGAAAGACGAGGATCCTGAGAACAAAATTGAATTTAAGACCCGACTGGGTAAGACACTGTGGATGTGGCTGTTCCCCACCTTGTGTTGTGCTGTGAATGTGGGAGAAATCCTGGAGGATGAATGGAGAAATGAAAACCTTTAGTTGTTTAGTCTGAGGTGTAGGCATCCTGAATTTGAGGGCTGGAGGAAGTGTGTCTCTTGATAGGTGATTCTGATGTTCCTGATAAAATAAATGTGCTCCATTATGGGCTCGTCCGTTGCTCTCGTAAGAGCAGCTCTCCCACGTGTTTCCTTCCCCTCCAGGTCGCAACATCTACCGCATTCTGTTCAAGAACAAGGCCTACGAGCGGAATGAGCTGTTCCTGCCGGGGAGGATGGCCTACGTGGTAGATCTGGACGATGAGTATGCCGACACTGATATCCCAACCACGCTGATCCGGAGCAAGGCTGACTGCCCCACCATGGAGGTGTGCAGCTGGCGTCCAGCTCGCTTGACTGCACTGCTCTGAACTGGCCAGAGCGGGTCTTGCCAGGAGGGGTTTGCAGTCAGGGGAGTCTGATGCTTCCTCGGGGATTTCTCTTTCAGGCACAGACCACGCTGACCACCAATGACATTGTCATCAGCAAACTGACGCAGATCCTCTCCTATCTCAGGCAAGGGACCCGCAACAAGAAGCTCAAGAAGAAAGACAAAGGTAGGAGATGAGGGGAATTATTACAGCTTAATGCTTGAAGCATATCCTGAGAGAATGAGATGTGTTTTGGTTTGCTGCATTTCCCTGTGCCGGGAGGCAGTGGACTTAAGAGGCCAGCGATTTCCTGTAGCTCCCTGAGCACTGCGTCCTGAAAGCAGGCTGTTCTGTGGCAGGACCACAGGCTGCTGAGAAATTTTAGCTGCCAGCGTGCCTCGTGCTGCTCTACTCTTCCTGGTTAAGGCCCAGTTCCTTGGGGAAGTGTCCCATGTTGAGGGGGGGAGAACAAAATGGTTTCCTGAGGGGACTAGTTATGATGTGGTAACCAAAGAGGAAGTCAGGACATCCTCCAGGCCTACCACTCCTGGGGCTTGGAAACATGATTGGGGACAGGGAAAGAGCACAGATGGCGGGGTGAACGATGTGCCTCTCACTGCTGTTGTGTCCTTGCAGGGAAGCTGGATGAGAAGAAGCCCCCTGAAGCTGATATGAAGTAAGTGCCTCCCCGTTCACAGCTCTCTGCCTTCAGGAAGGTCTTGTTGGCCCACCACATTTGGAGGGGGCTGGGTTTAGTGCTCTGGAGCGAGCTGCCTCTTCAGACCTGTGGTTTGTAGGACAAGGCTGGAGGCAAGCTCTGGTTTTGATTTCAGGCTTGAGGCAGGCAAGGGCTCTCTGTTGTCGTGGGCCACAAGAATCAGGTCCAGGCAGCAGAAGAGAGCAGAAATGCAATGATACCTTGACAGATGTAGAAGCAGGTTCTAGTGGGCATCCTTAGCTCTCGGTGCTGGTGCTGCATGTGCCTTTATCAGGCTCCAGTTCAAAGGGAGGTGGTTGTGGCCTCTTCTCTTGCAGCACCCATAACTGCAGGCTCTTTTCCACTTCTAGCATCTTTGAAGACATTGGAGATTACGTGCCCTCCACTGCCAAGATGCCACGGGAGAAGGAGCGGGAGAGGTACCGTGAGAGAGAGCGTGACAGGGACCGGGAGCGTGACAGGGACCGAGAACGTGACAGAGACCGGGAGCGTGAGAGGGACCGAGAGCGTGACCGGGAGCGGGAGGAGGAAAAGAAGAGGCACAGCTACTTTGAGAAGCCCAAGGCTGATGATGAGGTGAGCCTCTGCTCGTGAAGTCTGGACTGTCCCACCTGATCTCTGCCCTTCGGGGAGTGCAGCTGTGGGGTTGGTGGGGTCACCCTGGTGGCTTTGGGTGTCTCTGGTCATGCTCCCACATGTGCCAGTGTTCAGTTCTTGCTGAACGCTGTCTCTCCAGCGAGGGGCTGCTGGGTGGCTGTGTGCTTTTCCTCTCCTTCCACAAGTAAGGCAGGACTAGCACAATCCAGTAGCTTTTATGGCTCAGCTCTATGTGTTTGCCACAGAGAGTCTTAAAATGAGCTGCAAGTCATGGCAGCACTGTCACTTGCCTGCTTTCAGCCCTCCCGGGTGACATGGTGTCTCTCCCTCTTCTTTGCAGCCCACAGACATTGACAAAGGTGAGTCAAGTGGTGTGGACGTTTGAGTGAGGCAGATTTCAGAACTGCTTGGCTTGCTGGCCTGTGTGAGCTCCCTGTTCTCCTGGAGGGTGCTAAGATGGAGGGAATTGCTTGCTGTGATGGTTTTGGGTGAAGAGTCTTGTGTCTACAGGCTGCTGCATGCCAGCCTGTGTTGAGTGTGTGTGCAGATCCTTCCCTGGAAGCAGACAAGCTCAGACAACTGTATGCTGGCTGTAAGCTGAGGAGGATTCAGGGTCTCCTGGGATAAGCCCACCCCTGACTGTGCTTGAACTGTTTTGCTGCTCCTTGGTGTTTTCCTGGCTCCTCCTCTTCTACCTCATAGGCAGCCTGTCCTTCTGCCTCTTACCCCATCCCCATGAGTTGATTATGCAGAAGGGGGCTCTGCCCAGCCCCATGGGTGTTGCGATGAGCTGTTCCCCCCAAAACTCAGCCTGCTGCTCTCTCTACTCCAGGACCCGGCTCAGCCAAGGAGCTCATCAAGTCCATCAACGAGAAGTTTGCTGGAGCCACTGGCTGGGAAGGAACAGAGTCATATCCTTTACTGTCTGTGCCAGCCTGGCTGACTGCAGGGCCGGACTTCCCTTGCAGGCAGGCCTTGCCTGAGCATGGCTGCGTGGCTGTTCTTCCTCACTTGCACTTGGGAGGGCTCTTCCTCCTGTAGCAGAGAAATGCCACCCAAACCTTGCTGGTTGTAAGCCAGATACAAGCTCTGCAGCCTCCGATCTGGTTGTGTTAGGGCAGGAGGTGGCTCTTGGGCTGGCCGTGCTCAGCCCTTAGCTGTAAGGCTGCCTGGTGGTGCTTTCCTTGACTGTTGTCACATTGAAGAAGCCAGAAGACAAGAAGCAGCTGGGGGACTTCTTCGGCATGTCAAACAGCTATGCCGAGTGCTACCCTGCTACGTAAGGAAGCAGCAAGAACCTGTGGGTTGGGGGCAGGGGATGCCATGGGGCTGCTGTTCTCTGGCAGCAAGATCTTGGAACATCATCCCCACGACTTGTTGGGAGGAGTGGGCCTGGCTTTGTCTGGGGTTGCAACCTACTGTGAAAATGCTCCCCGAGTCCTTGGTTCTGGCAGACCTGGGCTTTTCTTAGCTGGTCTCTGCTATAAATGGGTGCCTGGTGTCCCCTGCCCCTCAGTGCCAGGGAGAGGCTGAGGTGGCTGGGAGTCTGCTGGGTTCCCTGGTAATTCGTGTGCTTGTTGAGCTCTGACCTCAAAGCAGTCCCTCAGTAGAGGATGAACAGCTTTTGGCCTGCAGAGTCATCTTAGGAGCATTTGCAATCTTGGGTGCCCTTGTACAGCTCACCTGCAGGGCTGGCACTTGGAGGAGCTTCTCTCTGGTCCAGGAGCTGAGGGTGTTTGGTCTGTGGCCATGAGAGGTGGCTTCCACCAGCCCGGCTCCGAGGCCCTGATCCATGTCCCATGGACCCACTCTGAACTTTTTACTTGCTTTTCTTTACAGAATGGACGATATGGCTGTGGACAGTGATGAAGAGGTGGACTACAGCAAAATGGATCAGGTATGTCATCACCAGCTTTTAGGACCAGCCAGCAAACTAATCATCAGTCAGTGCAGGCTGAGAGGATCCCACTGGAGAGAAGCAGGCTTGTGCAGAGGGGTTGAATGCCCTGGAGCTGGGTGTTGAGCGTGTTTTGGGGTTTGCAGATCTGCTGTGTGCCTGGGTCTGGGCATGATCTATTGTCCCAAGGAGCAAACATGTGACTTGCTGGCACTTGACCAAGAGGTGCTGGGGAGGTGTGCTAGCTTGTCTTACCTCCCTCTTCTACAGAATCTCCTGTCTGGGGCTTCTCAGGGGGTGGATCTCAGAGCCAAGGCCAGACTGGACGCACGAGCCCATTTAACTGGGGCCAATGGGAGATTGCCAGGGCACGCAGGGCTGCCTGAGAAGCCCTGGCCAGTGTCAACTGAGTCCTTCTTTTGCTGCAGGGTAATAAGAAAGGACCTCTGGGCCGCTGGGACTTCGACACCCAGGAGGAGTACAGCGAATACATGAACAACAAAGAGGCTCTGCCCAAGTGAGTGCAGCCCTTCTGAAGGGCTGAGCAAGGATTCTGGGTGGGGGTGGCCACGCTGGCCAAACCTGGGTCCTGGAGGGGCTTAAAGCAAGAAGGGTGTTGCCTGGTGAGGACCCGAGGGAGGGGCTGTGGATCCTGGGCTTGGTGACTTGTCTTTGCTCTTAGTATCACTCTTGAGGACTCTTGCCCAGCCGCTGCTTTGGTGGCCCAAGCCAGCTCTGGAGTGCGGCCTCATGGCTGGGGCAGACGTGTCCATTCATGCAGCACACTGTGGATCCCCTGCGAGCGCTGAGCTCTGCCTTGCTCCTTCCCCAGGGCAGCCTTCCAGTATGGGATCAAGATGTCTGAGGGACGCAAAACCCGTCGCTTCAAGGAGACGAATGACAAAGCAGAGCTGGACCGGCAGTGGAAGAAGATCAGTGCGGTGAGTGCCCAGTGCTGGGGTATCATCTGTTTCGGCTGTGAGCTGCCAGTGTAGCTCAGTAGAGCTCCCACCTAGTCCTGCCCTCACTGTCCTAGTTGTGGCTCTTTGGTCCAGCCCCTGTCCTGGCAGCCAGGCTGTGCGTGTGCAGAGAGCTGGCTCTCTAGAAGCTGTATTTGCTTCTAGCATCAGCCAGATATTTGGGGCTTCAGAACCTCAAAGGCATCTGGAGTTGCATTTGGAGCAGTCCCAAGTGGGGGCTTTTTGCTCTGGGCTCTGCAGCAGATGAATGTGCCCAAAACTGGCAGCTTGGAGCCATTCCAAGGGGCTTGGAGGGGACAAGGCATCTCTGGCAGCTCCCTGCAGAGCTGGGGGTTGACCTGGCAGGGGGAGCTGGCCATGAGCACCCCAGCGGTATGGGATGGGCCAGGGGCAAGTGAGAACAAATGGTCTTTGGCCAGAATGAAGCAAAGGGGAGCAGGCCAAGCTTCTCCAGACTTCAGGCAGCTGGGGGACAACTTTATGTCACCTCAGCTTGCTCTGGGCTGGCTACAGCTCTCCCTGGGTGTATTTTGTACCCTACAACCCCTCTGCAGTAGTTGTGGGCAGCCAGCTACCCTGAGGGTAATGGGATTTTGTGGTTTTTTTCTGCAGATCATCGAGAAGAGGAAGAAGTTGGAGGCTGATGGGTTAGTACAGTTGTCTCTGCCAGCTCTCGGTGGTGGGGCTGGAAGGAGAGCAGAGAACATTTGGTCTCTTCAGGGTGCTCCTGCCCTGCTCAGCTCAGCAGAGCCCGTGGGGCACCTCTCCCCTGGGCCATGGGTGGGTGCTGAGCAGACCCCAGGACTGTGCTGAGGCTCTTCCTTGACCAGACAGTTCTGCCCTATGCAGCTGTTGGGCCCCCCCACTCCTCTGCGGGGTGAAACTAGACTTTGGTGCTGAGCTTTGCATGGGGGAGTGATGGAGCTCTGCATGCATCCTCAACACTGTCATGCCCCTCTGTCTCTTCCAGGGTTGAGGTGAAACGTCCCAAGTACTGATGCCTCCAGTATCTTCTCCTCCAGCTCCTGGAACGCCGGCGCGCTGGATGCTGCCTTGCTGGAGCTTGCTGGTGTGCTCTCCTTGCCCCCGCACCGTCCACTTTCTGCTCCGGGCAGCATGTGTCATTCCCCCCACCCCCAGCCTTGTGCTGTGGGGCTGTGCTGAGGTTCTCCCCTCCAGTGATTGCTGTATAGCCTGTGATGTGTAAATGTTGTAGCTGTAATAAAACTGTATTCAGTTTGCGTGAATGTCTGTCTGTGTGGGCAAAGAGAAGGTGCCTGGGCTGGGCTCAGATCAGCGGGGTGCCAGGGCTCCTTTTCCACCCTCCAGGCCCCTTGGGTCTCACAGGGCCAGTCCTAGCTAAGGGTGTTTCACAGAATCATCTCGGTTGGAAGGGACCTTGAAGATGATCAAGTCCCACCATGAACCTCACCCTGACCGTTCCCAACTCCACCAGATCCCTCAGCGCTGGGTCAACCCGACTCTTCAACCCCTCCAGGGATGGGGACTCCCCCCCTGCCCTGGGCAGCCCATTCCAACGCCCAACAACCCCTTCTGCAAAGAAATCCTTCCTAAGAGCCAGTCTGACCCTGCCCTGGCACAGCTTGAGGCCATTCCCTCTTGGCCTGCCGCTGGGTCCTTGGCTCAAGAGACTCATCCCCCCTCTCTGCACCCTCCCTGTGGTTTATTGTGGGTGCAGGCAGCCCCTATTAAACCCAGCATAAAATTAGAAATTTTGGGGGGAAATAATCCCAGCTGAGCCACCTCTGCCTCAGCGCGTGGGGAAGAAATGGGGCCCTTGCGTGGGGTACAGCGAGAGGAAGGGCCTGAAGCAGAGGATTTACACCACTTCCCCTGGCACCAGCGGGGCTGTGCGGGCACGGGAGCGGCGATCGCCCGTGACCAGCAGCGGGGTGGGTGCGATGGGGCCAGGACAGGGGCAGCCCCTGGGTGCCTTGCCGGGTCCCTGGCTGGCCCCTCCCCTGGGACAGAGGGTGCTGTTCCCCGGGGTGCAACCTGGGGGGCCCTTGGGGGGGGTCCCGCTGCTGAACAGCTGAAAAGCAGGAAAAAAGTGAGGCAGCCGCGGCGAGTCCCAGCAAAACGGGGGCGACGGACACGCGGGATCGACCCCGCGCGGGGGGGGACGAGCTGGTGCGGCGGGGCGGGGCCATGCAAACTAAAGGGCGGTGCTATGCAAACGAGGGGGCGGTGTTATGCAAACGAGCCCAGGGCCCGCGCCCGGCCGCCATGGCGGTGCCGGCGGAGGTGAGCACGCGTGGGGGGGGCAGCGCGGCTCCGGCCCCGCCGGCCCCGGCCCCACGGCCCCGCTCTCCCCCAGGAGTGCTCGGAGGCAGCGGGGAGGGAGCCGCGGCTGCGGGAAACCCCCGAGGACATCTGCTTCGAGGCGACGGCCAACGCCATCGCCCTGCACCCGGCGCGGCCCTTGCTGGCGGCGGGAGATGTGGATGGCGACGTCTACCTGTGAGTGGGGCCGTGGGGGGCTCGGCCGCGCCGTGGGTGGGGGGTCCGGGTGTAGGAACCGCTGCACACCGGCCGCCGGGGCTCCCCGTCCTACCACAGGCCCCGGTGAGCCTGACCCGGTGCTGGCAGGTACTCGTACTCCTGCACCGAGGGGGAGAACCGGCAGCTCTGGTCTTCGGGGCATCACCTCAAGTCGTGCCGGGACGTGGCCTTCTCCCAGGATGGGCAAAGTGAGTGTGGGGGGTGGCAATGGGGTGCAGCGGGGGACAGCCAGGGCTGGGGACACTGATGCGGCTCTCCAGAGCTTTTCACTGTGTCCAAGGACAAGTCCATCCATGTTTTGACGGTGGAGGAGGGACGACTGGAAACACGCTTCCCCAAGGCCCACGGGTAAGTCTGTGCAGGCAGCGGCTGCCGGGGCAGCATCCCCTTCCCTCCCCTGCTAGGGCCACACAGGCTGGAGCATCCTTGATGCTCAGGGAGACGCTCGCCCGCAGCGTGAGCTGTGACTGTGCTGGCGTGGGGTTGGGGTCTCTGCAGCTCAGCCCTCAACTGCGTGCTGCCCATCGATAACCACATCTTTGCCACGGGCGATGACGACGGGGCGCTGAAGGTGTGGGACCTGCGCAAGGGGGATGCCATCTTGGAGGCCCGTCAGCAGGAGGAGTACATCAGCGCGATGGCTGTGGATGGCAACGGGAAGATCCTGCTGACTGCCAGGTACCCAGGGCTCCATGGCGCCGGGGTCAGGCTCCCCTGACCATATCCCGTGCTCACGTCATGCCCCTTCCATCTCCTGCAGCGGTGATGGCACCCTGGGCGTCTTCAACGTGAAGAGACGGCGCTTTGAGCTGCTCTCAGAGCCGCAGAACGGGGACCTGACGTCTGTCGCGCTGCTAAAGGTTGGTACTGGGCCCTGCCGTGCAGCAGGATCCCGTGGATCCCTCTCCACACCCCGCGTTTCGTGCTCTGCCGCTGCCTTGCTGTCCTCCATCTTGCCTAGAGGGGGAAGAAAGTGGCCTGTGGCTCCAGCGAAGGCACCATCTACCTCTTCAACTGGGATGGCTTCGGGGCTGCCAGCGACCGCTTTGCTCTGAGGGCTGAGTCCGTTGACTGCATGGTCCCCGTCACAGACAGCATCGTCTGCGTGGGGTCCCTGGACGGAGTCATCAGGTCAGGGGCATGGGGTGGCGTGGGCAGGGTGCGGCACAAGGGAGCAAGGGCAGGGAGGGGCCCAGCCTGGGCTGGTGGTGGCCGCGGGCGCTGCCCCCCTGGCCAGTCCTCACCGGGCCCCCGCCCCGTCCCCAGGGCGGTGAACATCCTGCCCAACCGCGTGCTGGGCTGCGTGGGGCAGCACCTGGGGGAGCCCATCGAGCAGCTGGCGGTGGCCCCCGGCGGGCAGCTGCTGGCCAGCTGCGCCCACGACCAGAAGGTGAAGTTCTGGGACGTGTCGGCCCTGGCGGGGCTGGTGGTGGACGACTACCGGAAGAAGAAGAAGAAGGGGGGGCCGCTGCGGGCGCTCAGCAGCAAGGCGGCGGCCAGCGGGGAAGATTTCTTCGCCGATCTGCGGGACGAGGCCGAGGCGGAGGCGGCGGCGGGGAGCGACAGCGACGGCAGCGACTGAGGGGACGCGGCCGGGCAGGGCCCGCCCGGGCCGGGGAGCGCGCCGGGCCCAGCGCGGGGCGGGGCCACGCCGAGCCACGCCCCCCGGAGGTGTGTGTCTCTGCTCGGCCACGCCCCCAGGGCGGGCGCTGCCGCGCTGTGGGCAAAGGGCGAGCCGGCGTTGTGATTGGCTCCCAGTGCTGCCACTCAGGCTGGGAGGCAGGCGTGTTCTTAAAGGGACAGAGGGGGGTGGTGTGGGAGGGGGCGGCCCCGCGGTGGGTCCCTCGCAGGGGGTGGGCAGCGCTTATGGGGCATCGGAGACCCGGGAAGGAGGAGCCTGGGGGTGGCCTCGGGGGTGGGGGGAGGTTGGGGATGGTGTGGCTGAGGGTCCTGGGGGAGGGGGGTGGTCTCTGGGCTGGGAGGGGCCTGGAGGGGGGGGTCCCGGTGTGTGGGGAGGGCTCGGCTGAGGGTCCTGTGGGAGGGACTGGGCGGGGGGGGGGGGGGCGTGACTGAGGGTATGTGGGGGTTTGGGGGTGGGGGGACATTGCTGGGGGTTGCTGGTGCAGGGGATTGGGGGGGGGGATATGACTGAGGGTCCCTGGGGGTGGGGAGGTGGAATGTGATGGGGCGGGGGGGGTGCTGGCGTATTTGGGGGTCCTGGGATAGGGGGGGTGGGGGTGAGGCGGGACATTGCTCAGGACGGGGGTTGACATGGGGTCCTGGGGTGCCTGGCCTGGGCCAACGGGTTCATCCCCTTCCTCAGGGCCTGGCCCCTGCTGTGCCTGCACCCCTGTCCAAGCAGGTGTGTCAATCAGCCTTTGTTAATTAATTTAGACATCAGCCCTACTACAAATAAACGCAGTGCCTTTCAGTTCCTAGCGCTTCGTGATGATGGTTTGGCTCACCCCAACTTCCCTGGCACCCCTGGGCACATCTGGGACCTGCCTGAAGGCACTGGGGACGGGGGGGGGTGTGGTGGGGAGAGCGCCCTGTGCTTGGGTGGTGTGACTTGTAGGTGGCGTTAGGAGGGAGCCGGGGTTTTTCCACACTGCTCCGAGTTGCCTGGGATGCCTGACTTGGCCGTGGGCCTCTTTGCTGGTCCCTGCTGGGCAGGGAGGCTGGTGGCCTGGGGGAGGCTGCAGGCAGCGTGGACCAGGGCAGGGGACCGGCACCACCTTCCCCTGCCGTGGGCGAGCCTCCAGGCTGGGTGACATCTACACCCATGGAGTGGCCCTGGCCAGACACAGCCCTTTCCCCACAGCCCCTCAGCCATGGCATGCCCCCCCCGTGAGCACTGCTCTGGGCTGGGAGCCAGATGTGCCCAGCGGTTGGGCATCGCCAGGTAAGTGAGGCTCTGGGCGCAGCCAGGGGGTCACCACCAGCACCCAGCTCTCCTGCCCAGGGGCCAGACTCTGCCCTCTCGCCATCCCCCGCAGCCCAGCCCTGGGTGGCACTGATCTTTCCAACCCAGCGAGGGCTAGGTGGTTGACCCACGTGGAGAAGAGCATCCAGCGGCTCTTGAATGCCAACACCAAGCCCAACCTGTGCTGCTGCAAGGCAGGGACCCTGGGAGACCACGGGTTAGGGGGTGGCAGAGGGTGACCCACGTATCTCACTAGTGGCCAACAGGCAGCACAGACCACGTGAAAGGGGAGTGTGGGGCTGCAGCGTTCCCACGCCATCTCGTGCCCCCCACATCCTGTCGAGGTCCTGGCCAAAGGCATGGCCACCTGAACACTTCTGTGTCCTCCTTGGTGGCAATGAGACACCTGAGGGGCAAAAGCCCACTGAAGCCCTCAGCATCGCCTACATGCACCAGGTGCCCAAAACCCAACACGTGGCCCTCTGGGCTCCCCAAGCTGGTATGTGCTCCCATCCCCCAGCTGGCACACGAGATGCAGTTGAGGTCCCACCCAGTGCCCTCGCCTGGGCTGCCAGCACATCTGGGCTCAGAGGAGCAGGAGCACCAACTCCATCAGCGTCCTGGATGAAGTAACCAAGGCCAACGTGGAAGAAGCAGCCCATGCCATCAGCATGGACCAGCATACCACCAACTTCTTTCTCAAGAGCAGCGTGGGTACATCCTGCACCCTCAGTCCCCGTGGGTGTCCCCTAGGAAGCACAGGCAATGTCCACACCAGTAGCCAGGCTGGGACACCATCTAGCCTGGTGGGACAGATCTACCTGGCAACCAGCTTGTCCCCTGACATCCCTGGTGGCCCCTGGGGTTGTTCCAGCTTCTTACATGCCTCTGGATGCTGGGAGTGGAGGAGGTTTGCAGTGTCTAAGGGAACCTGTGGTGTCCCCAGCTGGCACTGTCTGGACACGGTGCCAGAGCAGGTTTGTGGGGCAGCCATTTCCATAAAGATGTCCTCAACCTGCTCTGTCTCCAAGGCTCTCAACCCGCTGGAGGTTGGCTCATCACTGGCAGCTCAGCTCCTGGCCCAACCTGCTGCCACACCTCCTGCCAGGTCCTTGAGCTCAATGAGTGTTGGTGCCACTGCTTCAGTGCCTGCGTCGGTGCCTGTTTCTTCAACACCATCATGGCCCAGGTCATGCTGTTGGGCTTTACCTTCCGAATGGACATGGGGAAACACCAGGTACTGGCTGGGCAGGGCTGGGGAGGAACAGTTGGGCTGGGCCATTCCCCTGCCTGCAGTCGTTCTTCAGTCACATATGTGATGAGAAGCCTGATCTCTGCAGCTCCACCTCAGAGCAGGGGGAGGACTTACACACTGGGCCCCAGTGCAGCTCAACTCTCCCTCTTGGCCCAGGGAGTCATCCAGCATCTCCGTCAGTGAGTACGGGATGGATGAGGCTGCCCACCTGCACATTTATGGCCTCAGGATGAAGAATGAGCAGACGGTGCAGACCACGTCCCACTCCATCGGCTCAGCTGAGGGGCAGGGCCAGTGCACACCTGGGGTGCCAAGGACCACAGGCCACTGGTGCTCCCCAGCACTGAAGCTCAGAGCAGGTCCCTGGCGCCACCCCGGGCCTGGCAGTTGTGTCCCTGGGAGCAGAACCCTGCTGTGACTCTGCCAGTTTCCCTCTTGCCTGGTCTCCATTGCCCATCCCTGCGGCCCCGGGAAGTAGAGGTTGGATTTGGTGATGGCGCTGAAGATGTGCTGGATGCTCTCCTCCTGAGCCCTTGCTCAGCCTGGTCTGCATTGCCTCAGACCCCTACAAAACCCATGGCAACACCCACACCACCGTTTTCTGCACTGGTACATCCACACTTCAACATCTTCAAGGTAAGATGCTCCAGCCGTGGCCATAGTAGCAGGAAGGATTCAATATCCTCGGACCTAGTCCTTTCAGACGTCAGCTCTGCCCACTCCCCTCCCCTGTGGGGCTGCTTGTTCCTCACCCTTTGCTCTGATCTGCCCCGTGGTCTCTATCTCCACAACTACCTCCACCCAGGTGGCCATCAGGCTTTCCCACTGGCAGAGCCCCTTGGCCCCTGCAGTCCAGGGCTGCTCTCAGCCCCAGTTCCCACCCCCAGCAGCTTCCCTTGGGTCTTTTTCTAGAGCTGGACTGTAAGTGAATCTACTGGGCCATGCTGGTGCCCCTAGACTTGTGGTGGCTTGTGCTCCAGGTGGGGACCATCAGGAAGAGAATCAGGTAGTACTGCCCCTTCACTAACACCAGCACCATAGCCCAGCTGGACATGCAGCTTCCTCCTACGAAGAAGATGAAGAGATGATGTTTCTGTAGATACATCTTGAGATATCTGTGAAGATGTGGTCTATCCGTATGTGGTGGGT
The DNA here is from genome assembly GCF_047716275.1 of Strix uralensis. Taxonomy (NCBI): domain Eukaryota; kingdom Metazoa; phylum Chordata; class Aves; order Strigiformes; family Strigidae; genus Strix; species Strix uralensis. Next base: position 2,984,945 of record NC_133985.1, read on the forward strand.
GCTGCTGACTGTGGATGCAAATGGCTGGGCTTCTCAGGGAGGGGGATGCCCTCTCTCCAGGGAGCTCACGGAGGCCGGGCTTGTGTCTCTCACTCCAGGCTGTCCTAATAAAAAGACTTGGCTGCTTTGGGAGCGGGGGTGACCCTTCTTCCAGCCCTGCTCCTGGGCCATCAGACTCCCATGAGGTCCTGAGCCACACCAAGGCTGAGACACATTCCCAGGTCCAGCACAGCCCCCAAGGCCTTTGGGATGCCCCAAATGGTACTGGTAGACCTCTGGGGGGCACAGAATGGCCCTGGAGGTCCCAGAGGAGGGTGTCACAAGAAAAGGCACATTGCACTGCAGGGGCTTCAACAAGGAACACTCTGAGACAACAAAGTTCACTGGAAGGCACGTGCACACACAGAGATGCTGAGGGTCCTGGTGTACATCAGAAGGGACACACAGATCTCTGGGGAGCACAAAAAGACACTGGTGGCACCTGAGGCTGCACCAAAAGGCTCCTGGAGGATCCCCCCTTGAGGCTCTCCAAAAGGAATAAGGATGGTACTCGGGTGCTGCCAAAGGGACTTGGTTGGTCCAGATGCGTGTCAGAAGGTAGAGCAGAAGCAGATAGGTGTGCAGGGCCACTCGAGGTGCACCAAATGGACTTGGAGGCCCATGGGCCACATCCCAAAGCTCTGGGAGGCCTTTGGGGCACTCCAAAAGGCACTGGTTCATCAGGGCACAGAACGGCCGCCGGAGGACACCTGAAGGCACTTCGGAGTCCTCTGGTGCTGCACTGCAAGGCACCTGGGCAGCACAGAAAGGCACATGGAGTCCCCTTAAGTGCACCACAAGGCACTCGGGATCACAGTGAGCACAGAAATGCCCTTGGATGCCACTGGGGGCTAACAGCAAGGCACCTGGGTCCCTTGCAGAGAAGGGACCAGCAGTGCTCTGTACTCAGAGGCACCCACCTATACCCTGAAATGCACCTGAAAGACCACGGTGCTCATTAGAAACCACTTTTGGACCACTGGGCACACTGAAAGGCACTCGGAGGCCCCAGAGAAGAGCTTCAAGGTGCTACGATGTCCCAGAGGTGGCACCCAAAGGCACTCAGAGACCACTGGGGGCTCATCAAGAGGTACTTGGAGGAGCCTGGGGCATGCTGCAAGACAGTCAGAAGGACCCTGGTGCGAAGCTGGGACACAAAGCTCTGGGTACCAGGGACTGCTGCTTCCCACAGGAGCAGAAGCTGCTTTCAGGGGCCCAGCAGGCTGTGGATGCAGAGCCTGGAGGCTACAGGACAGATCCAAGTCCCACCCTGCTGCCACTGGAGAAGACAGGCTTCCTGGTGCGGGGGGTGAGCACCAAGATGGCACTGGACAGGCAGGGAGCTGAGGATGAGGGAGCAAAAGACACCATGACCCAGCCAGCGCTTTCCAGGCTACTTTAATACCAAGTGAACAGAATGCAGCCAGACCTCCTGGTCCCGAGGAATCATTCATAGACAGCCGGTAACCCCTCGGCTGCTTCCCCTGCACCGCCCAGAGCACTCAGACACTCCCCTCCTTAAAAAGCAGCTCCATCAGCTCATGGAACGTCCCCTGTTCACCAGGACAGTGCCTGTGCGTGGTCTCGTCCTCACCTGAGGCTGCTCCTCAGGAACCAGGCATGCCAGTGGAGGAGAGACGGCCCACTGGTGAGCCCAAGCAGCCCGCAGTGTCCCCTCCGCCTCCCCAGCCAGCGCTGGCGGTCTCTCTCCAAGCAGCTGCTGCTTCCCCCGAGGCCTGCACCAGGTCCCTCCACTGCAGCAGAGCAACACAAACCAACTTAAAAGAAGCCAAACTGGGCAAGTAAACCTACATCCCCAAAAACCAGAACTATCCCCAGCGACCGGCCAGAGACAGGGCAGCTGTCACAAACGAGGCCAGCAGCCCTATCCTCCAGAGCCGGCTCTCAAAACAAACCCAAACAAACTCAAAGCAAAGCTGGAACAGGACGAGGTGCCCAGCAGGGCTCGCACGCTGCTCCTGCAGCCAGTGGCACCGAGGACGGCGGCTCAGGTTCAACTCATGGTTCGGGCAGAACGGTTGCCTACAGCTGGCATCCTGCAGCAGAGAGGAAAAGCATCACAGCTTCACACTCCCAGGAGATGCTCCAAGACTTTGGGAAAGGCAAGGGGCTGGCAGTGACGCCGTGCGAGGACTCACCTAGCATCCGGAGAACCTGCAGCGCCACTGCAGCCTTCGCCTCCTCGTGCCCGCTCCTGCCTGGCCCGTCCTGCCGGACCCACGTGAACCCACTGAAGGGCACGGGGCACCCTGGGATCACCACGCGGCACCAGAACCGCAGCCACCCGTTGGGGTTTGCCTGAACGCACTTGGTGAGGAACAGGGGTGTCCCCAGGTACTGCTTCTGGCACAGGGCGTTCAGGCGGTCCAGCGCATTGCACAGCGCTGGAGACAGGGGCGCCTGCTTGGGGCCCCCCAGGCTCTTGCCCCCTTGCACCCGGCTGGACGATGCCTTCTCCTTGCACAACTGCAGTTTCTGCTTCAGATCGGGGTTCAGCCAGGCCACCCTCATCCCCACGCTGCTGAGACTCAAGTTCCCTAGGAGAGACCGGTAGCAGCTGGCAGGAGATGCTCACACACCAGCCCTCCTGTACCACCCCATCCCATTTGGTCCTGTCCCCCAGCATCTGGCACAGTGACCCCCGCGGGTGGTTCCACACCAACCCCCAGTGTACGAACTGCAGAGGATCCTTTCCCCTGCCTCTACAACCTCTCGTGCAGCTGCACGGCAGTTGCTTCTCCATCTCCTTTTGCTACCAAGGTGGGCTCGGGGGATTTTAGGGGCAGCCTGCCTTTAGGGACAGCTGCAAAGATGTCAAAGCCAAACGTTTCTCAGCTGGGGCAGAAACAAGTACAAATCAGGACTTTGGAGGTTCCAGCTGGATGTCTGGGAAACATGACCCATCAGAGGGCTGTGCAATCACGGGACAGGGCACCGAGGAGTAGGGTATCTCCATCAGGAGGGTTTAATAACTCAGTCAAAGCTCTGGATGCCCTGGACCGGTACTGGGGATGCTCCTGCTGTGAGCAGGCAGCTGCCTGAAGAGCTCCAGCAGCCCCTTTATCCCACCCCCACTAGGTCTGTTGGGGATCAGCCCCACTGAGGACAGCTAGCCTCCCAGAGGACACAGAGAGAGAACAAGGGCTGTCTCAAGGCTGAAGTCACCTTGCAGCTGAGTCTGGAGGTGGGATAAATCCTTCCTTAGAGACACCAGCCCAGCCCAAGCAGCATCCCACAGCACCCAGGCCTCCCACTTACCTTCCATCAGGGTTTTCTTGGCCATGGCAGCAGCCTGGTGCGAGCTGTATTTCAGCACAGCAAGCTGGGCCCGTTTCTGGCAGGGACTGGCACACAGGGTGACGCTGTGGAGCCCCGCCGTGACCTGCCGCAGCAAGGCCTCCAGCTCCCTCTGGCTCACCGAGGCGGCCAGGCCGTCCACGCTCAGCTCACACTTCTCCGTGCTCTTGCACACCACGATGGCGCAGCCCTCCCGCACCTCGAAGTTGTTGAAGGCAGCGATGGCCTCCTTGGCTCCGCGCCGGCTGCTGTACTTGGCGTAGGCAAAGCCCCGGTTAAGCCCACTGAAAGTCATCATGAGGCGGAACTCGTAGAGCCTTCCCACGCTCTGGAAGAGCGGGATCAACACGTTCTCGTACATGTCCTGCGGCAGCTTCCCGATGAACACCTCTGTGCCGGCCGGCGGGGGGTCGCCCACCCAGCCTGCAGGCACACAGTGACACAGTGACACGCCAGCCCTCCAGGATCACCCCATCCCGCCCCATCCTGCCCTCCGGCAGCTGGTGAGCGAGGCCCACCCGGCCCCACGTGCTGCGCTCCCAGGGCAGCCCGGCGCTGAGGTGCGCTTCTCACGTACCTGGGGGGGGGCCACCGTATCGCCTCTGCCCGTTGATCTGCACCAGGTCAGTGCAGGTTTCTTTCGCCCAGGCGAGCAGGGCCATCTTATTGGTCTGGTTGATACTGTTGGTCCACGTCTGAGGAGGGAGATGACATTGGTGCTTGTCTGGGCAAAGTTTCCAACCTCCCAGCTGGAGGCATCCCAACTCCACAAAGCAACTGCAAGGCCTAGCACCAGCCAGCATGTGGAGGAACAAATGCTGAACCCCTCTGCCCTCAGGAAACCTGAGGAGCCTCTCAACACAGAATCACCTCGGTTGGAAAAGCCCTTGAAGCTCCTCCAGCCCAACCATGAACCTCACCCTGACCGTTCTCAACTTCACCAGATCCCTCAGCGCTGGGTCAACCCGACTCTTCAACCCCTCCAGGGATGGGGACTCCCCCCCTGCCCTGGGCAGCCCATTCCAACGCCCAACAACCCCTTCTACAAAGAAATCCTTCCTAAGAGCCAGTCTGACCCTGCCCTGGCGCAGCTTGAGGCCATTCCCTCTTGGCCTGCCGCTGGTTCCTTGGGTCAAGAGACTCATCCCCCCTCTCTGCACCCTCCTTTCAGGGAGTTGTAGAGGGCCATGAGGTCTCCCCTCAGCCTCCTCTTCTCCAGGCTAAACAACTCCACCTGCACACCCAAAGCCCTACCCTGCCCACTCTCCAAGCCTGCTCCACATGACTAACTCCAGCAACTCTAGTAGAGCATAAGGACACCAACAGCTCCCCTGTGGATGCCTGCAAGGGTTTTGAAAGACACTGGTGCTGCAAGAGGGGGCTGGAGCACAGAGAGCCACCACCTTGGGGTGGCTGGTCACATCACGAGATCCCAGGCAGGCTGGGACCCCAAAACACCCAACTCGCTTCTACCAGCATCTCCTCAGGCTTCTGAGGACATAAAGAGGATCTGAAGACACCATCCATGTGGCAGTACCATCAGGTTTTAACTCATTCAGTATTGTGAAGTCTCATTAGGGCCTCTGAAACCGTACACTGAGTGGGACTAACCCCAGCTCAGGCTGAACAGTTTGGCTGCAGCTCCACCTCGTCCATCTCCAGGTGCATCACCATGAGGTGGCACCTTTCCATCTCCAAGAGGGTTTATCTTTCCTGAAGACCAGAAAACACCTTTGGATGATGGTGGGGACCCATAAAGAGGAAATCTCTGCTGAGAGGGTGCAGACAGACCAGCCACGCACACCACAAAGGCTCCTGCCATGGCTCTGCAGCTCCCAGGGCTGGGGGTGGTGCAGCTCCCGGTACGGGGGGGTGCGGGGAGGGGCCGGGGCTCTTGGGGGACGCAGGACCCGGCTCTTCCCCAGCGGAGCCCAGCTAAGCCCGCCGCCCCCGCCGATTCGGTGCTACCGGGGCTCATCCACATCCCCACGGCCTCCACGGGGCACCGGGGCCGCCGGCCCCAGCTCACGGCGGGGGGACGGGGTGGGATGGGGGTGGCTCCCGGGCGAGGATGGGACCGGGCTGGGGACCGGCGCCGGCCGCCGGTGCGCTCCGCGACGGGGCAACGCACCGAGACGGGTCTCGGGGGCCCCTGTCCCCGCCCGACGGCCCCAGGGGCTCCCCGAGAGACCCCCCCCCCGAGTCCACCCCCCACGCGAGGTGAGCCGTGCCCCGCACCGGCCCTCCCCCGCGCCCCCGGCAGCGCCGGGCCGCCCCCCGACGGCGCCCACCTCCGCCTCCATCGCCGCCGCCGCTCCTCCTGCCCGCCCGGGCCGGGCTCTGGAAGGTTCCAGCTCCGCCCATCGCGGCCGCTCCGCCCCGGGCGGGGCAGCGGGGACCCGCCGGCAGAGCCCGCCCCAGCGCTCCGCTCCCACGCCAGAAAGCCGTGGGTTTAAAAAAAACCCAAACAAACCGACCTGGTTTGGGGCACGAAGCTGGGCGCGATGCGGAGAAACATCCCCGTGACATTTAAAAACCAGCTCGGGTGAGCAAACCCCTGCCCCGAGCGGAAAGGAGGGACAGGAGTCACGGGAGCGGGGGAGACAGATTTATTGTGTTTCTGGGAGCTGCGCCTTTACATTTTGCTTGGGATAAGGTCACCTCCCTGCAGCCAGAGCAGGGAGACGGGGCGGGATGGTTATTCAAAGCGACAGGAACAAGAAGCTGCAGCCAAGACCCCGGGGTCTGCTGACAGCTCAGGGCTGCGTGTGTCACGGCAGGGACAGCACAGCCACTTGCAAAACGTCTTGACTGCGACATACTCGAAGGCCAGGGCATGTCGTAGGAGTCAGGGCAGCCTCTCTGCTCCCGCCGGGAAAGGGAGGGCATAAGACAAGAATAAATACAGCTTTCAAAGGCTCCCCCCGACCCCGCACCCGCTGCTACGTGACCCACCAAAGGCATTTACGGGAGGAAATCTGTCAGCCAGAATCCAGTGAACGAGGAGACATGTCCGGAAGGGGGTTAAGGCCGGCTCGTTCGCATCCTGATCTCCTCAACCAGGCTCTCCCTGCGAACGTTGACCTACACAAGAGGAGCACAAAGCTGCTTCAATACAAGACAAGCAACTTGACATATCGTGACCTTCTCTAGTCCCAGAGGGATGGCCCGCACCGCATTCACCCTGTGTCTTGGGAGATCACACCATGCTGCTGTCACCAGTCCCTCTACGGGGATCCAGGGGGCTGCAGCACATGCGGAGCTGAACCTGTGAGAGCAAGCACCTGCCTGCAACCCTGCCGAGCCCTCTCCTGCCCAATGATCACGAGAGCGATGCTCTTCCCACTCTTTCCTACCGGTTCCAAAACCAGTGCACAGATCAGCACTGGTCCCACTCATTGCAAGGGGGCACCACCAGGACCTTCTGCAACCGTCCCGCAGCCTGGATGGGAAGCGCAAGCAGCCACAGGGCCACCGCATCGCTCCTCCGTGTGCCAGGCTCCTGAACTGAGCAACACCTGGGAGTTCAAGGTCACCGGCTGGGAAGCTCTCCAGAGCTGGAGACAAGTGCTCCAGGAAACTGCAGGGGGCAAGGAACTGGAACATGAGGTGTTAGAAGAGTCCCTGGAGAGACCACTGCTTGAAAAGATCTAATGAGGAAGCCAATAAAATCCTGAGACCCTGTGGTAGGGGGCTTGGTGGCAAACTGAGACCAGGGCACACGCTCCACAGCAAGTCAAGACAGGCTGAGGAAACTCATCTCACCCAGTCTCCAAAAACGGACCCACAAGGCCACCAGCCTCAGTCCACAGGTCTCACCTCGAGTCTGCCAGCCCTGGCTCACGCCTCTCTGCCTACTGCGTGTGGGGAGCCTTCCCCTCACCACACCTCCTGCGTTAAGCAGCTTTGTTAAGCCTTGGAGGCTTTTCACATGGGGTGGAAGTGCCTTACTCCTCTGATCTCCCCTTTGGGCACTACACTCAAAACACGGGCCAGCAAAGCCACCTTGCCATGTACAGCCCGACGGCAGCGCTGCAGCGCAGGGTACGCTGGGTCTGGAGGGCTGGCCTGAGCTGGGACGAAGGGTGAAGTAGCCAATCCCCCTCACGCCGAGCTACCACAGGCCTCACCTCTTCCCTGGTTGCCACGACCCGCAGCTTGACAACTCCATCCTTGAGCTCCTGCTCACCCACAATGGCAACAAGCGGGATGCCCGTGTCCTCGCAGTACTGCAGCTGACTCAGCAGCTTGGGGTTCTTCTTGTACAGCACTTCTGCCTGGAAGAGAAACAGAGCACACCACCATGGATCAGCACTGGCCTGCTTCTCTGCACCCCCTCAACCAGGTGTTGCTGGGCCAGTCTGCTAATTGCTGTCTGGTGAGTGTGGGGGTGTCAGGAGAAGATGGGCTAATGGAGAAGGCTGAGCATTACAGCTAACAAGTAACACAGCACAGCTCACAGGTACAAGACACTGCGTACCCTGGGAAAGCACCAGGTCATTAGCTGCAGTCTGTGTCAGACCAGGGCTCAGTATCAGCACTAGCGTGGCCAGCAGGGACAGGGAAGGGATCTTACCCCTGTGCTTGGCACTGGTGAAGCCGCCCCTCAATGAGTGGGTTCAGTTTTGGGCCCCTCACTCCAAACAGGCCATTGAATGACTCGAGCGTGTCCAGAGAAGGGCAATGGAGCTGGTGCAGGGTCTGGAGCACAGGTCTGATGGGGAGCGGCTGAGGGAACTGGGAGGGTTTAGTCTGGAGAAGAGGAGGCTGAGAGGAGACCTCATGGCCCTCTCCAACTCCCTGAAAGGAGGGTGCAGAGAGGGGGGATGAGTCTCTTGACCCAAGGAACAAGCGCCAGGACAAGAGGGAATGGCCTCAAGCTGCGCCAGGGCAGGGTCAGACTGGCTCTTAGGAAGGATTTCTTTGCAGAAGGGGTTGTTGGGCGTTGGAATGGGCTGCCCAGGGCAGGGGGGGAGTCCCCATCCCTGGAGGGGTTGAAGAGTCGGGTTGACCCAGCGCTGAGGGATCTGGTGGAGTTGGGAACGGTCAGTGTGAGGTTCATGGTTGGACTGGAGGAGCTTCAAAGGCTTTTCCAGCCTAGATGATTCTGTGACACCTGTGGTGTCCCAACAGGGTCAGGAGCCCAGCAGAGCACCCAGGTGTTCTCCTCCACTCAGCCATCAAGGGAGCCTGCCTGCAGCAAGCAGGGAGCAGGGCCCTGCCACACAGCTTGCCTTCGGCCTGCAGAAAACAGCCCAGGTTCCTCCCTGGCCCCACTCTCCCCTCCTTGCAAGGTTCTGCATTTTTTTTGCTTTTTGTTGAAAGCAGCGTGGTATCCCAGCTGCCACGCAGCAGGGGCTGGAGTGTGGCCTGCTTTGGGAATCTGTCCTGAGGTAACAGACACAGAGCAGCCCCTGCAGTGTTACAGGGCTAACCCAGTTGTGCTGCCCTGCCCTTCCTGGAGAACACCTGATTCAAGACACCGAGAAGGCAAACTCCATTCAGCAAGGCAGTCTGCTGCCCACCTCCTCCCTATGACTCCTCCTTCCCAAAGCAAAGCCAGATCTGGTCCATTCCTGGCACAGAGAGCGGACCAGGCAGCTCCTGACTTTGCCATCACCTGGTCATACCTTTATTCCAGCATCCCACAGCTCGGAGATGAGTTTCAGCCGCTCTTCAAGGAGCTTCTTTTGAGCAGAGGCCACCAGCACCTGTGTCTCTGTTGTCCTGATCTTTTCTTCAGAGGCCTAGAGAGAGGACAAGACTCAAAGGATGTCATGGACATACAGAGATATCCGAGACCCTATGGGCAGGATGGGTCACCAGCCCAGGCCCATCAATTTAGCAAAGAGGATCAGGCTCAGTGGGGTGAACAGCATAAACTCAGGAGAGTCAGGGAGGCCTCAGAGACCCCATCCTGGAGCAGAATCTCATCTTCTGTGGTTGTTCCATGATGGGGGCATAACACAGCCTCCCTCCTGTGCTGCAGGTGTGAGCAGACTATTCCTCCTCACCCAAGAAACTAGAGACTGAGACTAGAGACACACCTCTAGAGACTATTCCTCCACACCCAAGGGCCTCCCAGAGATCTGCTCCGAGCAGCTCAGGAGCAGCAATCCCAGTAGAAGCTGGACAGAAGCAGCTGCCAGTTCTACAGCTGAGCTGGTAACTATGGGTTAGATTAACAGCAGCAAGCTGAGATGCTCCAGTGCTGTCAGGAGCTCCCATAACTGATGCTGGATACTCAAAGTGGCATTTTCCTGCTGCTGCTTTTGCTGCAGGGAGAAGCCTTTAAAAGGTCACCTGCAGAGGAACAAACCTGGCCAAGACTGAGGGTGGTGGGGGAAGAATTCAGCTTCCACTTAGAAATCCCGGTTGTGTCTGGCTGCCAATAGAGAACTCCCCACAACAGGCCTCTGGGGGAGGAAAATGTGTGGCAGTGTTTTGGGAGCCTACAAAGACCTGTTTAACACCCATTAAATGGGACAGAGGACAATACATTGGTACAGCAACTCTGAGAAGGAGGGAATTAAAAAAAAAAAAGGTATCTGGGAAACCCAGAGAGGCACTGTGCTCCCTGCCCCGGGGTGTCTGATCCCTGCCTGGTCTCTGTAGTGCCTTGGGCAGGACAAGCAGACGTGTGAGGCTGCTGTCTCCCACAGCCCTGCAGAGCAGAGCTGCCCTGCCAAGGAGGATGCAGGGTCATGCGGATGCCTAATGCAGTGGGGAACACTAAGGCACCTGACCCAGGTACCTGGTACTGCTGAGGATTAAAGTGCCCCCTCCTGCTGCAGCTGAACAAGCCATGTCTGAGGGCTGGTGGAAAAGGGGTCTTGTCTCCCGTGGGAGCCCCAGAGAAGATCTCACAAGCAAGAGAAAATTGGAGTTTGTGGCCTGGTTTTAACTCCTGCTGTAGAGCACAGTAAAGGCCTGGCTGGCTTCTCCATCAAAGACTGCAGCAAGGAAGACTCACTTCAGCATCTGCTGGACTGGGTGTACACGGGGAAGATGTAAATCCTTGCTCTTTCTCCATGCTTAGTTGAGCACCACAGGCAACACCTACCTCCACTCTCTGCTCTAGGATGGAGAAGATCCGCTCGATCCCAATGCTGACCCCCACACAGGGCACCTTCCGTCCCTTGGGATCAAACATCCCCACCAGCCCGTCGTAGCGACCACCTCCAGCCACGCTCCCCACGCTGACGGGCTCCTCCACATGGTCGTTCTCCTGCTGCAGCAGGACAGCCTCGTAGATGACCCCCGTGTAATAGTCCAGCCCCCGCGCCAGGCTCAAGTCGAAAGAGACCTGTAGGACACAAGGGAAGGCCCGTCGCTGGGCGCACTCGGGGGGCCCAGGCCGCCCGGTCACAAGGGCAGCACCCCCTCCTGCCTCTGCCCCTCCTCACCTTCCCCGTGATGCCAAACAGGGTGAGGTACTCAAACAGCAGCTTCATGTCCCCCAGCCCCTCCTTGGCCAGCTTGTTCTGGGACAGCTTTGGGTCCTGGAGAAGCCGCTCAATCAGGTCCAGGCCACCTGTAGGAACGAGCCAGGCCTCGGGTCTGCCACTGCAGCAGCCCCCGCCACAACGGGCCCGGCCAGCCGTGTGTGCTGCCCTGTGCCCCTCCGTCACCGGCCCTCCCGGCCTGGCCTGGAGGACCAAGGCCAAGGGCTCGAGCCCGCGGTGCTCACCGTGGAGCTGGACGTACTCCCCGATGCGATCCGCAGCCTCAGGAGAGAGCCCCTTCTCTCCTACCATCTCGCTCCTCACTTCTTCCCACGGCATCTGCGAGGGGATAGAAGAACATCAGCCACTGCCCCAGGGACGTGGTCTCTCCTGGGGAAGGGCTCTGGTGGTCCTGCTCAATACAGATGAACAGACATATCTGCCCTCAACAGATCTTTACATGGCAGAACCCCAGCAGTGCCAGCATGGTGAAGAGGTGCAGGAGAGAAGCAGCAGATCAGATGCTGTCAGAGCATGGTCATGGGGTCATAACTCCATTTCTTGTACCTCTGCAGAGTCTGTTTGTATCCCAACCCTGCAGTCAGCAAAGCTGCCCAAAAACTTGAAGCCCCAGGACAATTACTTTGGTTTTGATCTCTGGCCAGAATCAAGCATCAGTACTTTAAAAGCACCAAGTTTGAGAGATGTCTTGCTGCCATGGTTTCCCTGGTTAGGTACTTAGTCATAAACACCACTCAAGAAGGCGTTGCTGGTCATGCCTACCACCTGGAAAGGTGTGAGGAGATGGCTGGGTGATGCAAAAACCCAATGTAGGCAGAATATGCTGTTTTCCCACTGGTCAGGGGGTCAAAGAGAACAGAGTCTTGATCACATCCAGCTGCACTGAGATAAATCACAGCATTTCAGTATGACAACAAGGAAACTATCCCATTCTAAGAAAGCCCAGTCCTCCCTTCCTATTACTTTTCCATGCATATGCAGCCCCAAAACCTGCACTCTGGTCATGCCTTTGCAATAGATCTCACTGCTAATAGGACTTTAAGCAAGCTTTCCTCTAGTTAACTTCATCTGACCATCAGACAAGGCCTCCAGAGGAAAAACAGTTCATTCTTGAACAAAGCAACATGAGTAATTGAGACGAGACACGAGGCCACTTCGTTTAGCAGCGTTTCACAGGAAGGTTAGGATCACTCCTTTAAGCAGTCAGCTGACAGTGTCCCCCACATGACTCTGAACACACACAGAAATTCACCTCCAAATTCTACTTTGGATCCCAAGCCAAGAAAACTGAGTTTTTAGATTGCACTTCATTTTAAGGTTCCTCTTCCTTAGCTATTAGTGGAGGGCTGTATACACATTTATAGACTGATCTCCAGCATCTTTATATCTGACTAGGGCATACAGTCAAGGCAATCAGCTGCAAATAAAAAGCTGTATGTACACTGGAACCCTTCCCTCCTCCCAAAGGGCCACATAACGGCCTGAATCCCTTAAAGACTGTCACAACAGCCAGTGCTCTTGAGGCAGCTTGCTGAGCACAAACTTCCTGCCTTGTGTCCTCCAGGAGCAGCTGTTCTGTGTCACACCAAGCCTGAGCAAGTCATACAAGAGCGATGTCTACACAAAGTGTGTTTAATAGAAGTACCTGTGCTACAGGCCCAAATCAGCAGAGGTGTGAGTGAAGTGACCAGGAGATGTGGGGTGGGCTACCACCACCTCACAGCACCGGGAAGAGAGATTGTGGCACTGAGTAGCATGTTGTCCCTTGTCACTGTGTCCGCCCTGCTAGAATGCTGCACAGTCCAGGCCAGCCCCAAGGAGCTCTGTTTCTAGCAAAACATGCCTGCACTGACGGCAGCCACAGATGAGTGTGAAGACACGCTGTGGGGGCACACAGTGCAGCGCAACACCAAACACACCAGCCCTTCCCTGCCCAGGAGGCAGGAAGGTGCTGCTGGATTATTTTTCAGGTCTGTGTTTCTGATCTCTCACTCCTTCTCACTCCAAATCCTTTTCTCTGCTTCCAGGTAAAATATAGAAACCTCGTCCGTGCACGTCCACCTCACTTTTTCTTGCTGCTCCTCGCTACCTGAGGGTCCAACAAACAGCCAGAGGCACACACTGTCCAGTGGAGCCCTGATCATACTGAAACAGCCTGGCCAGCAACACACAGACGCTGCAGACTCGGTGTCCTCATCAGGGATGCCAGACATCCCATCGCCAACCAAGAACAGCACCAGCTTGCAGGACAGTAATAGGGTCCTGGACAGCACAGCAACTCTGGCAGCCTGCTCTCCTGTGGATTTACGTTTAACTTGGCCCTGTCACCTGCAGGCTCACTGCTTACAGACTATGGCTACAGACTGTCACTTGTGACTGCACTTCTCTACTCCTGCATTACCACAGAGATTTACCATTTATGTCACATCTGCCTTGCAGCTGAGGTCTGAGATTTTAGTAAAGGTTGGACCAGATAATCTTTCGAGATCCCTTCCAATCTGGGCTGTTCTATGATTCCAGGACACAACTGTGATTCCTCACACAACCCAGCTGAACCTGATACATTTGAAAAGGCTTTTCAATGCCCTGGCCCAGTCTGGGGGCGGGTTTTCTTGATCCTGGTTCATAAGCAGCAGCACCTTAAGAAGGCCAACATTTGAGATGCTGAACCTTCCATGTGAAGAGCGTTTTTCCCTTCATCCTTTCCATTTGTCAAGACCTCATGGGATACTGGAGAAGAAAGCATAGGATCCAGTTTTCCTATGTGACTCTGTGCCCTGCATGCCTTCTCTCCAGAGAAAGCGGGGAACAAGAACAACTCGATGTTTATCAGAATTTTGCAGCCAGTTCACATGGACCATGGTAAGAGCAGCCCAGAGGGACAGAGACTCACTGAAACTCCAGCAGCGGCAGTTGCAGCCCAGGGCTCCAGCCCGTACCTTATCCAGTTTGTCAACAGTGGAGCAGATCGTTCGGAACTTGCTGTCTGGGACACCACAAACTGCAAACATCCCATCAAGGATGCGCCGATCGTTGACCTGGGGGAGAGGCAGCAAGTCATTAACTATGAACTCAAACATATGCTTCAGCTGTGGCCAGTTTCTCTCCTCTCTAGTTTTAAGCATGGAAGAAAAACTAGCAGATGTCTGCCACGATTTTTTGCTGTTTGCAATTTCTGTCTCTTCCCCATTCCCGGGGAGCTAAGCTGCCTCTCTGCTCACAGCAGGCCAGCTAGCACAACTGACTCCTCCCAAGCCTGGGCAGAGCTATCACATTCTCCTAGAGCCACACAGAGAAGAAAAATCAATGGGGTCTATAAGTCCTCTCATGTGGACACATAAAAACAGCTCAGGAACAGACCGTGGACTAAGGAGATTAATTCAGTGTACTACCCTGCTCTCAGTGTAAGAACAAAGGGACATCTGATTATGTTAAAACCTAAGGAATTTTTTTCTTTTGATAGTATAGTGAATTCCATAGTTTAACTATGCTCTGTAACAGTATGTAATTGAGGCCAAAGGCTCAGCTGGATTCAGAATTTCCATAGGCAGAACATCTACAATTAAATTAGACAGAAACAAAGGCCGTTGATCCTCCAGCATCAACAGGAACCAGACAGTGGCTCATGGAAGACAAGAATAACCGCAGGCAGGTTATTTTGCTGTTCCCCATTGCAGGGATGCCTTCTCATCCTCAAAGGCATCCGCTTTAACCCCTGCCCAGACACACAGTAGCTGGACAGGCAGTTCCTGTGCACCACTCTTCAGCTCATCCCAGACAGGTTCAAGGGCAGGTAACTGCCCCCCTACCCAGTGGGGGCTGCGCATAGGAGCACAACGCCCAGCCCGCACTGCTCACCTCCCCTGCAGAGCCCAGCCACAACCCAGCTTCGGGTCCCTCTCAGAGATCCCACCACTCTACTGCACATCACACACTCCTACCTATCTCTCTCCTGCTGCTCTACACCCTTTCCCGTCCTGTCTGACCTGCACACCCAGCACCATTCGCTGCCACACCAAGATAACAGAGGTGTTTCGAAGCAAACAGCAAGCTCAACCTACTAGAGCGCACGGCTCTTCTGGAAGAGGCCTCAGCCCCAGAAAGGACTTGGTGGGAAGGCAGGAGTCTGCAGAGAACATGGTGCACACACCTAGCTGATGTCCCTACGAAGGGGACACTGGGAGTGGGGACAAGGGCAGGGATCCTGGGCAGAGCCTGTGTTTTACTGTAGGAAGTGAATGTGACAGTCACCTCGTTAGTTGGCTGCTGGATGTTTTGCAGGGGAATGTGGTTAGTGCTGGAGAAAACTCTGCTAACTGCAGCCTCAGGAAACCTCCTTGCATTCCCAGCTACAGGCAAGTCTGAGCTGAGGTCCAGCCTTTTAGCTTCTACACCATGAGGAGGCAGAGGCAGGATGAACTTCTGGATCAGGCCTCAGTGGGCGTTAGAGTGGGAACAGGTGCTGCTACATAAAACCACCGGAACAGTGACCACTGCTTCCCACCATGGCACAGAGAAACCTGCCTGGTCTCACCTTAATGAGGAAGTCCCCGAGCTGCAGGTCACTCAGGATCTCGTGCACGATCTTCAGGCACTCGGCGTCAGGAATCATTGGGTCAAACTGGCCAGCGATGTCAAAATCCTGGGGCACAGGAAAAAGCAGTGAGCAATTCAGCACGCTAGTGTGGCTGCAGCAACACAGCTTCAACTCTGCTGTTAACAGCAGTTTGTTTACAAAAAGTAACAGAAATGGGATATAAGGGAGCAGTAGCCCTCGCCAAAAGGATCCAGAAGGGACAGGATGTGGGTTATGACCCTCTTTCATCAAACATCAGTGCTCTTGTGTCCACTGTGCTGCAGAGAGTTTGTATACTATGTTGTGGCCAGTGCAGACAGTTTGTGAGAAGCCATTCTGCTTCCCTCTGCTTTCTGCTTCTGGAGGTGTGTGACCTGCTCCCTGCCTCTGACACAGCAGTTTACTGTGTGATACCCTTTGAAACAGCGATCCTTGAAAAACAACAAAAAGGAGACATCAGAGCAATCATCAGCAGTAAATAAATAGAACAAAGGAACCAGGAAGGGGAGAGGAAAGCTACTTATTATGTGGTATGACCTAAATGTCAGATGTTTGCCTTGATTCTTAGGATGCCAATCAAGTTAATGATCAGGGAAGATGATAAAAGAAGCAATCTCAACTGAGGCAAAACCAAAGTTTCAACTGCCAATACCGAAAAAGAAATCAGAAAGCCTGAGTGGTCTCCACTAGAGATTACCAGATGAACTAGCACGTAGAGCTAAAGCCCGGCAGCAAGATGTTTTAGTAGGCTGGTGCCCCATGATTGGAAAATAGCAAAGACAACATCAGTGTTCTGAAATAAAACACAGAAGCAACAAGAGACCTATTATCTGACTCCCATTTATGAATCCCCAAAGGCAAAGTCTTCAGTGAGATTTTGAGTACAGGAATAATTTTAATTAAGTGGGTAAATTTCAACATGACATCACCAAGCTTCCAAAATAAATTGGGGCAATGGAGGAGAAAAGAGATGAGATCACATCAGTTAATCCCCAGTTAGCTAAGTGCAGGAAAGGCTGATGCAATCCCTGTAGAAGTTAGGCAAA
Source organism: Strix uralensis (assembly GCF_047716275.1). Classification (NCBI taxonomy): domain Eukaryota; kingdom Metazoa; phylum Chordata; class Aves; order Strigiformes; family Strigidae; genus Strix; species Strix uralensis. The sequence goes on from NC_133985.1 coordinate 3,001,390, forward strand.
GTCTGGTAGTGAGGAAAGTGCCACTGCCACTGTATGTGGCACAGGTGAAACGTCACTGAAAAAAAACCCAACCAAGGATTGGTGAATTGTATTTAAGAAAAGATGCAGAAAAAGATGTAAGGCTGAGCAAAGAAGCAAAGCATCTCCAGGGAGAAAAGGTAACAGAGCTTGATTTACGTGGCCTAAGGAAGGGAAGATTTCTCTAAACATTTCCCAAATGTTTATCTGGGAAAGGGGAAGAATCCATATCACGCGATGACAGCCACCATTTAAAGAGCTGCACTGGCACAAGGGGAAATAAGTTTAGCCTGGATGTTAGAAGACTATTTCTAGCTATCCTAGGAGTGGGATCTTGGAACAGTCTTTCAGATGAGACAGCAGGCAAAGACCCCAAGTTGTCTGGAAATGGGAATTCAGCAAGCTGCAGCTGGAAAGTATTCACAGGGGGTGCACGAACAGGAATATTCTTAAACAGGAATTTGTTTGCAATGAGGCCCTGGGGACTGTGTTAGTACAGCGGAACAAAGCCATTCCTTGGGGCTACCACACTCGTCTGAGAAAGCCATAAAGGAAATTGCTTTCTTACCTGTTCTGTAATTTGTCCTCTGGGTTTTTCCCTTCCTTTGAAACAAAGATTGACTAAGCTGAGGACAGAAGTAGCGTATGCTACAGCTGAGTTGCTTGCCTGGTTCGTGTGTCCTGCTAACACACCCACGAGTTCAACTGTTGCCAGATTTGGGATCAGGAGATTCTTCCCCTCCACCAGGCTGGCAAGCACTGTGGGATGGAGCAAGGAGATGCCCTCCTTCACAGTACAAAGCAGGCCAGATACCTGGGGGCTGTATTACAAAGCTCTCTGACACACGAGCACGCTGTGTCACAGCCATCGTCCTCACTCTCCCATTCTCAAGCTGTTTTTCACACCCACAAGGGCACGCTAAGGAGATCATTAGTGGATTGACCAGAGCTTTCCACAGCCACAGGGAAGGCTGCTGCAGGGTAACTCAGCCTTTGGTTCTACATTTTTACGGTGCTACATCCCCACAAGTGCTGCCCAGCCTCACTCAGCAGCACCCCTGTCAATGGCCAAACTCACACACTGGTAGAACTCCCTGTAGCGGCCCCTGGTCATGGCCGGGTTGTCCCGCCTGTACACCTTAGCGATGTGATAGCGCTTGATGTTGGTGATCTTGTTCATCGCCAAATAGCGAGCAAAAGGCACCTGAGAGGGTAGGGTTAAGGATGGGAACAGGGAGGGATGACCCCACCCAGTTATCAGTTGCAGGCAGCGCTGAGGCCTCACTATCTCCCCAACACCCAGCACAGTGTGGCGTACGCCCATGGGGCGAAGCAACTGCTAAGAGATGCTGGACTTGCCACAGCTCCCCAAGGTCTTCACAACTGTCCAAGACATGACTCACACGTGCTGCCAGTAAGTGTCCCTGCAGGCATGTTCCAGCACCACCTTAGGTTGGATCTCAGTCTCATGCGGGCTGTGTTCCGCAGCAGCCTAGACTGGGTACCCTGCTGCAGGAGAAATCCCACTCAGTACAGATCTTCCTTACCTCCACCTACGAGCGTTACTTTGCCAAACAAAAGCAATGTATGGTTAATAACTGAACAAGGGTTCTGCACCCGCTGAACCACACTGCCTGCTCACACTCTCCCTGTGGGTACGGGGTCAGAGCCAAGAGACTGTCCTCCCCTCTCTGGGCAGCACTGCCCCAAAAGCAGGGCAGCAGAGGTGACAAGACCCCGCAGCACTGGCTGTGGCAGGATACTGTCAGGTCGTAGCGCAGGGACAGCAGCTCTCCTCCTTGATCTTTCAGATCATAGATGAGCTTCGAGTCTTCACCGTATTTCCCCGTCAGTGTCTCCTACAAGAAAAGGACACAGGAACAAACAGCATCTTCAGTGAGAGGGGATCAGCCCTAGAACACACAGAAAACAAGGAGAGAAAGGGAGGACACCTAGGAGATGGAAGAATAAAACTCAACCCTCAACACATCGCAAGCTTTCAACTACAGGATCCTCATCAGCTCAGCCAAGTCGCTGTGTCCTCGCTCACCTTCAGCTCAAACACCGGCGTGTCAATGACTTCCGCTCCGTGGCGCTTGAAGCAGGTGATGATCGCGTTGAAGACTCTCTCACGAATGGCCATTTGCTTGGGGCTGTAGTCCCGCGTGCCCTGGGGTGAGGTAGGGAAAGAAGAGCACAGGAGACGTTGGGTTAGAAGCATGCAGTGGAGACAGATGCGAGAGGCAATGTGAAGAAGCTACCACACTGCTAACAAAACCAGAGAGATCAGGTCCAGACACCAGATATTGGGCAGGGTGGTAAAACATAGCACCAAAAAACACTAGAAAACATCAGGACACTGCTCAGACACAATCTGCCATGGTCTGCAGAGCTAAATCTAAGTCAGGAGTTTCACGATGCAGGAAACAAAGGAGTGAACACAGATCCAACAGTCAGAGAGTTCAGTGCATTCGAGCACAACAGCGCAGCTAGGATCTGTCCACAGCTCCGATTCAGACGTATTAGCCAAACCCCTGCACAATGAGCCACCCTGAGAGGTGGAATCAGAGGACAGGCACGCTTTGAAGCCGTGGAACAACCAGCAGCTCTACAATTTCCAAACACACACACAGAAAAATGATCTTTTCAAAGTGCAATACCTGTGAAGTGCCCATCTACTGCTCGCTGGGTTCTGCTCCCTTTTAATTTCTTTGCTGTTAAGAGTCACTGAATTATTTGGATGACCTAGGCTCTCAGCAACACATAAATCACTGTTAATTAACTAGACCTCCCACTTTCACTTTCTAGGGACTGGCAGTTAGGCAGGTGAAGCAGAGCAGGCACTTTGTAACACCCCACCTGCAGGTCGCCCAGCGAAGAGCATCTTTCAGCAGTACAGTGACGTGGCTGAAAGGCTGGAAACCCAAGCTGTGTTTCCCTAGCACTCCCAGAGCTGCAAAATCCTCTCTCCCCATCTTTAAACAGTGAAATACCCTTCCACTTTCCAGGTCTCACACCACAATTACATTTACCAAAACATACAATAAAGGAAATGGACAAGGGCGGCAGTTTTGAGACATTTCCTAAGTCAGTAGCATTAACATAAACTGTTTTATTTGTGAGCAACATTCACAACTGTTTCCCTGCCACAGCATGGAAGTGCAGTTGATCTCTGATCAGCTGCTAGTGATGAAACATTCAGGTTACACAAAATTTCAGCATAAATTGCATTATTGACACTATTCTCAGGGGTCTGGAGACTGAAAAACTACCCCTGAAGGAAGGGTCCTTCTGCAAGAGGACACACAAATGTCAGCAGCTAGCCAGACCGGCTCAGTGAACAGGATTACCCACCCCCACAGACTAAGGCAAGATCAAAAGCCATTGAGACCTTTCTTGCCCCCCACATTTCAACATGTGCTGAGCGTCCCTGGCAAATGCTGCCTGGGTTTCTTTGGCTGGCTTATGCTTTGCAGCTTCCCCCCAATGACCCTCGCACCAGCAGAGCTGCAGTTCACAGCACTCCCACCTACCACACGCAGCTTCATCCACTCTGTCCAGGTTAACAGGGAACAGGACCAGCCTGAGCATCCCTGATCCATGAGAGCCAATATCTGCAGGTACTAGTGAGGTTGGTGCTACAAGAGCTGAAGAGTCCTAACTCTAAACTCATCAAGGCAATGCAAGTCATGACTTTACTTCAAATAGTGCCATCCAAGCGGATATGAGACCTCTCACACTGGGCAGCCACAATAAAGCTTGACCAAAAGGGAATTTAATTTCCTGACCACGCCAGCTAGGGGTTGGCTTGTCACGGAAGCACCAGAAAGTCTTCAATTTAGTAGTGCTAATTTAGATGCTGTCAGGGATATTTTCACCCCTCTCTCCCCTACTGCTAAAAGGGAAAAAGAAATGAGAACAAAGGCAGTCAAGTCCGTGCTGAGATGTTGCACACAGAGGTGCGTGGGGGGCGCTGTGTGCGTGCACAGGAGCGGGTTGTGCGTGCAGAGAGGCGTGCGAGTGCGCGTGCTGGGGGAAGTTACCTTCGGGGTCTTAAGCACAAATTTGTGTTTCCCCTCATCTCCTCCCAGACGCGCCTTCATCTCCAGCAGTTTTGTCACCTCCTTTGCAATCTGGAGAGGGAACAAGGAGGGAGCTGGGGGTAAGCCCACCTGCCAGGCCCAGCCCACAGGCCTTCCCCAGTACCTTCGGCCTCAGCATTCCCAGTACACCCAGACTCCCCAACCTCAATACATCCACTATTCCCAGTCTCCCACAGTAACCAGAGGGGCACTCTCTGCTCCTACTGCAAGCACCCCAATCTCAGCATCCCCAGCACCCCCACCCTTCTCTGACTCCCACGGCCTCCATCACCCTCAACATCTGCCTCCCCACTCCCCACACCTCCCATCCTACCAGTCTCTGTACCACCCCCCAGCCCAGCATCACCAGCTCCTGCTCTATGTACCCCAGCACTGGCAGTCTCCAGCAGCATCCTCCCAACCCTAACACCCCCCAGCATCCTTCTCTCCAGTCTAACACCAGTACCACCAGTTCCCACTCCCCCTCTCCCCTGCATCCTCTCCCCAGGCACCTCAGCCCCTCTGCTCTCCAGCCCACACCAGTACTCCCATCCTCCCCAACACCCCTCTTCCCAATGCCACCACCCCTAGCCCAGCAACACCTACACCGGTACTCCCAGTTCCACACAGCACCCTCCCCCTAGGCCCAGCAACCCCAACCACACCTCAGTCACCTCAGCAGCCCTCTCTCCGGCCCAGTACCCCCAGTTCCCCCCGACACCCTCTTCCCCCCGCCAACACCCAGTGTCCCCCGCCCCTCTCCCCAGGCCAGCTCCTCCCCTCCCAGTCACACTAGTCTCCCAGCACCCCTCTCCCAGTCATACTGGTCCTCCCCCAGCAACCCCTTCCCAGCAACCCCCAAGCCCGCCCCTCCCCAGCCCCATACCCAAAGCCCCCCCAACCCCTTCCCAGCCCCTCGGGCAGGCGCCGGGACCAGCAGCACCTCGTCGGGATCGGCCTTGTCCTGCTTAAGCCGCCGCACCGCCTCGGCCTGCGCCCGCACCGCCGCCTCCTCCGCCATTGCCGGCCCGCGCCTGCGCGCTGCCGCCGCGCTACCGCGCCTGCGCGCTGCCGCAGGGCTGCACCTGCGCACTGGCGCGTGTTGCCATAGCAGCGGGGCTGCGTCTGCGCACTGCCGCTCCCGCGCGTTGCCATAGCAGCGGGGCTGCGCCTGCGCACTGCGGCGCCTCAGCGCGGCGCCCAGAGGAGCGTGGCGAGAGGGGCCGCCGTTGCGAAGCTCAAATAAATGCCCGAGAGGAAGGTTTTGTTTTTTTTTTTTTTAATATATAAAAATACAGAGTTCTTCCACGCTCGCCCCAGCCGGAGCCTGCCCGCAGAGCTGCGCCAGCCCCTTGTGTCCCTCCCCGAGGGGCACAGGCTCCCCTGCCAGCAGCCCCAAGCACGCCAGGCCCCAGCCCTGAGGCAAGAGCCCAGCTGCAGACTGGGACTGGCCCTTGCAGCCCCCTCAGAGGAGTGGGGGTGGCCTTCCCCTGCCACCCTCTCTATATCCTGAACAGATTGCCCTCCCACTCCGGAGCTCAGCCTGATCCTGCTTGAGCTGCACCTCATCCATCTGCCTGTGCCACCATCGTGACCGCCTGCAGTGGATGGAAATGGCTGTACAGTGACAGGGACTGCATTGTTAGGAACCCACAAGCTTGACCCATCCTTCCGAGCAGTGAACCAGAAGGTTAACCTGGCAGATTTGCTGTCCATAACTTAAAAACCACTTGCTCCTTGCCCTGTGCTGACACTGCCTTAGCCCGGGCAGCTGAGCCTCAGGCTAGCAGATGGTGAGCAGACTTCAGCGGGAAGTGAGTGGCTAAGGGCACTGGAGGATTCCAGTTGTACAGCAGCTCAGCCAAGCAGCTCTGGCCAGAAGAGTCCTAGGGCTCCAGCCTTCTTCTGATCTCATCGACAAGCTTTTCTCTTGGGATATCAACCTACAAAGCAAACAGAGGAGAAGAGGTAGCAGCACTGGAACCCTGAGCAGAGCACAGTTCGAACTGGCCCTAAGGACTTGCTGTCGATACCAACACAGTTTGTGACTAGTTTTCTGGAGCAGTCACCTGACAGATCTGTGCTACAGCTCCCCAAAGGAACAACATCACTGAGGGAAAACCCAGAGCCTTTCAGTAATCTCTAGATTTTGGAAGCACTTTTGAAACCTGGTGTAAAAAGGCATTCTCACCTCCTCTCTTGTTGCGACATCTCGCAGCTTGACAACTCCATCTGTCAGCTCTTGCTCTCCTACAATGGCAGCAAGGGGGATCCCCGTGTCCTCACAATACTGCAGCTGCTTCAGCAGTTTAGGATCCTTCTTGTACAGCATCTCTGCCTAGGGGGGAGTGGTGAATCATTAATGCAAACTTGCTCTGATGGATCTTGGAGTGAAACAGCCAGTACCAAAACCCCAGAGAAAACTCTGCCTCACTATTCCTGCAGCAAGCAGTTGCCTTTAGTGCTCTTGACTGTTCTTCTCTGTTTGCTAGATCTGAGACAGGCCCAGATCTTGAAGAGACACACAACTAATGGAGTTGGTCTTGCTGTGCTACAGCTCCCTTCAGGCTCTCCCTCCATCACCCATACCATTGCCAAGCCCAAGTCCCTACTTTACCTTGATCCCTGCATCCCACAGCTCGGAGATGAGCTTCAGTCTTGCAGCGATTAAGTGTTTATGAGGTGTGGCCACCAGCACTTGTGTCTCAGTCGTTCGAACTTTCTCCCCAGAAGCCTGCAGGGACAGACACGCTTGTGGCAGTGACTGGCTCTGAGGGAATCTGCAGCTTGCAACAGCTCATCTCACCTTACCTTCAGACCTTAACTTAGCTCCTCAAAACAAGTATACTTAAAAGCTAACCATCACTATTCAGGGGATGTTACTGAGCAAGCCTAACCTTCCAGAAGCAAAAAGAGTGCACAGATAAGATAACCTGGGCATGTTTGAGTCCCCCCAGAGAATCTGCATTGCAACACACTACTTAATCATGTGCTGCTGTTCTTGTGGGACCTTGGCCTTCCTCCTGGAGGGGACCTGGACAGCTTTCCAATGTCTCCTTTGATTCTTCAGGTACAAACACATTGCCTCAGCCTCACTTGTTATGAATTGCAAGCTCAGAACTAAATGCAGAGCGATGAATTTCCTCACAGGCTTTCCCAGGGTGCTCACTGCAGAGAGCAAGTGCCAGAGCTGTTACTGAATTCATCAACTCACAGTCCCCAAGACAGAAAACTTCACAGGCAAGAGACAAGAGCAAAGTGACTCGGGCACAAAGTCCAGAGCCAGGACCCATCTCTAACACTTCCCTGGCATCTGCTACAAAACACTGCCCTCAGCTGCCCCTGATGGGCTGCAGAAGAGAGCTCTGTCTTCTGCACATGGACATTCAGGCATGAGGAGCCACCCCCTCCCCCCAAAATACTTTCCCCTCAAATACCATGGACCTGTAGACCTCTGTAATAAATGATAGCTGGCTTCCTAGAACCCTTTCCCATGCACCACAGGCAACACCTACCTCCACTCTCTGCTCTAGGATGGAGAAGATCCGCTCGATCCCAATGCTGACCCCCACACAGGGCACCTTCCGTCCCTTGGGATCAAACATCCCCACCAGCCCGTCGTAGCGACCACCTCCAGCCACGCTCCCCACGCTGACGGGCTCCTCCACATGGTTGTTCTCCTGCTGCAGCAGGACAGCCTCGTAGATGACCCCCGTGTAATAGTCCAGCCCCCGCGCCAGGCTCAAGTCGAAAGAGACCTGTAGGACACAAGGGAAGGCCCGTCGCTGGGCGCACTCGGGGGGCCCAGGCCGCCCGGCCACGAGGGCAGCACCCCCTCCTGCCTCTGCCCCTCCTCACCTTCCCTGTGATGCCAAACAGGGTGAGGTACTCAAACAGCAGCTTCATGTCCCCCAGCCCCTCCTTGGCCAGCTTGTTCTGGGACAGCTTTGGGTCCTGGAGAAGCCGCTCAATCAGGTCCAGGCCACCTGTAGGAACGAGCCAGGCCTCGGGTCTGCCACTGCAGCAGCCCCCGCCACAACGGGCCTGGCCAGCCATGTGTGCTGCCCTGTGCCCCTCCGTCACCGGCCCTCCTGGCCTGGCCTGGAGGACCAAGGCCAAGGGCTCGAGCCCGCAGTGCTCACCGTGGAGCTGGACGTACTCCCCGATGCGATCCGCAGCCTCAGGAGAGAGCCCCTTCTCTCCTACCATCTCGCTCCTCACTTCTTCCCACGGCATCTGCAAGCAAAGAAAAGAACATCCGTTGCTGCAGGACATTCTGTCTCCACCAGCCCATGCATCCACAACACGTGCGGTAAGACAGCGGTCAGCAATCTCACTAATGATCCGCGTCTGTCTCACAGGAATTGTTAACAGAAACCGCTGCAAATGCCAGGCTGTATTCTTAACCATGCTCAGGAGATCCCCAGATCCTTTACAAACACTAACAACTTAGCTGTTGTGAACCTCTTTATGATGAGAACAGCCGTGAAGCTGCCCAGCCCAAGATATCCACCCCCCAGGACTGGAAGCAATCTCCCCACAAGCACAATGCTTACCTTGTCCAGCTTGTCCACGGTGGAACAAGTAGTTATGAACTTGCTCTCTGGGATGCCACAGACAGCGAACACACCGTTCAAAATCTGTCGATGATTGACCTGGGGGTGGGATAGGCATGCTTAGTTCAGGGGAGATCCCCTCGCTGCCATTTCTTCTTGCCCCAGCAGTGTGGGAAGCTGCAGCTATTGGCATTTCCTCATGCCTTTTCACCAGCGCCTCAATCCCATGGGAAGGGAAGGCACAGAGGTATGAAAACCGCTTGGCTCTGATCTCACCCTAATGAGGAAGTCCCCGAGCTGCAGGTCACTCAGGATCTCGTGCACGATCTTCAGGCACTCGGCATCAGGAATCATCGGGTCGAACTGGCCAGCGATGTCAAAATCCTGGGGGCAAAAGAAGCGGCAGAGGCTCCTGGCACAGCTGAGGTGCTTCGGTTCCACAAGGCATACCACACAGCCCCGCGGCAGCTGAAGGCAGTAAAACCCACGCCAGTCCCCCGCGCCCTCCTGCCCGGCGTGCGGCAGCCACCACAACACTCACACACTGGTAGAACTCCCTGTAACGGCCCCTGGTCGTGGCCGGGTTGTCCCGCCTGTACACCTTAGCAACATGGTAGCGCTTCATGTTGGTGATCTTGTTCATCGCCAAATAGCGAGCAAAGGGCACCTGGGGGCTGAGGAGTTAAGGACAGGAATGTGGAGATCTCCTGAGCTGCAGAAAGCTGAACCCCAAAGCGCCCTGTCTCCCTTTTGCTTTGCCAGCTGCTCCCCAATCTCCAGGGAGATCATCAGCCCAGGCTGACGACACGTACAATGAACCACACTGAGCTCCTCCAACACCAGGACAACTCCATCGCCTCCTTCTGAACCACAGTGAATCAACACCTCACAAACACAGACCTTTGCTGGGTCATTTTGCCCTCTTACGGTGCGATCAGAGAGAATTCAACAACCAGCACAGACGTACAGATGTTAAAGAGGAGAGCTTTTTGGAGACACGTGGAGGTGGAGAAGGCCTGCGATGGACACCTGCTTTGTACCTGCAGCAAAGACTGCTGCTCTTCCAGAACTACTGAGGCACTGGAAAGGTGGGATGGGCAGGACAGGAGCACACAGAGGTGCAGACTGTAACTGGGAGGAGGTAAAACCAGTACAGTAGAACATACTGGTGCATGCCCACAGCCCATGGAAGAAAGGGCCACTTTGCTGTGGACCTGGGACTGGCTGTGGGGTGGTTTGAGGTGGGGTCATGCCGACGACAGCCAGACCCACTGGGGTGTCCACACTCAGCAGGAAAGGGGGTTTCCATCGCCCTGATAGGACCTGCAGGCAGGGCAAGGGTGACCCAACAAGGCGGAGGTGGCAGCGACCTCGGTGTGCCACTGTCCCCTCCGCAAGAGCCACAGGGCGAGTGCAGGATACGGTCAGGTCGTAGCGCAGGGCCAGCAGCTCCCCTCCCTGGTCCTGCAGCTCGTAGATGAGCTTCGCGCCCTCCCCGTACCTCCCTATCAGCATCTCCTGGGGAAAAGCGAGAGGGCTGTCAGGGCAGCAAAGGACCAGAGTGACTCTGGGGCGCAGGGTCCCCCCAGGATGGGGGACAGACCACAGAGCCCATCCCTTCCCCCCAACCCCCATCAGTCAAGCAGAGTGGGGAGGACATGACGCACATCCCCCCTCTGACCTGGGGCAGAAGGGGGGGGCCCATCCCCCCACATAACAGGGACCCAAGAGGGACTATCATGGCTGCCCCCCCACCATGTCCCACACGGGGGTATCCCCCAGCCCTGCCCTGCCCCAAACCTGCCCCTCAGCCCCGGGGAAAGGAGGTGCTCCCCAGCCCCACGGGAGGAGGAGGGGACCCCACAGCCCCAGGGGGGGGTCACCCCCCACACCAGGGAGGATCCCGCCGCCGCCTCACCCGCAGCTCCAGCACGGGGGTGTCGATGGCGGCCGCCCCGTGCCGCTTGAAGCAGGCCACCACGGCGGCGAGGAGCCGGTCGCGCAGCACCACGTGGACGGGGGAGTGGTCGCGGGTGCCCTGGCCCGGGACGGAGAGCGGTCGTCAGCGCAAGGGCGGAGCGGAGGAACAACACCCGGTAACCGCCGGCACGGCCCCCGCTCCCCGCCGTTACCTTGGGCGTCTTTAGAGCCGGGACCTGCCCGCCACCGGCCGAGCCCGCCGCTGCCCGCCCCTGCCGGGACAGGAGGCCGCGGCCACTGGCCGGCCCCGGGGGACGGGGCAGCCAGGCCCGGGAGCAGCTCGCCGGGCCCGCGGGCAGCAGGCACCCGGCGGCGAGCAGCCGCAGCATGGCCGGTCCCGGAGAGCCCGGAAGGGCCGGGTCACGTGATAGCCCGGCACCGCCGCCTCGCGCCGCTCTAGGCCGGGCGGCGGGCACTCGGTGGTGCCCGGGCGGACTGCCTCGCTTTACGGCCCGGGCGCCACCGCGCGACAGTTTCCGTTCCCTTGTCGCTCGCACCCTCAACATGGCGTCGGGCAGCGGGGTAAGTACTGGCGGCGGTGGGGCCGCGCCCGTCGCTTTCTCTTTGGCTCGGTAGGCTCTGGGCTGTGCTGGGGGTAGGGCCGTGACGGCTGGGGCCGCTCTGGAGGGACAGGCGGCGGGAAGGGCTGCCCCGCTGCGGCCAGGCCGCGCTCGGGGCCTGCTGCCAGGCCCCGGTGGGAGGGACCCCTCGGGTGGGGCTGTGGTGGGGCCGGGGATGCCCCGGTGGGTGGGGGCACGTGGGGAGGCCCATCCCTGCTTTCCACACCGCTGTGCCCTCTGTGTGTGGGCGGTGGGAGATTTGGGGTCCCCTGAGAGGCGCTGATGCTTTCAGGGCTAGAAAGGGGGTGGACCCCACCCTCATATTCCCTTCCTAGGGCCAGGCTTCCCCCGTGGGAGCCCCTATTTCAACTAGGCGGCGTGAGGAGATCCGAACCTGCCCCAACTCCCGCGGTGAGGGTGCCCACCCACCTCCAGCCCCCTGGGGGAGACCAGCCCATACCAGGGGCCTCTTGGGACTGGGCGATGGCGGTGCAGGCAGCTCGCTCCTTCTGTTCCTTCTCTTGTCCTGCCCTGTTGCTTCTCAGCTCCTGTGGGAAAGGGTTGCCCGTTTCCCGGTAGGCTGTCATGCTGTCCTGCTGAAGTTGCTGCTTGCTGCTCTCTGCCCTGCATGGAGAAACCACCGTTTCTGTTACTGTGATTCTGGAGTCTCTGATGACTCCTAACTTGATTATTTTATTGGTGTTGCTTGGTTTGTGTAGCGTGGCAGTGATGTCTTTCTGCCGTATGGATCCCACAGGATTTGGTGTTGGGAATGCTGAGATTGGATGAGTGAGGTGGATGCCATTGGTGTAGCCTGAATGGGGAACCAGACTCGTTTAAACACCTCCAGTAATACCCCAGACAGCTGTCAGCACCAGAGGGGCTGTGTTTTTCTGCTTTCTTGGCTGATCTTTCCTTCACGTGAAGCAACTTGCTGAGAGAGGTTAAGAGCAGGATGTCTGCCTGGGAGTGAGATGGGGCCTGTGCTTTATTCTCAGCTGCAGGCGGTTGTGTTCCTGTTAGGTTGAGCCAGACTTGAGACTCCTGTATTTTGTAGGCTTTGATGCTGATACTGGGCAGATCATTCAATGTCTGTCTCCACAAGGATCAGGAGGTTATGGGGCACTTCTGGTTTTTAACTGTTGTTACTTATTTGGGAAATTGTCCCTCAAAGCACTTCTTAGATATTTTAGGGTTTGCAGCCACCCCTGCCTCCACCAGACCAATTAAGGAAAGTTCCTTCAGATAATGTCTAGCCAAGATCTTGTTTCGCAGTTGGGTTTAATTTCTTTCCCTGTGCCTGGATGAGAGAGATTAGTAAAAGAGCTGCAAAAGACTCCTTGCCTTTTATGACAACAGCAGAGTGAAGCAGCAAGTAAATCACCTCCTCCCTGGGCTCCCACCAGCTATGATTTGTGATAATGCGCTGGTATGCAGGAGAGTCTAGATTGTGGAAAATACCCCCAAACGTTAATTTACACTCTGTGATATTTTCTTTTCTTTTGCTTAGGGTGGTTAATAAAACCTGTTATGACATGCTTAAACTGCTTAAGAAGCTCTGGGAATAAATGAGAATTTTTCTACGCCTCCCTAAGGCATTTTCATTCCTATCAGTAGTTGTTCGTTCCATTTGAAGGATTGCCAGAGGAGAAAACGTTAAATGACTGTGCTGCTGCTATAGCTTCAAATGGGATTTATTTCCTTTGGATTGTGATTGGATTCTTGATTTGGCTGAGCGGAGATGGCGGTGGGGCGTGTGGTGGTCCTTCTTTCCCAGAGGTGTTTTAAAATACATCCATCCTTTTTTTAATATGAAACTGAGAGCCTCTCACTGCTGTACCAAGTGAAATGCAGCTTTCTAACCAAACAAGAGTTCTCAAGAAAATAAAGAAGTGTCTGAGTTGTAAGCCATGGCCATTAGCAGGTGCAGGGGCCTTAACTGCACACGGGACAGACACTGGGAAGAGGCTGTGCTGGTCTGGTGAGAGGAGGGTTGAATGGAAATGGGGTTCTTGTCCAGTCACTTCTGCCCTCATCATTGGTGACTAGGTAAAAATCCCCCCTAAAAAGAATAGTTTTTATATTCTTTAGTGCCAACTTCACCTGAATTCAGCTTTCCTTCCTGCAACTTATCTGATTGCTGTCAGTGTAGAGTGCTCTGGGGAGCTGACGAAGGGCCAGTCTGCCTCAGAGGTGTTTCTTCCCTTCCCTGCAGTGTGAAGCTGCAGGAGTGGGACAGCTCACCGTGCGTTTCGTACAGGTGCTTCCCTGGTGTCTCCACGCCCTTCTTCGACAGATGGGTGTTTCGGAGCTTTTTCTGGTTTGCTTGTACATGTGTCTGGCTTGAAAAACCCGTACGGGTTCCTATGATTTCGTAGCAAACAGTGCTTTGATTCCTGTAATGCACAGACATACTGCTGATCTCTTTGAGAGCAGGTATACACAGCCCTCCCTACTCCTGCATTTTAATCAAACTCTTTGTAGCTTATGTTGTGTTTCACGGCTTCCTCATCTGATACTTGCAACTTGGATTTAACTGACTTTTGGAAGAAGTATGTGTAACCTGCTAATGACTGTGCTGTGTTTGTCAGGTGGCACTTCTGAGGTCTTAGATCAATGGGTTTAAATCCCGTTTGTGTCTGTTTTTCAAAGCGAAAGGCTGAGTGATCATCTTAGGAGCTCTTAAGATAAACTCATTACTTTTCTCAGAAATCCTTCTAGAAGAAGTAGATATAGTCATGCTGAGTGTTATTCTCTTAAGATACATCTATAATTCCTAGATATGAAGACAGAGGACATGGGGATAAAATGTAGTGCCCCTAATTTACTGCTGTAGCCTCACAGGCCAAGTGATTCTACTTCTTTCCCCAGTCTCCCCTCAGAGCTAGTCAAACTGTATAATAAATGTTAATACACTTTGTTTCCTTCTCAGACTAAGAACTTGGACTTCCGCCGAAAGTGGGACAAAGATGAATATGAGAAACTTGCAGAGAAGCGGCTCACAGAAGAGAGAGAAAAGAAAGATGGTGCGTAGTGTACTGACTCCAGGCAAGCTTTGCTCATTTGGCAGTGAGTCACCCAAACCCTTTGAGTTTGAGAGGGAGAGAGCAGCTAGAAGTGAAATCCCAGAGGGAAATAGCAGCAATTCAGGGCTGGCTTGCTCCGATCCTTTCTCCTGTGCTTGCCACTGGATGTGTTTTTTTGACAAAAGTAATTACTGAGAACCTTTACCTCTGTCTGTGTGTTCTTTGGGGAGGGAGAGGAACAATCAGCCCCTAGTAACAAGGAGATCTCAGAATATGACCCAAGTCAGAGCTGACGATACCTCAGAGATCTACCTGGTTCTAATAGGAACCACAAAGTAGTGAGGAGGAAATTTTTTAAAAAAAGAAGGTGCAATTTCTGCATGAATCAAGTAGTTCCCAGGTTCCCAGCAGGCCCCTCTTCATCAAGGGCAATGTGAAATCCAGCACGTCAAGTTTGACCTTTTCTGATAAAGTTTGTTTTTTTGCATATGTCCTAGGCAAACCAGCTCAGCCTGTCAAAAGGGAACTTCTGCGGCACCGAGACTACAAAGTGGACCTGGAATCGAAGCTGGGGAAAACCATTGTCATCACCAAAACTACCCCGCAGTCAGAGATGGGAGGGTAGGTCGTGGTCTTTTTGTTGGAGTCTCAGGGTTGTGCTGGTGAGATCAGGGGGCTGTGATGCAGCAGTGAGCCCTTACCGTGCACCAGGTGATGATTTCCTCCTGCGTTTTGAGCCTGGTGCAGTGGTGCTGCACTGTATTGCACCGAAACTGGGTCTTCTGGGGTGATGTATGGAAGAGACGCAGCAGGCTGAGCCCTTTCTGACATTATTGATATCAATGTTGCTTTGCCCACCTGTAGAAACAACTGAGGCAGATCTCTGCTGCCCGCTTGGGTTTTGTTAGCCAGGAGACCTGCTTGCAGTGAGACCCTACCTGCTCTTGATTTGAGTTTCTGTGCACTGAGAATGTGAGAAACATCCAAATACCTGTCCATAGGAATGATATTTGGCCACTGTTTGTGTGGATCGTGTTTGGCCAAATGCTGAAAGGATTCTTAGTTCATCCTAAGCCACTGAGAGGTTGAAAAGAATACATTAAGTTTGTGCCATCGTAAGAGTAAGTCTGTTAGTGTCTCACCATCACAGCCAGCAGTGCCAGGGGGATGCGCAGCCCCAAGCGGCATCCAGGGGTGGAAGTGCAGGCCCTGGCTGGGTTTTGCCACAGCTCTTAAGATGGGCAGCAAGCGCTGCTGTATGGAGCAGGGACTTGCTGCTGCAAGGTGATGGGGATGGGAGGACACTTACCTTGCAGCCAGGTCAGAGCCTTCAGCAGGCTGCAGTCTGGAAACCTGGGCTATGTGGCCAGTCCTGCCTCAGGGGAGGACAGCCGAGCCCTGCGGTGTCGCAGAGTTCATCCCACCCTGTTGGTTGTGACTGGAAGGGGAAGATGCTGTGGCTGAGGTGCTACAGATCATCTCGTAATTCAGTTCCTGTCATCTGTCAGAGTGGCGCCTGCATAAGGGTTGGTACCTCTAGTGTTAACCCGGGCAGCTCTGTTGATCTGGGGTGTGCCCTTGCACACTTCTTTTCACTGGGGTGCTCTGCAATGGAAGCAGCTTCCCTCTTGCCCTGGAGAAAGGACCCATATCCCAAGTGACATATGCAGATTTCACATTGTAGATTATCTTAAACAGCTGTTGTGTGATACGAGGTTTGTCTCATGCTTTGGAGTGAATTCTTTCTCTCTCTTCTGCCAGATATTACTGTAACGTATGCGACTGCGTGGTGAAAGACTCCATTAACTTCTTGGATCACATCAATGGCAAAAAACGTAAGGATAACTTTTCTGCCTTGTTGGAGGGTTTGTGGAGTTGAAGGGCTGCTGCAGCACTCTGGGCTGTTCCCTTCATGCCTCACCACTGTCTGAGGGCTGAACACTTCGACGTGGATCAAAGTGTGCTTCGGAGATCAGGATGGAGGCAGGTTGCTCATGAGAGCTGTGGAGGTGCTGCCTTTATGTCCTGGCACCTTCCGGGGTGCTGGACTGTTTTCATGGAATAAACCCAGAAGAAATAGTGATGAGTTTCCTCTGGTTAGGGGGATGTATTTTGCCCACTCAGAGTGTCTACTCTGCGAGAAGCCCAGGGCCAGCAAGTCCTGATGTCTCCACCAAAAATCTGGAGAGATGCTTTTTTACAGCACTGATACTTGAAAGAAATTTTTAGATAAGTAAAAGGTATGGGACTAGCCCCTTTTTGGATCGGAAGCTTCTCTTTGTTGAAGTTGAGTGTGAAGCTCAAAACTAGCTGATCCCTGAGCTGCAGAGCATGGGTCAGAGTTTACAAGGATGGAGGCTGTGGTTTGCTGAGGATGAGCGGAGACAGGAGTGGGGCAGTTTGACCCCAGAGTTGGGTCCAGCAGTGTGGTGGTTTTATTGTCCTTTACCTATCTCTGGTTCTTCTCTCCATTGCTGTAATGATGGAGTTAACTTAGGCCAAGATAAAGACAAGAGAAAAGAATTCCCCATTTATCAGTCTGTTCCCTTACTGTGTTTCACTTGAAAAAGAGGACTGTACCCTTGTTGAACTGACTCATTCCACAGCTGTGGGCATTGCTGCTTCTTGATGTGTTCAGAGAGTGGGGAAAGTGGAGAAAGTAAAGGAGCAGCAGGACACACTGACACGCTCTTACCGTGTTCTTCTGCCCCTGGAGGTGGTTTTAGCTCCCTGTGCAAGTTTACAAATGGCCCCTTTACAAAAAGGCAGCGATGAATGTGGTCCAGACCTGCACACTTGGTGTGTGAACCTTTGACAAATGGGGGGTTCAGAAGAGGACCTGAGGGCCAGTTTTCTATAGCTAGGAAAAGAAAACCCAGTGCGTTAAAGCCCTGTGCTTTTATGGGAGTGGGAGGAGGACGCTGAAGTGCCTTGTTGGACATGTTGGGAGATTAGCGATAAGTCCATATGAGAGAATCTGGAAGCAAAAATCCTGCCATGACTTTGTGTATAGGCCTGAGATGAAGGGTTGAGCTGGGGCTGGGAAGTCGCTGATGTCACATAGCTCTTCAAGTACAATATGATTTACAGAGTAAGTTTGGGAGCTTTTGATCCAGGCCATAAATCTGGCTGAAACCTCCTTGTTCTTGACAGCCCTCTTACTAGTTCCTGGTGTGTAGTTTGAGCTTCCAAGTGCTGCTGCATCCCTGGGACAAACCTGTGCACAGCTGCTGGAGTCACAGGCTGTTTGGATCCACCAGGCAGGGCGGGTCAGAGACATTGGCTTCCACTTCATGAGTGGAAACCTGGGAATCTGCTCTAAAGAGCCGCTGAAACAGAGGCCTGGCTTAATATTTCACGTCTCTGCTTTAGCTAAAAATGTCCTGTGTAATCAGGATCTCTGACTGAGTGCCACTGATGTCTTGTTTAGCTTCACCCACAGCTGAGAGATGCCAGCCTGTCAGTTTTATTCTGGCTCCTTTTTCAACACTCCAACCTTTTTTTTTATCACCGCTCCAAGCTTCAGTTTCCTGAAGCATCAGAACACCAACGTGATGGGGAGCATCCTAATAGGGAATCGTAAAAGAATAGGCTGTATCCTCTTTCTTGTTACAAGTCATGTACAGATTGTCGTAGTCACTGCCTGGTTTGGGTTACGGTGTCCTCCTACAGCCCATCCCCTCGGACAGAGAATCATAGAATCACAGAATGGTTTGGGTTGGAAGGGACCTCAAAGATCGTCTGGTTCCAACCCCCCTGCCATGGGCAGGGACACCTCCCACTAGATCAGGTTGCTCAAGGCTCCATCCAACCTGGCTCTGAACATTTCCAGGGGTGGAGCATCCACAACCTCCTTGGGCAACCTGTTCCAGTGCCTCACCACCCTCACAGTAAAAGACTTCTTCCTTATATTTAATCTAAACCTCCCCTCCCTCAGCTTCCACCCATTACGCCTCGTCCTGTCATTACAGTCCATTGTAAAAAGTCCCTCCCCAGCCTTCTTGTAGGCGCCCTTCAGGTACTGGAAGGCCACTATGAGGTCTCCCCGGAGCCTTCTCTTTTCCAGGCTGAACAAGCCCAACTCTAAGGCATCCCGGTCCGTAGGAATTTTGGGACCAGATGAGGACAGACAGCGCGTACCTCTCTGTGGGAGGAGGCACTGCTGTGTCACACTCTCCAGGCTGGCTCTGGGTTACCTGGCACGGCCGCGGTGAGACGTGGCGTGGCGGGGAGTCCCTGAATCTGGGCTGTACCGGGCTCCGACGCTCAGGAAGACGGGAGGCAGCGCCGCTGCCTGCGCTTTGAGCCGTGGGTGGCCTGCGAGTCCCTGCGCTTCCCTCAGCTTGAAGCACCGAGCCTCGAGGGCGAATGGCCTTGTGTGTGAGTGTAGTCTGGCCCTGGAAGCTGCTTTGAGGGGACCAGTGACAGGCAGGAGGAGGCTGCTGTGCTGAAATACTTAAATTGGGATCAGGGACGGGGATTATGTGCAGACCGTCAAAGGCCACGAGTATTGCTGAACACGGCTGACTCCACTCCTGTTTTCTAGACCAGAGAAATCTGGGCATGTCCATGCGGGTGGAGCGCTCCACGCTGGACCAGGTGAAGAAACGCTTTGAGGTGAACAAGAAGAAGATGGAGGAGAAGCAGAAGGACTATGACTTTGAGGAGAGGATGAAGGAACTCCGCGAGGAGGTGAGTCTGGGCAACGAGTGATGAAGCAAAGCCCCCCAGAAACATGTTTTGTGAGGAAATCAACCCTGGTTCCTGATCTTTTTCCACAGAAGCCTTGTTCTTGGTAGCATGGGCTTCTTGTCTGCTGCTATGAGTGGGTTTTGTTTCTTTTTTGTCTGCTTTTTAAAAAGTCTGCTGCTGCTGTCCCTGGAAACCCTTTTCCCCTCTTTCTGTGTAACTTTTGATGCTTCAGGTTTCCACTGAGAGCAGCACAAACCTGACAATGCACCTATTTTTATCTCCCATTAGTAGTGTTTGAATGTGTGCTCTGATTAGCAGATCTGTGTCTTTGTCCCTTATCTTCCATGGCTCTTAGGATTGCTGGGATCCTTCTCCATGTGACATGTTGCTTCTGTGAGGCCTCCCCGAGCGTGGAAGGGCTTTATGAGTGGTGTACTGTGGTGTGAGATGTGTGTGGAGGCAGTAAAAGACAGCAGATTCCTCTCAACCCTGGACTTAGGTGTCAGTCCCCTGACATGAAGATGAAGTTTATTTGAAAACCTGACAAAGTTCTGACAGTTGAGCTTCTATGGATGCTTCACCTCCATCAACAGTCACGTAACAACCAAACAGTAAAAACTGCTGCCTGTTTGAGTCTCCCTGCCCAAGCCCTGAGCTTTGCTTCCCTGCAGGGGTGCTCTGTCGGGCTGCACACAGAGCAGTCCTGTGCTCTGCTCTTGAGCAGCCTTTGGTGCTGCCGAGCCTGATCTGTTTGGGGGAGGTAGGAGACAGATGCCCCAGCAGTGTGGGGAGTGCTGTGGGTTGAAAAGCTGCTGCCAGTCAATGTGTGGTAACAAAGAAATCAGCAGCAACTCTTGGTGTAGCTTTCTCCAGGGCATAGCTGCGGCGCAGTGGACGGTGATGGGAATGGCAGGAGCAGTTGCTAAGTTGGGTGCTGAAGCCATGCTTCTGTGTCACCCGGTACAAGCCTGGCACCATTCCAGGGTTTGTGATCCTTGCAGAGCAAAACACTTTGATTAGAACAGTGCAAACTCTTTGATGCCAGAACCCCCCAAAGCTGCTCAGAGCTTCAGCTTCTGCTCCGGTGAGCAGCTGTCACTCTGCCAGGCTGAGAGCCAACAGGCAGCAACGTTCAGCATCACAGTCACTGCAACGGGGCATCGTACGAGGGAAAGGCCTCCTGCTTTAAAACCAGCTCCTTCTTGCCTCAGCATTGACTCCAGATGAAACTTCTGATGTTTGTTCAGAAGAGAGAGTTTCATAACACTTCTTTTTGACTACATCTTGTGTGTCTTACTCTGCTCTTGGGGTGGTAGGTGGGGTGGTCTGGAGATAGTGGGGAAACCTTGGAGGAGGAGACAGCTGGGATTTCTGCTGGCTGTTTTATTTCCTCAGACACAACTTTGGGTGCTGTTGGTAGGACTTGGGTTAACTGTGCAGTGCCTGGTGTCTCAAAAGCTTACTCAGCTCAGGAGGTTCAGATTATTTTGCTGTTCTGTCCCTTGCTGCAGGAGGAGAAGGCCAAAGCCTACAAGAAGGAGAAGCAGAGAGAGAAGAAGAGGCGGGCAGAGGAAGATCTGACGTTTGAAGAGGATGATGAAATGGCAGCTGTGATGGGTTTCTCTGGTTTCGGCTCAACCAAAAAGAATCACTGAGCAGCTCTGGACTCTCCTCTTTCTTGAAACAGATTGTTTTTACCCAGGGGACTCTGGATAACTCTTAAAAGACTTGATTGAGGACCTGTATGTAAATCTCCCAGTAGAAATTGGCTGGAGGAGTCAAAAAGCGATTCCATGCTCTACCTGTGCTGCAGAACAAGCTCCGCCTGTCATTAGCTTCCCATCTCCTTCTGTGTCCTAGATCTGGCTGCTCATCACTGCTCTGTGGCCTTGTGCGTGCAGGGAAGTGTTCTGCTGGGTACGTTTTTGTGTCAATAAAACGCAACAGTTCTGTACAGATGGCCTGGTTCAGGATTAATCTAATTGTCAACCAGGCGGTGTTGTTGCAGGCCCTGGTTGTTCTAGTTGTCAACCGGGCTGTGTATTTGAGATGCGGAGGGTGATCCCCTTTCTTTTTGGATCATGTAACTGAGAAGATGTGCCGCAGCGAGCGGTGTTGAGCGGTACAACCTGCATCTTTATGGCTTGTGCTGAGCAGAGCTGGTGGCTGCATGGAGTCTGGGTCACCAAAACTTTCCTGTGTATTTTATCCGCAAGGGGTATTTCCCTGCTTTTCTTTGTGTTTCGTCCCATAACTTTGATATCTTTAAGGCAGGGGGAAAAATTCCTCCCCACAACTGATCTAGGATAGAGCAAATGAAAGAAAGGTGTGTGCAATTTGCCAGAAATAAATGGATCGTTTTAATGGGTCCTTTGGTGGGAGTTTGATTCCTTCTTTGTTTTGAGAGCTGCTGCCTCCCACCGAGAAGAGCTGCTGCTGCCTCCCAAGCTGTGCAGAGCTGGTGGTGGCTGCCTGGGGACCTTGACAGAGGCAAAGGCAAGGCTTGTGCCCCCCTCTCTCTTGGCTCAGCTGCCCTATGCCGTCATTCTTGGCTTTTTCAAGTAATTCTGGAGATGGGTGTAAGAACATGGGAAGGGGAAGGGGTAAGGGAGGACAGCACTGGAGACCTACATTTCCATCAGGCAATCCAAGAGCAGGCTGGGCTGCGTTCCAGAATTTACCGGCCTTGGTATATTAAGGGCCATTTTTCTCCTGTCTACTGGCTATCAGCATCTTCAACTCTGCCCTCCCCTAAATCCACTTCATTTCTGCTTTTATTTACCTCAGTCAAACCTTGTGTGACTCATTTCCGTCTACAGTTAGGATTTATAGTTTGCGTGGCTGGGTTTTCGTAGCTCTGTCTCGCTCTCCTCTCTTTTTATGTATATTGATGGAATCCTTGCTCTTGCCCTTCTCTGCACGCGTATGAAATTTCCGACCTGAGGAAGGCTGCAGTGTGTTTAGCCAGCTCTTTCTAATACATCTAGAACAAATCCTGTAATGTTGTGCTGCTGTTTTAATTCCTTAATCTTAGACTGCTGACAGCTTCATTGCCTCAGGTCTTTCCGCTTCAATTCAGATTATAATCCCCGTTGAAGATGCTATTGAAATGATATATAGCCAGTCAGATAACAACCGTCCTTGGAGGTTTGACCCTTTTAACTTGGCAATCCTTTGACTTCAGCAAACGCTCTCTGAGCACACGGGCTGGAGGGGTGACTTTCATTCCAGCCACGTACCTAGCGCTGCTCAGACTGCGGCACGTGGCTCTGGCTGAATGGGAGAGAGGAGACGTTGGTGCCTTTGTGCCCTCCGGGGTGCGAAAGGGATGCTGCCGTGGTTTCATACGCGTTAAAAGTTTAGGATGTTTCAGAGAGGATTTAGCAGCAGCCATTTTATCCCAGCCACCAGCTCTGCAGACAACCAGACCCTCGCTGCAGCCTGAATTTGGTTTGTGCTTCTGGGGAAGGGGCAGAGGCTGCCCTGCACCCTCCCTCTTCCCCAGGATGTGACTTTGGAGCCAGTGGCTGCTGCCTTGGTTTCCCCAGGGAGTATCCTGCCGCTCTTGTCCATCCTGGTGCACCCAAGGGGTGAGGTGTGAAATGGGCAGCCCCCAAAAAACCTTCCCGGGGAGTTGGCTGGGGTTGTGCGACCTCCCCAGCACCGGACTGGAGCCTGCCCCAGCCTGTCCCAGTGCCCTGCCCGTCTGCCTGCTGCTCTCGGTCCCTGGAAGATGGGGAGGAACCCCCTCGGCAGTACAGCGGGGTGGAAGACGGCTTTCATTAACGAAATTCCTCTTTGGGAAAAAGCCTGTCATACCCAAACTCCATCCCGAGGCCATCTGCATCCTCCAGACTCGAGGCCCAGTGCCAGCACCTCGGCACAGCCGCCCGGTCCCAGCGCCGGGGCTGCTCTCGCCGGGGGAGCGGCTCTTTGTCTCGGCCGCTTGCTGGGAGCGCTGGTGTGTGCGGCAGCAGATACCAGCTCCTGCTGGATTCCCAGCAGCGGGAGCTGCCTCTAGCCAAGGATGAAAAGCTGGTTTCATGGGAGGAAATAATATTTAGCAAAGAGACAGATAACGTTCCCTGCACCCACCGCATTAACCCTTTGCTCCCGCTGCTGCTTAGTGCTGCTGTGGGGTGTTAACCCTTTGCCCGCTGCCCCCCGTGCTGGAGCAGTGGTTCTCTGTGATTAGCACTCGCCATCTCCATCCTGAATTGTAAAGCTGCTGGTGCTGGATGTGCCCGTGTGAGTCAGGGTTGGGGTTTTAATTGGAAGGAGGGAGGGCCTGGCTCTGCAGCTCTCCTTCCTGCTTCCCCCCACCGGCAAACAGGACTGGGGTGCTCTGTGCCTGCTGATTCCCACTTTGCTCTTGCCAAAAGGGGATGAAGCTCTTCTGCAAGTTAAAACGGGGATCTGGTGGAGTAAGGAGGGGTGTTTCTCCTGGTTGTCACATCCAGGCTGGGGGATCCTGCCTGGTCTCACCGTGAAAGTGTTTTGAGGTGCCTGGAGCCAGCTTGGTGCTTGTTCTCAGCAGAGGGTGCAAGGCTCTGCCCTGGCCACAGAGCAGTTCCTCACAGCACGCAGCTCTGAGGAGGTGGTGGAAGACAGACCTGCCTGCTCCCCTTCCCCCCATCCCAGCCTGAGATGGACTACTACAGTTCCATCCCATTAACTATTGATGGCAGTGTTCGGAGAAGCACTCAGGCATCACAGCAGACCCTAGAGAAAACACAAATCCATCTTGCCCCCACTACTTCTTTTCTCTGAGCCATCTTCTTTCCCGGCTTCATCCTGGGAGGGAGGGCTGAAGCCGCGTGGAGGGGCTGAGCACCAACACCCCACTGCTTTTCCCCTTTCCTTCCTTCAGAGGGACCTGGAAGGCTGCTGGGCACCCCCTCAACCCTGGGCCCACCCTCTCCTCCCTTTCTTCAGGTCCTGCTCAGGACTAGCGCAGCAGCAGCCGGATCCAGCCCACCATTCCCACTGTCCCAGTAAAATGACTGGGATTAGGGACCTGGGGTGATTCTGGAGAGGAAGGGGTCCCAGCCTGGCCCCGTGCATTACTCTGCCTTGGCCAGCTGAATCGTTACCTGCTTCAGTACTTTATTAGCAAAAAGACCCAGCTTTTTAGCGGTTTACACCAGTTTTACATCCCACTCTCCCAAAAGAGAGGTTTAAGAGCTTGGCAGGAGCTCTAGTCCTCCCACTGCTCAGGCCATAAGCTACTGCTGCCCCAGTTAGGCAGTCGTTCTTGCCATTTGCCATCATTAAGCTAAACAACATCCACAGGCGATATCCCTGGAAGCCCCCCCTCCTGCTTCGCTTTGACCCGGTGCGGAGGATGTACCACCCTGTTCTGCTGTGGACAGGCTGCAAGGCTCCAGGGTCCCCCACACTCTGTCAGACAACCTTCTGCTGTGGCACCGTCCCACACAACCCTGGAGCCAGTATTGCTGCCCCCCTGCCCCCCCGCCAGGTCTATGGCTACCCTGTTTACTAAGTGCCACCCCCATCAGCCAACCCTTGGCTCTATCTGTAACCTGTCCTGCTTTCCTCATGTGGGGGGATGAGGAGTCCCCAGGGGAGAACCTGGTCTGTGCAAGAGCAAAGGTCCAACCCCTGGTTGGATCTGGTGTTTCTGCAGAAGGGAGCAGGAAGAGATGGGAGGGTGGAGTAGGAAAAGGTAAAGACTTTCTGGGGGGGTCCCTGGACTGGGAGGTGTTTGCTTCCCATCTGGAGTTGGATGGGAAACTTGGACACCCATTTTTTTAAAAAAGGGCCGAGAGAGGAGCGAGGGACACCTACAGCAAAGTCATGCTTGGCCTGGAGACCTTGGAAAATTGGGCCACTCTCCACACGCTCAATATTCAGGGCTGAGCCAGGTCATCCCACAGATGGGGCTGAGGGGGAACAAACGGTGCTTGAGTGCTCCAAACTGGGAGGAAGGAGACAGCCCTGGTGGCTCCTGATCCCTGTCGCATCTGCTGCTGCAGCGAGGTTGGGCTAGAGGGTTGCTGGAAGGATGGATAATTTCTGCTGCGCTCGATGGTGGGGCTTCTGAGCAAAGGGGAGATATTTCTTTGTCACAAGCAACGTAAAAAACCATCATCAGCCAGAGAACAAACAGCTCCAGGCTGGAGAAGGATCAGGGGGAGGGCGAGATGGGGAGGGTGATGGGGAGGAGCGGGGGGAGCGTGGGGACAGGGTGTCCACAGGAGGTTTTTTGGGGACTTGTGATCTCAGAGCAAATTTCTGCTGTTGGCTGCGCGCCAGCGGCACCATTTCACTGACTCACACGTGCCTCCCCGTTGCCGGCTTCGTGGGCTTAATGCCTGGGGGGGTCAGGGCCGCTCTGGGGAGGGCTGCGGGAATATGGTCCCTGCTCAGAGAGTGTGTGATCTGCCAGGCAGGCAGGGAGCCCTGGGGGCACTGCCATGCCTTTGTTCCTCCTTCTCTTTATTTTCCACCTTCAGATTATTTTTTTCCCTCTGCTCCCAGCCTGCTGTGTATGCAGCACTCCCCCCCCCTTTCCACCCACAGTTCCTGTCTTGATTTTCCTTTCCTTCTACAAAGATGTGTTCCTTAGGCTCCTTCTCCTCCCTGCCCGGCTCCCCCCATCAGCATTGCCTCTCCAAACTTGTTCTTTTTTATCTCCCTTGCCCCCTCTCTGTTTTCCCACAGGCCCTCCTCGTCCCTTCCCCTGCCCGCTCCTCTCCCCTTCCCTCCAGCCACTCAGGCTCCCATTCGCTCACTCTCTGTCTCCCCTTCTCTGACAGTTTGGGGGAAATCTGTCTGTGTCAACACACAAATTCCATTATTTATTGGCTGAGCTGAGCGAGGTCCTACACTCGTCTGTAATTGTCTGTAGATCAAAGCGCCCGCTGATGGCAGCTTTGCCTTCTCACAGCAGAACACCACCCCCAGCTTCACGCTCCCCATCCTCCCAGGGGAGTCGGGTGCGCGCGTGTCGACACCCTCGATGACTGATCTCTCAGACAGAGAGGAAAGAAATAGGGCTGGTGGGGGAGAAAAGGGAGACCTGGAGGATCTGCAAAGCTCCTGGGAGCAGATGAGGATGTTGGGGGGTGTCTCAGGGGGCCGCTCAGTCCCTGGCAGGGGCGAGGGGAGGGTGGGAGGGTAGAGGTGGTCTCTACCCTGGGAATGGGGACAGCAAAATTAAGTGAAGGGGGGATGGGGAAGCAGGGAACATCCCCGTATCTGTTCAGGACTAGAAATGGGAGTTTCTTCTTCAGAGATGCATCCCCAGAGAGATACAGGATGGCTTCACAGAAGCAGATGGCTAAAAACCAGAAACGGGGACGAAGAGGATGTGCCTTTTTCTACCTTTCCCTTGTGAAACCACCAACCTAGCCCAGGGATCTGGGAGTTCAAAGTGAAATGCAAGCACCCGTTTGTTGTTTGGATGTTGATGCAAGGACATGTGTGTGGGGAGAGGAGAAGGAAACGTCCACCCCAACTCCTGCCCCTTGGCCTCCTCATTGGGGTCCCAACTCCAGCATTTCCAGCTGCTATTTAGCACATTGCCCCAGGAGAGGAGAGGAGAGGCCAAGGGAAGTTTTTAGTGTTATGTTAGGGTTATAGCCTCTTCCCTGGAGCCCTTTGGGAGTTGACAAGATACTTTCTTGTGGCTACAGGACCTTCTTCTCACAGGACTGAGCAGATTAATTTCTTGTAGGATCACAAGATGGAGGGGAGAGCGGCAGTGGTTTCTCTGCTGGAGGAGGTGAGGTCAGTCAGAACCCCTCTCCCTGGGGCCAGTCTTCCCATTTCATCAAGATACACTGGGGAACTTGGGCTTAATGAACCCACATCTTCTGTTCCACATAGATCTGCAGTCACCAAGAGTCATAGACACCATCAACAGTTCTGACAGCTCGATCCCCAATGCGTGAAGCTGTCTGGCTCCAGTCATGGGTCTGCATGCCTTTAACTGGCCAGTCACCCCCAGCTTTTCCTCCCATCAAACCTCTTCTTGCTTCTTTTTGCACAGAGATCAGGCAGTTTCACTTACACTTCTCCCTGCAAGGTATTTTTCCAATCCTTAAATCAGTTTTTTAATTTTCTTTCAAAACTTTGGGTGCAGGTGCTGTGCACAGTATTCCCAGAGCAGTCACTCTGGTGCCTGGCAGAGGGGAGGTGTTACCTCCTCTCTCAGAAAGCCTCTGCTCTCCCCCCATACAGGTATCACACCATTGCCCACTCTTACTTTCCTGCTTACTGACCCCTCCTTCCTTCTCAGTCTTTCCCAGAGGAGAAGAGACATTCCCACAGGACATTTTAGAGGAGAGGCTCTAAGAGGGACCATCCTGTATCTCTCTGTGGAGCCCCAGGGCAGTATGAGTCCCAGCTCTCAGGAGGGACACAGGCCGCCATCTGATTTGAGTCCAAGGTCTCTTCAAGAGGAACAAGACACCAGCCATGAAAGCAGCTCCCTTTGCAGGCTTGGTCTTGCAAGATAATCCCCTGCTCTGAAGCAGGAGCAGAGACTTTGGCTTCCTGAGCTGCCAGTGAAGTCTGTGTCCTACAGGGATCCAGAACTGGCTCACCCAGAAGCTGTGTGGGACTGCCCCCACTCCGAGTCCTGAAAATGCTCAAAAGTAGATGACAGAGGGTCTGCTCACAGCTCAGCCTGTGTCTCAGCCTCCATCTGTCCCAGGCAGAGGGCTTGGGGGTTTGTTCCTATGTGTTGCTGGCCAAGAGAATCCAGTGCACTTTACCAGTAATGGCCTTTGAGTTGGTCACCTCAGCTACATCTTCTCACCTACAAACCACATGGAACTTCAGGAAAACTTTACCCACACCTGGGTCTAAACCTGCCTGGTGCAAAAGGTCCACCTGCACCACTGCCAGGGAGTATGAGGCTGCTGAGCACCTCAAGCACCTTGCAGGACGGAGCCCGTGGACTAGGACTTCCAGCGGGAATGGAGCCATACCATCCTTCATTGCTCCATACCCCACCTCTGGGCAAGGCATCTGTGAAAAATGCCTCCTTGACAAACCCAGGACTTACGCTCTCTTGAAATCAAGGCTCTCTGGGCAGCGCTCTCCCTCGCCTCGGTGACCACGTCACCTCTGCTCAGTGTGGGTTGCTACAGATCGGGGCTTTCTGAACTCCGCAATGGTTTTGATCAGTCAGGACCCCTGGAGGTCCCTGGTGCACCCCTGCTCAGAGCAGGGCTGGTAGATCGGGTTCCTCAGGAGGATCTCCAAGGATGGCAATTCCTGCCCCAGTCTGGTCCCTGTGCCAGTGTTTTACCACCCAGATTTTTTCCCTAATACTTAATAAGAATTTCCCTTCTCCAGCTCGTGCTCGCAGCTTCTCACCCTGCCCATGTGTGCTTTTGAAAAGAGATTGTGTAGGTTTTGTTTTGCATCCCAGCACCCAGGGGCAGGCAGAGTGCTCCACCAGCCCTTGTAAACACACCAAGACGGCCAACATCCCCTTCAGGGCACTGGTTTTTCCTCCCGAGGGAAGGCAGGGAGCCAAAGCTTCAGAGGGGAAGAAGCACTGATCAGGGCATCCTGCTGCACAGCGCTTTGTGGCTTCAAAGACCGAGCCCCCAGCGCCTGACCCTGCACAAGCAACCTGGGGAGTGACTTACCAGCCACGGGGCCAGGGCTGCTCTCAGCCTCAGTCAGAAGCCCCCCCCCCACTGTGGTTGCCCTCTTGGGCACTGCAAACTATAAATGCTCTCACTTCGAGCAAGAAGGGAGCAGCAAACCCACATGCACGGCTGGGCAGACGGGCGCCTTGGGGAGCTGGGGGAAGGGATCTGTGCTCTGGCAGGGACAGCTTTTCTGGCAGACCCTTCTGCTGCCCCAGAACACAACGGACAGGAAAATGGAGTGACGGTGGTGGCTGGACAAGGTTTGCTGCCTGCAGGCAGCTGGGTGATGAGGTTCTCCAACCCTTTGCTCTCTGTGTGGTTTTTCCAATGCGGCTCAACCTGCGGCATCTCCTGCTACATCCCACCCT